>NW_006791464.1:1816726-1835432 GCF_000442215.2 Lipotes vexillifer
GTCACTGATAACAATTAGATTGAATTATATGAACGCTATTTTTGTAGGTCAAAAGCAGTCAAAAATTGACAGATTCATATGGTTCAAACGAGTATAATAATTCATTAATTATCCTTGAATTGTTGTCAGAACTTTTTGTTTTGAATAAAGAGTAAGTCTCTCTTGTTTTATCAACTAGTGCACAGGGTTGATAAGTAATGCAGGATTAACCAAGTAAAGGTAATTTGTTCCACTAATTAAGGTTTTCTTATCATAGACTTTTCAATATTCAGAGAAGTGAGGAAACAGACTTAATACTAATTTCAAGAATTTAATGAGTTATAGGAATGATAATCCCAACGTTTGGTTTTGCATTTTTAGTTTTCTCTATTGCACAATCTTGTGACTTATTTCAAATAGTAAAATTAATTAGAATTGTGACTTGGTTATTCAACTATCCTTAATTGGCTATGATAATGGCACCTAATTGCTCCTTCCACCATATAACAAAAATGGTGAAGTTAGGTCAGCACTAGCATGAGTAGCCTTCCATCTGAATGTTATGGGAATCTATTGCAGCCTTACATGATGCTTCTAATCCTCTTTCTATATATCTACTAATGTTATTTTTTTCTTCTAGTGGCCCAAGCTATGAGCTTTATTCATCCTCAAATCCTCTCTCTCTTCTCACCTCTATACATGTCATTCAACAAGTTCCATCAATTCTACTTCAAAAGTAGCCCTCAAATCAATGTTTATCTCTTTACTACAACTTTCATTTTTTTATTGTGCAATCCTATCAGATTTAGATTTCTAGAATCTGAAAGATATGACTCCATTACCTGAAAACTTTAATTGGTCTTCTTGATTATAAAATCAAATCTAAATTACTTAGTATAATATAAAGAATACTAAACAAGTCTTAAAATTCCTTTTCAGCCTCATTTCCTGACTCTTCACAGCCCATCATTGCCACAAACAGTAATTAAGTCTTCAGTCACATCAAACTGTTTCGCATTACCTGAACACATACATATATTCATCATCATGCACTTGTATGGCTATTCTTGTTGAATGAATAAAAGTATATCAAGTGACATAAAACATGGATATTAATCAGCACTCTAACAATTATATCCCTTATGCCAAAACAAAGTTTGAAACTATTCATATATCCTTTGAAATACATTCAAATGTTTAATGCACTTAAGATATTCATTGTCTTGATTCATAGTACTATATGTGCCTTGGACTGGCCAGCAGATTTGTCACTGGACATGGTCTAGGCCTGTAATTGTACTAAAAAATATTGAATTTGGATTTTTATCTTCCAAGGTGGCCTTCCAAATTCCACAATAATTTGTGGGATTGTATGTTTTTCTTTCTTTAATTATTAGATTTATTGGAAGAACCAAGCGAAAACATAGGTGAACAAACAGTATCATACATATTATGCTATATAAATATGAGGTGCTATTATAATAAATCCTTGGCAGCTGATGTTATCATTTTCTCAGGGGAAAGTGTGCAGAAAAATATATTACACTTCAACAAATAAATGACTGAATCTAAGTTAGTGCACATTATCAGCCAGATACTTAGAGATCATTGGAGTTAAAAGGTATTTAAAATAAAAACATAAAGGCCTGAAAAAATCCAAAATGTAGTCAGAGAAAGCAAAAATAATTTTGACTAAGCTTGATAAATATTTTATACAAGTGTAAGTAAAACATCACATGAACAGAAATAGAAGACAAATTATTCTGCTGGGAAGAAAAATGAGGAACTTGGCATTCAAGGAGTCCATACCATCTCTTAGTATCATCATAGCTGCAAAATAACTTGTAAGCTTGGATGAAGTGAGAGAGTAGCATTGACATATATACACTGCCAAATGTAAAATAGATAGCTAGAAGGAAGCAGCTGCATAGCACAGGGAGATCAGCTTGGTGATTTGTGACCACCTAGAGGGTTGGGATAGGGATGGTGGGAGAGAGATGCAAGAGGGAGGGTGTATGGGGATATATGTATATATACAGCTGGCTCACTTTGTTATACAGCAGAAACAAACACATTATTGTAAAGCAATTATACTCCAATAAAGATGTTAAAAAGAAAAAAGGAATTTTGACACACTAGCTTCCATGGTCTCTTCCAGATATTATACATTCTGATGCTTTGCAGTGAAACAATCTTTTCTATGACTAAGCAAATAACACTTTGGGGTAATGCCCATATATTAACCCAGGCAAGGTAACTAAAAAGTGAAGGAAGTTCAGATGCCATTAAAACTTGAAAGTATATTTGTTGAACATTCCGAAATTAGCTGCTGCAGAATGTTACTTTGTTTTCAGCTATATGTAAGTACATGTCTGTTGACAAACGTGTGTGTGTGTGTGTGAATATAAAAAGTTACTTTGTTGAAAAGCTCAAAAACACTTTTAAAATGGAGATGATAGAGTTACTACCAAACATATGTTGACATTGCCAAATGCTCAAATTTGAGGAGGCTCAGCAAAAGATCCTGTTATGATCAGAAACCGGAGCCAGAATGCTAAGAGAAGCACAACCAAAGGAAGAAGAGCATGAATTTATTTTTTTATCTAAACTGTCCCAATTTGAATCACAGCTTTTCCATTTATAACCTTGGGTGTACAACTTATACCTCAGTTTTCTCATCTGTAAAATGAAAGTAATAATAGTACCTACCTCATTAAGTTGTGAAGGTAAAGTAAATTAATATATGTAAAACCTAAAAGCAGGACGTGGAACACACTGACATTTAAATGAGTGTTTGTTCATATGGTTTTTATTCATCAGTTTTTTAATGTGGTGTATCACATTGATTTATTTTCATATATTAAAGAATACTTACATCTATGGGATAAATCCCACTTGATCAGGGTGCATGATCCTTTAAATGTATTGTTGGATTTGGTTTACTAGTATTTCATTGAGGATTTTTGGATCTACGTTCATTAGTAATATTGGCCTATATATATATATATATTTTTGTGTGTGTGTGTGTGTGATATCTTTGTCTGTTTTGCTATCAGGGTGATGGTGGCCTCGTAGAATGAGTTTGGGAGTGTTCCACCCTCTGCAGCTTTTGAAAGAGATTCAGAAGGGTAGGTGTTAACTCCTCTCTAAATGTTTGACAGAATTTGCCTGTGAAGCCATCTGGTCCTAGACTACTGCTTACTGGGAGTATTTTAATCACACTTTCAATTTCTTTATTTTTTTTCATCTTTATTGGAGTATAATTGCTTTACAATCGTGTGTTAGTTTCTGCTTTATAACAAAGTGAATAAGTTATATATATACATATATTCCTATATCTCTTCCCTCTTGCATCTCCCTCCCTCCAACCATCCCTATCCCACAACTCTAGGTGGTCACAAAGCACCGAGCTGACCTCCCTGTGCTATGCGGCTGCTTCCCAGTAGCTATCTATTTTACATTTGGTAGTGTATATATGTCCATGCCACTCTCGCGCTTTGTCACAGCTTAACCTTCCCCATCCCCATATCCTTAAGTCCATTCTCTGGTAGGTCTGTGTCTTTATTCATGTCTTACCCCTAGGTTCTTCATGACAATTTTTTTCTTAAATTCCATACATATGTGTTAGCATACAGTATTTGTCTTTCTCTTTCTGATTTACTTCACTCTGTATGACACACTCTAGGTCCATCCACCTCATTACAAATAGCTCCATTTTGTTTCTTTTTATGGCTGAGTAATATTCCATTGTATATATGTGCCACATCTTCTTTATCCATTCATCCGATGATGCACACTTAGATTGTTTCCATCTCTGGGCTATTGTAAATAGAGCTGCAATGAACATTTTGGTACATGACTCTTTTTGAATTATGGTTTTCTCAGGGTATATGCCCAGTAGTGGAATGGCTGGGTCATATGGCAGTTCGATTTCTAGTTTTTTAAGGAAACTCCATGCTGTTCTCCATAGTGGATGTACCAATTAACATTATGGCCAGCAGTGCAAAAGTGGTACCTTTCCTCCACACCCTCTCCAGAATTTATTGTTTCTAGATTTTTTGATGATGGCCATTCTGACTGGTGTTAGATGATATCTCATTGTAGTTTTGATTTGCATTTCTCTAATGATTAATGATGTTGAACGTTCTTTCATGTGTTTCTTGGCAGTCTGTATATCTTCTTCGGAGAAATGTCTATTTAGGTCTTCTGCCCAATTTTGGATTGGGTGTTTTTTTGTTTGTTTCTTTGTTATTGAGCTGCATGAGTTTTTATAAATTTTGGAGATTAATCCTTTATCAGTTGCTTCATTTGCAAATATTTTCTCCTATTCTGAGGGTTGTCTTTTGGTCTTTTTTATGGTTTCCTTTGCTGTGCACAAGCTTTGAAGTTTCATTAGGTCCCATTTGTTTATTTTTGTTTTTATTTCCATTTCTCTAGGATGTGGGTCAAAAAGGATAGTGATATGAGTTATGTCATAGAGTGTTCTGCCTATGTTTTTCTCGAAGAGTTTGACAGTGTCTGGCCTTACATTTAGGTATTTAATCCATTTTCAGCTCTTTTTTGTGTATGATGTTAGGGAGTGATCTAATCTCATACTTTTACATGTATATGTCCAGTTTTCCCAGTACCACTTATTGAAGGGGCTGTCTTTTCTCCACTATACATTCCTGCCTCCTTTATCAAAGATAAGGTGACCATATGTGTGTGGGTTTATCTCTGGGCTTTCTACCCTGTTTCATTGATCTATGTTTCTGTTTTTGTGCCAGTACCATACTGTCTTGATTACTCTAGCTTTGTAGTATAGTCTGAAGTCAGGGAGTCTGATTCCTCCAGCTCCATTTTTCGTTCTCAATATTGTTTTGGCTATTTGGAGTATTTTGTGTTTCCATATAAAGTCTGAAATTGTTTTGTTCTAGCTCTGTGAAAAATGCCAGTGGTAGTTTTGTAGGGATTGCATTGAATCTGTAGATTGCTTTCAGGAGTAGAGTCATTTTCACAATGTTGATTCTTCCAATCTTAGAACATGGTATATCTCTCCATCTATTTGTATCATCTTTAATTTCTTTCATCAGTGTCATAACTTTCTGCATAGAGGCCTTTTGTCTCCTTAGGTAGGTTTATAGCTAGATATTTTATTCTTTTTGTTGCAGTGGTAAATGGGAGTGTTTCTTTGATTTCACTTTCAGATTGTTCATCCTTAGCATATAGGAATGCCAGAGATTTCTGTGCATTAATTTTGTATCCTGCAACTTTACCAAATTCACTGATTAGCTCTAGTAGTTTTCTGGTAGCATCTTTAGGATTCTCTATATATAGTATCTTGTCATCTGCAAACAGTGACAGCTTTACTTCTTCTTTTCTGATTTGGATTCCTTTTATTTCCTTTTCTTCTCTGATTGCTGTTGCTAAAACTTCCAAAACTATGTTGAATAAAAGTGGTGAGAAGGGGCAAACTTGTCTTTTTCCTGATCTTAGTGGAAATGCTTTCAGTTTTTCACTATTAAGTATGATGATGGCTGTGGGTTTGTCATATATGGCCTTATTTTGTTGAGGAAAGTTCCCTCTATGCCTACTTTCTGCAGGGTTTTTATCATAAATGGGTGTTGAATTTTCTCAAAAGAGTTCTCTACATCTATTGAGATGATCATATGATTTTTCTCCTTTAATTTGTTAATATGGTGTATCAAGTTGATTGATTTGTGTATGTTGAAGAATCCTTGCATTCTTGGAATAAACCCCACTTCATCATGGTGTATGATCCTTTTAATGTGCTCTTGAATTCTGTTTGCTAGTATTTTGCTCAGAATTTTTGCATCTATGTTCATCAGTGATATTGGCCTGTAGTTTTCTTTCTTTGTGACATCCTTGTCTGGTTTTGGTATCAATGTGATGGTGGCCTTGTGGAATGAGTTTGGAAGTGTTCCTCCCTCTGCTGTATTTTGGAAGAGTTTGAGACGGATAGGTGTTCTTTAAAGGTTTGATAGAATTCGCCTGTGAAGCCAACTGGACCTGGACTTTTTTTTGTTGGAAGATTTTTAGTCACAGTTTCAATTTCATTGTTTTTGATTGGTCTGTTCATATTTTCTATTTCCTCCTGATTCAGGCTTGGCAGGTTGTGCATTTCTAAGAATTTGTCCATTTCTTCCAGGTTGTCCATTTTATTGGCATAGAGTTGCTTGTAGTAATCTCTCATGATGTTTTGTATTTCTGCAGTGTCATTTGTTACTTCTCCTTTTTCATCTCTAATTCTATTGAGTTGAGTCTTCTCTCTTTTTTCCTTGATGAGTCTGCCTAATGGTTTATCAATTTTGTTTATCTTTCAAAGAACCAGCTTTTAGTTTTATTGATCTTTGCTATCATTTCCTTCATTTCTTTTTCATATATTTCTGATCTGATTTTTATGATTTCTTTCCTTCTACTAACTGTGGGGCATTTTTGTTCTTCTCTCTCTAATTGTTTTAGGTGCAAGGTTAGGTTATTTTTTCGGGGTGTTTCCTGTTTCTTAAGGTAGGATTGTATTTCTATAAACTTCCCTCTTAGAACTACTTTTGCTGCATGCAAAAGGTTTTCAGTTATCGTGTCAACTTTTTCATTTTTTTCTAGGTATATTTTTATTTCCTCTTTGATTTCTTCAGTGATAACTTCCTTATTAAATAGTGTATTGTTTAGCCACCATGTGCTTTAATTTTTACATTTCTTTTAGTGTAATTGATATCTAATCTCATAGTATTGTTGTCAGAAAAGATACTTGATACAATTTCAATTTTCTTAAATTTACCAAGGATTGATTTTTGACCCAAGATCTCGTCTATCCTGGAGAATGTTACATGAGCACTTGAGAAAAATGTGTATTCTGTTGTTTTGGGATGGAATGTCCTGTAAATATCAGTTAAGTCCATCTTGTTTAATGAATCATTTAAAACTTGTGTTTCCTTATTTATTTTAATTTTGGATGATCAGTCCATTGGTGAAAGTGTGTTGTTAATGTTCCCTACTATGAATGTGTTACTGTCTTTTTCCCATTTTATGGCTGTTAGCATTTGTCTTATGTATTGAGGTGCTCCTTTGTTGGGTGCATATAAATTTACAATCGTTATATCTTCTTCTTCGTTCGATCCCTTGATCATTATCTAGTGTCCTCCTTTGTGTCTTCTAATAGTCTTTATTTCAAAATCCATTTGGTCAGATATGAAAATTGCTACTCCAGCTTTCTTATGTTTTCCACTTGCATGGAATATCTTTTTCCATCCCATCACTTTCAGTCTGTATGCGTTTCTACGTCTGAAGTGGGTCTCTTGTAGACAGCATATATATGGTTCTTGTTTTTGTATCCATTCAGCCAATCTGTGTCTTTTGGTGAGAGCATTTAGTCCACTTACATTTAAGGTAATTATTGATATCTATGTTCCTATTCCCATTTTCTTAATTGTTTTGGGTTCGTTATAGTAGGTCTATTCATTCTCTTGTGTTTCCTGCCTAGAGAAGTTCCTTTAACATTTGTCGTAAAGCTGGTTTGTTGGTGCTGAAATCTCTCAGCTTTTGCTTGTCTGTAAGGGTTTTAATTTCTCCATCAAATCTGAATGAGATCCTTGATGGGTAGAGTAATCTTGGTTGCAGGTTTTTCTCCTTCATCACTTTAAATATGTCCTGCCAGTCCCATCTGGCTTGCAGTTTCTGCTGAAATATCAGCTGTTAACCTTATGCGGATTGCCTTGTGTGTTATTTGTTGTTTTTCCCTTGTTGCTTTTCATGTTTTCTTTGCATTTAATTTTTGGCAGTTTGATTATTTTGTGTCTTGGTGTATTTCTCCATTGATTTACCCTGTATAGGACTCTCTGTGCTTCTGGAACTTGATTAACTATTTCCTTTCCTATATTAGAGAAGCTTTCAATGATAATGTCTTCAAATATTTTCTCTGTCCCTTTTTTTTTTCTCTTCTTCTTCTGGAACTCCTATAATTCGAATTTTGGTTCATTTAATGTTGTCCCGGAGGTCTCTGAGACTGTCCTCTGTTCTTTTCATTTTTTTTTCTTTATTTTGGTCTGCAATAGTTATTTCCAATATTTTATCTTCCAGGTCACTTATCCGTTCTTCTGTCTCAGTTATTCTGCTATTGATCCCATCTAGAGTACTTTTAATTTCATTTATTGTGTTGTTCCTCATTTCTGGTTTCATCTTTAGTTCTTCTAGTTCCTTGTTAAATGTTTCTTGCATTTTGTCTATTCTATTTCCAATATTTTGTATCATCTTTACTATCATTATTCTGAATTCTTTTTGAGGTAGACTCCCTATTGCCTCTTGATTTGTTAGGTCTGGTGGGTTTTTATCTTGCTCCTTCATCAGCTGTGTGTTTTTCTGTCTTCTCATTTTGCTTATCTTACTGTGTTTGGGGTCTCCTTTTTGCAAGCTACAGGTTTGTAGTTCGCATTGTTTTTGGTGTCTGTCCCCAGTGACTAAGGTTAGTTCAGGTGTTGTTTATGCTTCCTGGTGGAGGGAACTAGTGTCTGTGTTCTGGTGGATGAGGCTGAATCTTGTATTTTGGGTGGGCAGGTCCACATCTGGTGGTGTGTTTTGTGGTTTCTTTTGACTTATTATGATTTTAGGCTGCCTCTCTGATAATGGCTGGTGTTGTGTTCCTGCCTTGGTAGTTGTTTGGCAAAGGGTGTCCAGCACTGTAGCATGCTGGTCATTGAGTGAAGCTGGGTGCTGGTGTTGAGATGGAGATCTTTGAAAGATTTTTGCCATTTGATGTTATGTGGAGCTGGGAGGTCTCTTGTGGACCAGTGTCCTGAAGTTGGTTCTCCCACCTCAGAGACCCAGCACTGACTTCTGGCTGCAGCACCAAGAGCCTTTTATCCACACAGCTCAGAATAAAATGGAGAAAATGTAGAAAGAAAGAAAGAAACAAAGAAAGAAAGAAAGAAAGAAAGGGAGGGTGGGAGGAAGGAGTGATGCAAGGAAAGAAAGAAAGAAAGAAGGTTAAAAAATCAAATAAAGTAAGATAAAATAAAATAATATTATTAAAATAAAAAATATAACTATTAAAAAATATTTTTAAAGAAAAAAAAATGTATGGATAGAACCCTAGGACAAATAGTAGAAGTAAAGCTATACAGACAAAATCTCACACAGAAGCATACACATACACACTCACAATAAGTGAAAAAGGGGGAAAAATCATAAATCTTGCTCTCAAAGTCCCCCTCCTCAATTTGGGATGATTCATTGTCTATTCATGTATTCCACAGTTGCAGCATACATCAAGTTGATTGTGAAGCTTTAATCCGCTGTTTCTGAGGCTTCTGGGAGAGATTTCCCTTTCTCTTCTTTGTTCTCACAGCTCCCAGGGGCTCAGCCTTGGATTTGGCTCTGCCTCTGCCTGTAGGTCACCAGAGGGCATCTGTTCTTCCCTCAGAAAGGATGGGGTGTAAGAAGCAGCTGCTTTGGGGACTCTGGCTCACTCAGGTCGGGGAGAGGGATGGGTAAAGAGTGCGGGGCGAGCCTGTGGAGGCAGAGGCCGGCATGACGTTGCACCAACCTGAGGCATGCCATGCATTCTCCTGGGGAAGTTGTCCCTGCATCCCGGGACCCTGACAGTGGCAGGCTTCACCGGCTCCCAGGAAGAGTGTGTGGATAGTGACCTGTTCTTGCACACAGGCTTCTTGGTGGTGGAAGCAGCAGCCTTAGTGTCTCATGCCCGTCTCTAGGGTCCACACTTTTAGCCACAGGTCGCAGCTTGCGCTTGTCTCTGGAGCTCCATTAAGCAGTGTTCTTAATCCCCTCTCCTTGCACACTAGGAAACAAAGAGGGAAGAAAATGTCTCTTGTCTCTTTGGCAGGTCCAGACTTTTCCCTGGACTCCCTTCTGGCTAGCCGTGGTACACTAACCCCCTGTAGGCTGTGTTCACGCCACCAACCGCAGTCTTCTCCCTGTGCTGCGACCGAAGCCCAAGCCTCAGCTCCCAGCCCCGCCCACCCTGGCAGGTGTGCAGACAAGCCTCTTGGGGTGCTGAGTGCCAGTCGGCACCGATCCTCTGTGCAGGAATCTCTCCACTTTACCCTCTGCATCCCTGTTGCTGTGCTCTCCTCCATGGCCCCAAAGCTTTTGCCCTCCGCTATCCACAGTCTCCACCCACAAAGGGGCTTCCAGGTGTGTGGAAACCTTTCCTCCTTCACAGCTACCTGACACTGGTGCAGGTCCCATCCCTATTCTTTTGTCTCTGTTTTTTCTTTTCTCTTTTGCCCTACCCAGGTACATGGGGACTTTCTTGCATTTTGGGAGGTCTGAGGTCTTCTGCCAGCATTTAGTAGGTGTTCTGTAGGAGTTGTTCCATGTGTTAATATATTTCTGGTGTATCTGTGGGGAGGAAGTTTATCTCCGCGCCTTACTCTTTCGCCATCTTCCCCTCGTCTCACACTTTCAATTTCTGTACTTGTGATTGGTCTGCTCATATTTTCTATTTCTTCTTGGTTCATTCTGGGAAGGCTGTACCTTTCTAGGAGTTTGTCCATTTCTTCTAGGTTGTCCATTTTATTGCCATATAGTTGCTTGCAGCCATGTATTATACTCCTTTGTTTTTCTCCACTGTTAGTTGTAACTTCTTTTTCCTTTCTAATTTTATTGAGTTGAGCTCTCTCCCTTTTTTTTTTGCTTGATTAGTCTGTCTAAAGATTTATCAGTTTTATGCTCTCAAAGCAGAAACTTTTTGTCTTATTTATTTTTCCTATTGTTTTCTTAATCTCTGTTTCATTTCTTTCTAATCTGATCTTTATGATTTCTTTCCTTCTACTAATTTTAGGATTTGTTCTTTCTCTAGTTGCTTTAGGTGTAAGGGTAGGTTGTTTATTTGACATTTTTCTTGTTTCCTGAAGTAAGATTGTATTGCTCTAAATTTCCCTCTTAGTACTGCTCTTGCTGTGTCCCATGGGATTTTTTTTTTTTTTTTTTTTTTCTTGCGTTATGCGGGCCTCTCACTGTTGTGGCCTCTCCCATTTGTGGAGCACAGGCTCCGGACGCGCAGGCTCAGTGGCCATGGCTCACGGGCCCAGCCGCTCCGCGGCATGTGGCATCTTCCCGAAACGGGGCACGAACCCGCGTCTCCTGCATCGGCAGGCGGACTCTCAAGCACTGCGCCACCAGGGAAGCCCCATGGGATTTTGATTGACGTGTTTTCATTGTAATTTGTTTCTAGGTATTTTATTGATTTCCTCTTTGATTTGTTCATTGACCCATTGGTTATTTAATAACGTATTGTTTAGCTTCCATGCGTTTGTGATTATATGTTTTTTTTTCCTCTGTAATTGATTTCTAATCTCATATCATTGTGGTCAGAAAAGATGCTTGATATGATTTCATTTTTTTTTTAATTTACCAATGTTTCATTTGTGATCCAAGATGTGATCTATCCTGGAGAATGTTCTGTGTGCACTTGAAAAGAATGTGTATTTTGTCGCTTTCAAAATGAATGTCCTATAAATATCAACTAAGTCTATTTGGTCTAATGTGTCCTTTAAGACTTGTGTTTCCTTATTAATTTTCCGTCTGGATGATCTGTCCATTGGTGTAAGTGGGTTGTTAAAGTCCAACACTATTCTAAATCACAGCAAGATCTTTTTTGATCCACCACCTAAAGTAATGAAAATAAAAGCAAAAATGAACGTATAGGACCTAATTAAACTTAAAAGCTTTTGCACAGCAAAGGAAACCATAAACAAAATGAAAAGATAACCTTCAGATTAGGAGAAAATATGTTCAAATGAAGCAACTGATAAGGAATTAATCTCCAACATATACAAATAGCTCACACAGCTAAATATCAAAGAAAAATCAACCCAATCTTATAATGGGCAGAAGATCTAAATAGACATTTATCCAAAGAAGACATACAGATAGCCAAAAACCACATTAAAATATGCTCAACATCACTAATTAGTAGAGAAATGCAAATCAAAACTACAATGAGGTATCACCACAAATGAGTCAGAATGGCCATCATCAAAAATCTACAATCAATAAATGCTGGAGAGGCTGTGGAGAAAAGGGAACCCTCTTACACTGTTGGTGGGAATGTAAATTTGTACAACCACTATGGAGAACAGTATGTAGGTTCCTTAAAAAACTAAAAATAGAACTACCATTGACTCAGGAATCCCACTCCTGGGCATATGTCTGGAAAAAACATAATTCAAAAAGATACATGCACCCCAATTTTCACTGTAGCACTATTTACCATAGCCAGGACATAGGAGAAACCTAAATGTCCATTGACAGATGAATGGACAAAGAAGATGTAGCACATATATACAAAGGAATATTACTCTGCCATAAAAAGGAAGGAAAAATGCCATTTTCAGTGACATGGATGGACCTAGAGTTTGTCATACAGGTGAAGTAAGTCAGAAAGAGAAAGATAAATATTGTATAATATTGTTTATATGTGGAATTTAGAAAAATGTTAAAGGGGAACAGTTGAAAATCAGACATAGAATCACAGATGTAGAAAACAATCTTATGGTTACCAAGGCAGGAAGTGGGGGTGGGAAAAATTGGGATATTGGGATTGGCATATATACACTACTATACATAAAATAGAAAACTAATGAGAACCTACTATCTAGCACAGGGAACTCTACTCAGTACTCTGGTGAACTTAATGGGAAGGAAATCTAGAAAAGAGAGGATATATGTATATGTATAACTGATTTACTTTGCTGGACAGCAGAAACTAACACAGCATTGTAAAGCAACTATACTCCAATAAAAACTAATTTAAAAAATGAGTGTTTTCAAGGACTTGTGAAAATACATGAAAGTTACCAAATGTATTTTGGAGGCCCCTATCAAATTTATTAAATTAAAAGTAAGAAATATTTAATTAAAATTTAAAAATATAAAATTCATTAAAATTTAGTTAAAAAGTCTAAAACTTATATTAGTACAACACCAAGAATGAACCCTCATACAAACTATGGCTTTGGGTGATAATAAGTTGTCAATGTTGTTCATTGATTGTAACAAAGGTACCATTCAGGTGTAGGATGTTGATGGTGGGGGAGGCTGTGCCTGTGTGTGAAGAGAGTGCATATGTGAACTCTTCACTTTCTGCTAAATTCTTCTGTGAAAATAAAATTCTATAAAATAAAGTCTATTTGTAAAATATTGTATTATACTTGAAAATAATTTGTTGGTTACAATTTCTCACTTTAAAAGAATTCACATATGTAGCAATTGTAGTCAACTGTAAGTTAAATTAGTTTCCTGTATCAAAATTCAAGAGTTAATAATAAAATCATCTCAAATGTTTAACAGATATAAATAATATTTAAAACATCATGGGATAGTTGTTTAATATTCTGTGAGAGATGGGCTCTAAAAAAAAAACTGGGTCTAGGGCCTATTAAATTCTTCATATGCCTGAATAGAGGTTTCTTGATATAATTACCCTGTAAGTAAACTGGAATGAGACACATAAGCTCTGCTTCTCAGAATAAAACAGAGCTGGATTTTTGCTAGGCAGTCAGCCTCCTTTCCCAGTGCAATAATAATGTTTGCACTAACATGTGAAAATGTGAAATCTATCAGCTGTGTCTATTTTCAAAATAAATAATTTTACTTTCAACATCTTACTATACAGCAAAATTAATTTCAGGTGTCCTAAGGAGTTAAATGTATCAAATTAAACTGCAGGTGACTAATTAATCTTCCAGTGGTAAAGGACTTCCTAAGTTTAAGCACTGCAAAATAATTGAAAAGAAAATATCATATATATCAATGAGCAAGAATTATTAAAATTTAAAGCTTTGCTATATTATTTTGAAGTATTAACTTGTTAAAATTGTTTTCTAAAATAAACAACTCAATTGAAATTAGCTAAAGTATTTCCTTGTTGAAAAACTATTTGGCTGTATGTGTGAAGATACTTAAGAATTACATAAACTTGGACGAAGTAATTTTCTTTTTTTTGGATCAAGTAATTTTACTTCCAGAAATTTTTCCTAAGAAAATATCAGAGGTGGATGCAAAGAGTTATGTGTAAAGGATATATGGTCATATTATGTCCCCTGAGCAACTTTTAAAACAACATATATTCAATATCAGGAAAGTTATTAAATATATTATGTTATAGCCACATTATAAAATATCATGAAGTTATTTAAAAAATCATATTTTGAAGATTATTTGGTGCCATATAAAAATTAGGCATTGTGCAAAATCAGAAAAGGAAAATGGGAAACAAATGGATAAACTCAATTCTGTAAATTATACATATAAGTGTAGTAAAAAGGCTCAAATGTATAACCCAGCAAAAATTTTAGAAAAGTTACCTGTGAATGATAAAATTACAAGTAATTTTGCCATCGTTGTTCTTTTGTTCATATTTTAAGTTTCCTGCAATGAGTACTTATGGCTTATAGCATCAGAAATACAAATGTGTAAAAATCTCCAAGCTATATATAAAAGCTATATATTATTGCAACAAAAATTTAGCTCTGATTTTGCTTTGGTTACTTTTTTGTGGTTACTAACAAAATGAGATTTGAGTTGGAGCAAGCAAGAGCAAAAGCTTTGCTTACTTTGATAATTTATCAAATGTAGGTAAATATCAATTTACCTTTCCCTGTATCCTTTAAGGTGCTTTATGCCACTTCAGTTCCATCTGGCTACAAAACTAAATGGTCTATACAAATAGGAATATTATCCTATTTAAGAAGACAAATTGTTGCTCTGATTAAAATGCAGAGCTGGTACCATGCATAAGAAATTTATAGAAGAGGATCAGATCAAGATGGTAGAGGAGCAGGAGTGGAGCTCACCTTCTGACACAAATATATCAAAAATACATCTACATGTGGAACAATTGTCACAGGATATCTACTAAACACTGGCAGAAGACCTCAGAATTCCAAAATGGCAAGAAAGCCTCCACATAACTGGGTAGGGTAAAACAAAAAGAAAAGAAAAAAAGGGATGAATCTGGATGGAACTTGTGCTCCTGGGAGGGAGCTATGAAAAAAGAAAGGCTTCCACACTCTGGGAAGTCCCGTCACTGATGAGGATATCAGCCAGGACAGAAGGGGAGCTTCAAAGCCTCAGAGGAGAACACAGCAACTGGTTTACAGAGGGTGAAGTGCAGACAGACCTGCATAGATGATAAATGCCACCCAGCACTTCCCAGCCTGAGATTCTCATCCACTAGGGTGGACAGCAGCTGCATGCTGAGGCTTGGGCTTTGTAGGTTAGACACGGGAGAGAGGACTGAGGTTTGCTGCGTGGAGACAGCTTGAGGAGGGTAGGTGCAGTGCACCACAACCAAGGGAGTACAGAAGGAGTCCTGGACCCCCCCAGAGAGGCAGGGCACCATCATTGAGCAGCATGCAAGGAGAGGTGTGGGCCTGCCATGGGAGCTTCTTTCTCAGTGTGTGCTCTTAGGCAGCAAGGTACCACATACACAAATTCCCCAGGCGGGTGTGAGCTGCCACTGACATCTCAGACTCCAGAAGAGGGCACAGACTGCTGCTGCTACTGAGGGTCCTGAGACTGGGAGCCAACCACTGTCCCTGCCTCCCTGGGAGTGTGTGTGGGCTATGCATCTGCATAACCCCTATCAAGGGGATAACAGCCAGCACATGCTGAGGAAAAGAGGACAAGCATCCAAAACCAAAACAGCCCTCATGACAAAAACCACTAAACCCACACAAGTTATTCAAGGACATTCCTGCATACAAATAGACCACCAAGAATAAGGTAGATGACTGTTTCTACTAAATTCACAGAGTAAGGGAAATATAAGCAAAATAAAGAAACAGAGGAACCACTCCCAGTTAAAAGACCAAGAGAATTCCCCTGAAGAAACAAACAATGAAACAGATCTCTTCACTCGAATAGACCCTGAGTTCAAAAAGGAGGCAATGAAAATACTGAAGGAATTAGGAAAGGCTATTGCCAGAAGTGCAGATCAATGTAAAAAGGAAATAGAAACTATAAGGAAAAGCCAAGCAAAATTAGAAAATTTATTTGGCAAGATGAAAGCTAAGCTAAAGGCAATGAATATCAAAATGAATAATTCAGAAGATAGAATAAGTAATCTTAAAACAGAAAAATGGAAATTACCCAATCAAAACAGTAGACAGGAAGCCAAATTAAAAAAAAAAAGAAAGCAATATAAGAAACCTATGGGATAATGTAAAGCATCACAATCTATGTAGAATAGAGATTCCAGAAGGTGAAGAAAGAGAAAAGAGAATTGAAATGCATTTGAAGATATTATGGCTGAAAACTTCACTAACCTAAAGAAGGAAACAGATATACAGATACAGGAAAAACAGAGGGTCTTAATCAAGATGAACCCAAACAGACCTACACCAAGACATATGATAATAAAAATGGCAAAAGTTAAAGATAAAGAGAGGATTTTAAAGGCAGCAAGAGAAAAACAGAGTTAATTGCAAGGGAACCACCATAAGGCTATAGGCTGATTTCTCTATAGAAACAATGCAGGCCAGAAGGGAGTGGCAAAATATATTCAAAGTCTTGAAAGGGAAAAATCTGCAGTCTACAATACTCTACCCAGCAAGATTATCATTTAGAATAGGAAGTGAAATAAAGAATTTCTCAGACAAGCAAAAACCAAAAGAATACAGCAATAATAAACCTATCCTAAAGGAAATATTGAAAGATCTTCTCTAAATAGAAAAGAAGCATGAAGGTGTAGGAAGGAGGAAATCATAATTGTAAAGTGAATCACTTAAATTAAGCAGTATCGAGATGAAAAAGAGGGGAAAAAAACCCTATTTCTGAAAGTGGAGATAAGTACAATGAACAGCAAAAGGATGAACATGAAGATGTGAAAAAGGACATAAAAATCATAAAATATGGAGAAGGAGAGTAAGAAAGTGCACATTTTTTTTTTTAGAATGTGTTTGAACCTATATGACTATCAGTCTAAGGCAAGTAGATATAGAAAGGGGTTAACATAATTGAAAAACAGGACAATCACAAACCAAAAACATACAATAGATTCACAAAAATCAAAAAGAAGAGAACACAGGCATAAAATAAAAGGAAATCATCAAAACACAAAAAGGAAAGCAAAAAAAAAAGAAAGGAACAGAAAAGAAACAAAGAATCAACTGGAAAACAAGGTTTAATATGGCAATAAACACATACATATCAATAATTACATTAAATGTCAATGGATTGAATGCTCCAATAAAAAGACATAGAGTGGGAGACTGGATAAAAAAAAGAAAAGAGCCTACAATATGCTGCCTACAAGAGATCCACCTTAGGGCAAAGGACACACATAGATTTAAAGTGAGGGGATGGAAAATGATATTTCATGCAAACGGAAATGAAAAGAAAGTAGGAGTTGAAATACTCATATCAGACAAAATAGACTTTAAAGCAAAGGCTATAAAGAAAGATAAAGAAGGACGCTACATAATAATAAAAGGATCAATACAAAAAGAGAATTTTACACTTGTCAACATATATGCACCTAACATAGGAGCACCCGAATACATAAAATAATTACTAATGAACATGAAGGGAGAAATTGATGGGAATACAATAATAGTAGGAGACTTTAACACCCCACTCACATCAGTGGACAGATCTAGACAGAAAATCATTAAGGCAACAGTGATCCTAAATTACACAACAGAACAATTAGACTTAATTGATATTTTTTCAGGGCATTATATAAAAGATAAATCCAGAATACACATCATTTTCAAGTGAACATGGAATATTTTCTTGGATTGACCACGTACTAGGACACAAAAGTAACCTCAACAAATTTAAGAATAGAGAAATTATTTCAAGCATCCTCTGACCACAACAATGAAACTAGAAATCAACCACAGGAAAAGAAATGAGAAAAAAAAAAAAAAAAAAAAAAAAAATTAAAAAAAAAACGATTACATGGAGACTAAACATGCTACTAAAAATCCAATGAGTCAACAAGGAAAGCAAAATGGAAGTTAAAAAATACCTTGAAAAAACAACAATGAAAACACAGCCATACAAAATCTATGAGATGTAGTAAAAGCAGTCCTTAGAGGGAAGTTCATAGTGATACAAGCCTTCCTTAAAAAACAAGAAAAATCTCAAATAAACAACATAACATACCACCTAAAAGAATTATAAAAAAGAAGAACAAACAAAACCTAAAGTCAGCAGAATGAAGGAAATAATGAAGATCAGGGAGGAAATAAATAAAATAGGGATTTAAAAAAACAATATGAAATATCAATAAAACCAAAAGCTGGTTCTTTGAGTAAACAAAATTGACAAACCTCTGTCCAGGCTCACCAAGAAGAAAAGAGAGAAAACCCAAATAAACAAAATAAGGAATGAAAAAGAAGAAATCTCAACCGATACCACAGAAATACAAAAAAAAAAAAAAAAAAGCATAAGAGAATACTATGAACAATTATATGCCAACACATTTGACAATCTAGAAGAAATGGAAAACTTTCTAGAAACATACAGCCCACCAAAACTGAATCAAGAAGAAATAGGGGCTTCCCTGGTGGTGCAGTGGTTGAGAGTCTGCCTGCCAATGCAGGGGACACGGGTTCGTGCCCAGGTCCAGGAAGATCCCACATGCCGCAGAGCAGCTGGGCCAATGAGCCGTGGCCGCTAAGCCTGCGCGTCCAGAGCCTGTGCTCTGCAATGGGAGAGGCCACAGCAGTGAGAGGCCCACATACGGCAAAAAAAAAAAAAA
>NW_006791464.1:1835442-1932890 GCF_000442215.2 Lipotes vexillifer
AAAAAAAAAAAAAGAAGAAGAAATACATTATTTGAACAGACTGATCACTAGAAATGAAATACAATCTGTAAAAAAGAAAAACAAATTCCCTACAAACAAAAGTCAGGGACCAGATGGCTTCACAGGCAAATTCTACCAAGCATACAAAGAAGAACTTATACCAATACTTCTCAAAACCTTCCAAAAGTTTAAAAAGGAGGGAACTCGCCCAAAGAGATTCTATTAAGCCACCATCACCCTGATACACAAATCAGACAAAGATAACACAAAAAAAGAAAACTTCAGACCAATATCATTGATGAATATAGATATAAAAAAATTTCAACAAAATATTACCAAACTGAATCTAATGACACATGGAAAAGATCATACACCATGGCCAAGTGGGATTAATCCCAAGTTCACAAGGATGGTTCAACATTCACAGATCCATCAATGTAATACACCACATTAACAAAAGAAAAGTCAAAAACCACATGATCCTCTCAATAGATGTACAAAAAGCATTTGACAAAATTCAACATTAATTCTTGATAAAAACTCTTACTAAAGTGGGTATACAGGGAACATATCTCAACATAATAAAATCCATTTATGACAAACCCACAGCCAATATAATACTCAACAGTGAAAATCTGAAAACCTTCCTGCTAAAATCTGGATCAAGACAAGGATGCCCACTCTCACCACTTCTATTCAACGTAGTATTGGAAGTCCTAGCCTTAGCAATCAGACAAGAAAAAGAAATAAAAGCTATCCAAACTAGAAGGGAAGAGGTAAAATTGTCACTATATGCAGATGTCTTGATACTATATGTAGAAAAACCAAAGGACTCTACACAATAACTGCTAGATCTAATAAATGAATTCAGCAAAGTACCAGGATAAAAGATTAACATTCAGAAATCAGTTGCAAAAATAAAAAAGAAAGAAAAAAGAATGCTGTTGCATTTCTTTACACTAAGAATGAAATATCAGACAGGAAGTGTTAAAAAAACAAAACAAAAATATAACAAAAAATCACCTTTTAAATTGCAGCAAAAAAACAAAAAACTAAAATCCTAGGAATAAACCTGACCAAAGATGTAAAAGACTTAGGCCCTGAGAAATATAAAACATTAATAAAGGAAATTAGAGAGGATTCAAAGAAATGGGAAGATATCCTATGCTCTTGGATTGGAATAATTATTATTGTTAAAATGGCAATACTACCCAAAGAAATCTACAGATTTAATGTGATCTCTATCAAATTACTCATGACCTTTTTCACAGAGCTAGAACAAATAAACCAAAAAATCACATGGAACCCTAAAAGACCCAGGATTGCCAAAACAATTCTGAGGAAAAAAAAAAAAAAAAAGCAGGAGGAATAACTTTCCCAGACTTCAGACAATACTACAAAGCTACAAGAATCAAAACAGAGTGGTATTGGTACAAAAACAGACATATGAATCAATGGAAGAGAATAGAGAGCCCAGAAGTAAATCCACACATCTATGGTCAATTAATCTTTGGCAAAGGAGGCAGGCATATAAAATGGGAAAAAGACAGTCTCTTCAGCTAGTGGTGCTGGGAAAGTTGGACAGCTGCATGTAAGTCAATGAAGTTAGATCACACTGTCATTCCTTGCATGAAAATAAACTCAAAATGGCTAAAAGACTTAAACATAATACAATACATCATAAAACTCCTAGAAGAGGGCATAGGCAAAACATTCTGTGACATAAATCATACCAATGTTTTCTTAGGTTAGTCTCCCAAGGCAATAGAAATAAAAACAAAAATGAGCAAATGGGACCTAATGAAACTTACAAGCTTTTGCACAGCAATGGAAACCATTAAGAAAAATGAAAGGATTACCTACAGAACGGGAGAAAATATTTGCAAATGATGAGACCAACAAGGACTTAATCTCCAAAATATACAAAAGACACATACACCTCAGCAACAAAAAAACATACAACCCAATCAAAAAATTGGCAGAAGGCCTTAATACACATTTCTCCAAAGAAGACATACAGATGGCTTGTAGGCACATGAAAATATGCTCAACATCACTAATTAATAGAGGTCAGAATGGCCATCAATAAAAAGTCTACAAATAACAAATGTTAGAGAGGGTGTGGAGAAAAGGAACCCTCCTACACTGTTCGTGGGAAGGGAAGTTGGTGCAGCCACTAGGGAAAACAGTATGGAGGCTCCTCAGAAAACTAAAAATAGAATTACCATATATCCAGTAATCCCACTCCTGGGCATATACTGGGACAAAGCTATCATTCAATAAGATACATGCTTAAAATGGATAACCAACAAGGACCTACCATATAGCACAGAGAACTCTGCTCAATCTTATGTAACAACCTAACTGGTAAAACAATTTTAAAAAGAATAGATACATATATATATATGTATAACTGAACTGCCTTGCTGTACACCTGAAACTAACACAATGCTGTATATATATATATATATATATATATATATATATATATAACTGAATCACTTTGCTGTACACCTGAAACTAACACAACATTGTTAATCAACTGTACTCTAATATAAAATAAAAAGCTATAAAAATAAAAGATTGACCTTTGAAAAAGATACATGCACCCCTATGTTCATAGCAATAGTATTCACAGTAACCAAAACATGGAAACAACCTAAATGTCCACTGACAGAGGAATGGATAAAGAAGATGTGGTACATATCTGCAATGGATACTACTCAGCCATAAAAAGAATGAAATAATGACATTGGTGGCAACATGAATGCAACTAGAGATTATCATACTGAGTGAAGTAAGTCAGAAAGAGAAAGACAAATACAATATGATATCACATACCAGATGTGGAATCTAAAATATGGCACAAGTGAGCATATCTATAAAACAGAAATAGACTCACAGACATAGAGATCAGACTTGTCATTGCCAAAGGGAAGGAGGGAATGAAGAGGGATGGACTGGGAGTTTGGGGTTGGTAAATGCAAACTATTACATTTAGAATGGATAAACAACAAGGTCCTACTGTATAGAACAGAGAACTATATCCAATCTCCTGGGATAATCCATAATGGAAAACAATATTAAAAAAAGAACATATATATGTGTGGTACTGAGTCACTTTGCTGTAAGGCCGAGATGGGCACAACATTGTAAATCAACTATACTTCAATAAAAATAAATGAATAGATGAATAAATAGATAATTGAAAAAAGAAATTTATAGAAAATACAATCTTTGAAGATATGTATGTACGAAAATGGTATGTACAGACACTGCTTACAAACACATAATAATATCAATTCATTAATACACCATGCAAATATGGGTATGTTGCATATGCATGCACATACATGTACATGGGTTCAGTATTTTTAAGCTAGGTTTCATATCAGAGCCATCTATAGACCTTCTGAAAAATACTCATGCCTAGGTCTCAACATTCCTGATAATTACTTATAAAGCTAAAAAATGGACTCAGCTATAACAAAGGTCAAGTTTGTTTTATGATTTTTTCCAAGATATAAGCCAATTTACTCCATGCTTTAAAACTAGGAAGAAAAAATAATTGTCATTATTATCAGGGTTTGGCACACATGATATTAGAAAGTATTGGTCTGTATTTTATCTTCCAGGCAGGGACAATCAGATATATAAGCTCATTGTGAGAACTATTAGGGGAAAAAACTTACCATGAATAGAAATTTTAATGGTCATACACTATGTCTAGGCACTGTACTAAAATCTCCACATGTATAATATTGTTTAAGCTTTATTAAAAACCTGCAAGATATTTACTATTATGCACAGTTTACAGATAAAGCAATCAAGGATCTGCAAATTTAATTAATCTGTTGAAATTCAGGTGATGACTGGCAGAACTCAAGAGAACAAGGTCAACACTCTATAGCTTCCTGCGCGTATTCTCCAAGACAGGGACAATACAAAATAATGGTATTAGGAGGTCTTAACCTCCAATCAGCTGTCCCAGTGAGCATACTAAGTCAAAGTAGAGGAATTTTTATGCAAAATTGGCTCCTGGTATCTAGTGTTAGTTTACTGGCTACCTGGCCCTTAGAAATCAGGCATTGTCAAGATTGCTATGGTAAAACTCAGAATTATAGTGAGTCCACAGGCTAGTGCCTTAGGCTTTGTCACTGTGAGGGCCAACCAATCTCCCCCTGTGCTAGTCAAACATGGCTGCCGAGGCACACTGCTTTGACATTTCATACTGAAAGATGAGGATGACTTATTTATTAGTTTCCTATAATGTGATCTACTTCTGAAAATAAACCGATTTCCCTTAAGTGATCAAATATGTAAATCAAAATTACTACCCCACAAGAGACGTTTGGATACTATTATTTTATACATACCATTGAAAATGCAAGATAAGTGTTTATTCTCTGTTGAAGCTCAACTAGCCTAATAACATTCTATACTGCTTATTCAATTAGCACTATATTAACTTACCTAATAAAATTCTATGCACACAGTGGGTACATGGTACATATTTAATAGATAAATATTTTTAAAATATCAAATAAAAGCTTTGAGACACTGAGTAATACATTAATATACTTAATCATCCTCATCTGTAACTCACTACAATTATAATATGCAAATATGACCTTGTACTGTTCTTGATTATTAATATGCTATTACACAGACTGAATATACTGCTTCCCTCTCTGGGATTTTTTCCCCTCTATGGATTTCTCTATTCATATAAGGTTTTGAAAAATTTGATCTTCTGTAAAGCAAATATTTTTTCAGAAGCTGTTATCACCCTGATCACACATAGCATTATGTGTCTATTAAACAATCTGTATAAGTTTCTCATTGAGTAGGCAAGAATATATCAAAGAAATTTCAATACTAAAGGTAGAGCTCTCTTAAATAAATGAGCCCCCCCGAAAAAATTGCTCCATGGAAATGAGTTACATCCCCCAGGTAAACTAGTGATCTGTATCCCACTGGCACAGCTCTTTACATGTATAATTAGCTTTCATGTTTTTTAGTTTTAAATAGTACTGAAATACAAAAGTGGAAAGGAGACCTGATATATACGCACTGTTTATTTGAGGGACAGAAGCTTAATATTAAAATATCTTTGTTGTACAATTTTGTTCTTTGAAAAGACCTATGTTCAATATTTTTCTTAAATATAATAAATCACAAATTTATTTTTTAATTTATTATTTAATTTATTTATTATTATTTTAAATGTATTTTAAATTTATTATTCACCAGCAATTTAAACAATATTATATCATATTCAAACTAAATCTACAAAGTAGCTATTATAATTATGCTGAGAAACTGAGGCCCAGAGTTTAATTTTTTGCCCAAAATTACACAGCTAGTTAATAGCAAGGATAAGATTCAAACTCATGACTATCTAACTGCAAAGTCCATACTATTTGCATCATTTCATACTGCTGTAGGTTAATAAATTAAGTGCAATGAATAATTGTGGTGTAAAGAATTAAATCTTCTGGAAAGAAAGGGAAAGAAGCTCTTAACTATAATATAGAACCTTCATACATTTAGTGCAGTTGTTCAAATGTATTCATATTCTCAGAATAAAACTTATTTTAAAGTATTCTTACAAAAATCAGCATTAAAAACAAGATTAACTCGCATATCATCAATAATTTTGTATACTTACTATTTCTCCTAATTCCTCACTCTTCCAATTAGCAATTGTAAATGATGTGTCCAGGCAATAAATTATAGTTGAAACTATATGACTATACCTATTATGTATTTAAAACTTATACTAAATAATAAATAAAATAAAATATTAAAATGAAATATTCTTAAAAAAACTAAATTGTCTGTATACTGTTATAAGTAAGGTTATTTGGCAGCATATAATTAGTAAGATATAACATATAGATTGATGAGAAACCAGATCTAGAACACATGAAATTCTAAGGTACTGGGATATTTACTTATCTGCCTCATTCAGTTGACAGAGAATAACAAAACTGTATATATTACATATATATATAACTATATATATAACTATATATATATATATATATATATATATATATATATATATAGAGATAGGACATATAAGCTTTGTTAAGCAATCTTAATACATGAAAACTCACATTCATGACATCTATAAGGGAGAAGATTTCCTTCAAATGGAATGATTTTTATCCCAGTATTTTGGTAAACTTTTTTTTTAACATCTTTATTGGAGTATAATTGCTTTACAATGGTGTGCTAGGTTCTGCTTTACAGCAAAGTGAATCAGTTATACATATACATACAAACCCATATATCTCTCCTCTTGCATCTCCCTCCCTCCCACCCTCCCTATCCCACCCCACTAGGTGGTCACAAACCACCCAGCTGATCTCCCTGTGCTATACAGCTGCTTCCCACCAGCTATCTATTTTAAGTTTGGTAGTGTATATATGTCCATGCCACTCTCTCACTTTGTCACAGCTTACCATTCCCCCTCCCCATATCCTCAAGTTCATGCTCTAGTAGGTCTGTGTCTTTATTCTTAACTTACCCCCAAGCACTACATGATATATTTTTTCTTACATTTCATATATATGTGTTAGCATATGGTATTTATTTTACTCTTTCTGACCCACTTCACTTTGTATGACAGGCTCTAGATCCATCCACCTCAACACAAACAACTCAATTTCATTTATTTTCATGGCTGAGTAATATTCCATTGTATATATGTGCCACATCTTCCTTATCCATTTATCTGTTGATGGATACCCAGGCTGCTTCCATGTACTGGATATTACATATAGAGCTGAAATGAATATTTTGGTACATAGCTATTTTTGAATTATGGTTTTCTCAGGGTATATTCCCAGTAGTGTGATTGCTGGGTTGTATGGTAGTTCTATTTTTACTTTTTTAAGGAATCTCCATACTATTCTCCATAGTGGCAGTATCAATTTAAATTCCCACCAACAGTGCAAGAGGGTTCCCTTTTCTCCAAACACTCACCAGCATTTATTGTTTCTAGATTTTTTGGTGTGTGTATGTTTTTATTTTATTTTACTGTGGTACGTGGGCTTCTCACTGTTGTGGCCTCTCCCATTGGGGAGCACAGGCTCCGGACATGCAGGCTTAGCAGCCATGATCATGGGCCCAGCTACTCCACGGCACATGGGATCTTCCTGAAATGGGGCACGAACCCTTGTCCCCTGCATCAACAGGCAGCCTCTCAACCACTGTGTCACCAGGGAAGCCTTGTTTCTATATTTATTGATGATGGCCATTCTGACCGGTGTGAGATGATATCTCATTGTAGTTATGATTTGCATTTCTCTAAAGATTAATGATGTTTGACATTTTTTCATGTGTTTGTGGGCAATCTCTATATCTTCTTTGGTGAAATGTCTAATTAGGTCTTCTGCCCAATTTTGGATTGAGTTGTTTCTTTCTTCGATATGGAGCGGCATGTATTGCTTGTAAATTGTGGAGATTAAACCTTTGTCAGTTGCTTCATTTGCAAATATTTTCTCTCATTCTAAGGGTTGTCTTTTGGTCTTGTTTATGGTTTCTTTTGCTGTGCAAAAGCTTTTAAGTTTCATTATGTCCCATTTGTTTATTTTTGTTTTTATTTCCATTTCTCTAGGAGGTGGGTCAAAAGTGATCTTGCTGTGATTTATGTCATAGAGTGTTCTGCCTCTGTTTTACTCTAACAGTTTGATAGTGTGTGGCATTACATTTGAGTCTTTAATCCATTTTGAGTTTATTTTTGTGTATGGTGTTAGAGACTGTTCTAAATTCATACTTTTACATGTAGCTGTCCAGTTTTCCCAAAACCACTTACTGAAGAGGCTGTCTTTTCTCCACTGTAAATTCTTGCCTCTTTTATCAAAGATAAGCTGACCATATGAGTGTGGGTTTATCTCTGGGCTTTCTTTCCTGTTCCATTGATCTATATTTCTGTTTCTGTGCCAGTACCTTCCTGTCCTGATTATTGTAGCTTTGAAGTATAGTCTGAAGTCAGGGATCCCGATTCCTCCAGCTCCATTTTTCATTCTCACAATTGCTTTGGCTATTCATGGTCTTTTGTGTTTCCATACAAACTGTGAAATTCTTTGTTCTAGTTCTGTGAAAAATGCCAGGGGTAGTTTGATAGGGATTGCATTGAACCTGTAAATTGCTCTGGGTACTAGAGTCACTTTCACAAGGTTGATTCTTCCAATCCAAGAGCACGGTATATCTCTCCATCTATTTGTATCATCTTTAATTTCTTTCATCAGTGTCTTATAATTTTCTGCATACAGGTCTTTTGTCTCTGTAGGTAGGTTTATTCCTAGATATTTTATTCTTTTTGTTTCAATGGTAAATGGGAGTGTTTTCTTAATTTCACTTTCAGATATTTCATCATTAGTGTATAAGGATGCCAGAGATTTCTGTGCATTAATTTTGTTTCCTGCTACATTACCAAATTCATTGATTAGCTCTAGCAGTTTTTTGGTAGCATGTTTAGGATCCTCTATGTATAGTATCATGTCATCTGCCAACAGTGACAGCTTTACTTCTTCTTTTCCAAATTGGATTCTTTTCATTTCTTTTTATTCTCTTATTGTTGTGGCTAAAACTTCCAAAACTATGTTGAATAAGAGGGGTGAATGTTTTTTTGTTATTGAGCTGCATGAGCTGCTTGTAAATTTTGGAGATTAATCCTTTGACAGTTAATTCATTTGCAAATATTATCTCCCATTCTGAGGGTTGTCTTTTGGTCTTGTTTATCATTTCCTTAGCTGTGCAAAAGTTTTGAAGTTTCATTAGGTCCTATTTGTTTATTTTTGTTTTTATTTCCATTTCCCTAGGATGTGGGTCAAAATGGATCTTGCTGTGATTTATGTCATAGAGTGTTCTGCCTATGATTTCCTCTAAGAGTTTGATAGTTTCTGGCCTTACATTTAGGTCTTTAATCCATTTTGAGCTTATTTTTGTGTATGGTGCTAGGGAGTGTTCTAACTTCATACTTTAACATGTACCTGTCCAGTTACCCCAGCACAACTTATTGAAGAGGCTGTCCATCTCCACTGTACATTCCTGCCTCCTTTACCAAAGATAACATGACCATATGTGCATGAGTTTATCTCTGGGCTTTCTATCCTGTTCCATTGAGCTATATTTTGGTTTTTGCACCAGTACAATGTTGTCTTGATTACTGTAACTTTGTAGTATAGGCTGAAGTCAGGGAGCCTGATTCCTCCAGCTCTGTTTTTTGGTTCTCAAGATTGGTTTGGCTATTCTGGGTCTTTTGTGTTTCCATACAAATTGTGATTTTTTTTAATTCTAGTTCTACGAAAAAGGCCAGTGGTAGTTTGATAGGGATTGCATTGAATCTGTAGATTGCTTTAGATAATAGAGTCATTTTCACAATGTTGACTCTTCCAATCCAAGAACATGTTATATCTTTCCATCTATTTGTATCATCTCTAATTTCTTTCATCAGTGTCTTATAATTTTCTGCATAAAAGTCTTTTGTCTCCTATGGTAGGTTTATTCCTAGATATTTTTTGTTGTTGCAATGGTAAATGGGAGTGTTTTCTTGATTTCACTTTCAGGTTTTTCATCATTAGTGTACAGAAATACCAGAGATCTGTGCATTAATTATGTAACCTGCTACTTTACCAAATTCATTGATTAGCTCTAGTAGTTTTCTAGTAGCATCTTTAGGATTCTCTATGTATAGTATCATGTCATCTGCAAACAGTGACATCTTTACTTCTTGTTTTCCGATTTGGATTCCTCTCATTTCCTTTACTTCGCTGATTACTGTGATAAAAATTCCAAAACTATGTTGAATAAGAGTGGCAAGAGTGGGAAAACTTGTTTTGTTCCTGATATTAGTGGAATTTCTTATGGTTTAAAACATTGAGTATAATGTTCACTGTGGGTTTGTCATATGTGGCCTTTATTATGTTGAGGAAAGTTTCCTGTATGCCTACCTTCTGGAGGGTTTTTATCATAAATGGGTGTTCAATTTTGTCAAAAGCTTTCTCTGCATCTATTGAGATGACCATATGGTTTTTCTCCTTCAGTTGTTTAACATAGTGTATCACATTCATTGACTTGATTATATTGAAGAATCCTTGAATTACTGGAATAAACCCCTCTTGATCATGGTGAATGATCCTGTTAATGTGCTGTTTGATTCTGTTTGCTAGTATTTTTTGTGGATTTTTGCATCTATGTTCATCAGTGATATTGGCCTGTAGTTTTCTTTCTTTGTGACATCCTTGTCTGAATTTGGTATAAGGGTGAAGTTGGCCTCATAGAATGAGGAAACTTAAGTAGACATTTCTCCAAAGAAGATATAGAGAGTGCCAACAAACACATGAAACAATGCTCAACATCACTGATCATTAGAAAAATGTAAAACAAAACTACAATGAGATATCATCTCACACTGGTCAGAATGGCCATCATCAAAAAATCTAGAAACAGTAAATGCTGGAGAGGGTGTGGAGAAAAGGGAACATTCTTGCACTGCTGGTGGGAATGTAATTTTGTACAGCCACTCTGGAGAACAGTATGGAGGTTCCTTAAAAAACTGCAAATAGAACTACCATATAACCCAGCAATCCCACTACTGGGCATATACCCTGAGAAAACCATAATTCTAAAAGAGTCATGTACCAAAATGTTCATTGAATCTCTAGTTAACATTGCCCAGAGATGGAAAAAACCTAAGTGTCCATCATCAGATGAATGGATATAGAAGATGTGGCACATATATGCAATGGAATATTACTCAGCCATAAAAAGAAACAAAATTGAGTTATTTGTGGTGAGGTGGATGGACTTAGAGTCTGTCATACAGAGTGAAGTAAGTCAGAAAGAGAAAGACAAATACTGTGTGCTAACACATATATATGGAATCTAAGAAAAAAAAATGTCATGAAGAACCTAGGGGTAAGACAGGAATAAAGACACAGACCTACAAGAGAATGGATATGTTGATACGGGGAAGGGGAAGGGTAAGTTATGACAAAGTAAGAGAGTGGTATGGACATATATACACTACCTAATATAAATTAGATAGGCAGTGGGAAGCAGCCGCATAGCACAGGGAGATCAACTCGGTGCTTTGTGACCACACAGTGTGGTGGGATAGGGAGTGTGGGAGGGAGGTAGACACAAAAGGGAAGAGACATGTAACATATGTAAATGTTTAACTGATTCAGTTTGTTATAAACAGAACTTTTCACACACACACAAAAAAAGAGTGGTGAGAGTGGGCAACCTTGCCTTGTTCCTGATCTTAGTGGAAATGGTTTCAGTTTTTCAAAATTGAAGACCATGTTTGCTGTGTGTTTGTCATATATGGCCTTTATTATGTTAAGAAAAGTTCCCTGTATGCCTATTTTCTGCAGGGTTTTTACCATAAATCGGTGTTGAATTTTGTCGAAGGCTTTGTCTGCATCTATTGAGATAACCATATGTTTTTTCTCCTTAAATTTGTTAATGTGGCATATCACGTTGATTGATTTGCATATATTGAAGAATCCTTGCACTCCTGGAATAAACCCAACTTGATCATGTTGTATGATCCTTTTAAAACGCTGTTGGATTCTGTTGGCTAGTATTTTGTTAAGGACTTTTGCGTCAATGTTCATCAGAGATATTGGCCTGTATTTTTCTTTCTTTTTGACATATTTTTCTGGTTTTGGTATCAAGGTGATGGTGGCCTCGTAGAATGGGTTTGGGAGTGTTCCTCCATCTTCTATATTTTGGAAGAGTTTGAGAAGCATAAGTGTTATCTCTTCTCTAAATATTTGATAGAATTCGCCTTTGAAGCCATCTGGTCCTGGGCTTTTGCTTATTGGAAGATTTTTAATCACAGTTTCAATTTTAGTGCTTGTGATTGGGCTGTTCATATTTTCTATTTCTTCTGATTCAGTCTTGGCAGGTGGTGCATTTCTAAGAATTTGTCCATTTCTTCCAGGTTGCCCATTTTATTGGCAGAGAGTTGCTTGTAGTAATAATCTCTCATGATCCTATATATTTCTGCAGTGTCAGTTGTAACTTCTCCTTTTCTGTTTGTAATTCTATTGATTTCAGTCTTCTCCCTGTTTTCATTGATGATTCTGGTTAATGGTTTATCAATTTTCTTTATCTTTGAAAAGAAGCAGTTTTTAGTTTTATTGATCTTTGCTATCATTTCCTTCATTTCTTTTTCTTTTACTTCTGATCTGACCTTTATAATTTCTTTCCTTCTGCTGTTTTGTTGTTGTTGTTGTTGTTGTTGTTGTTCTTATTTCTCTAATAGCTTTCTGTTGAAGGTTAGGTTGTTTATTTGAGATGTTTCCTGTTTATTAAGGTAGGATTGTATTCCTATAAACTTCCCTCTTAGAACTGTTTTTGCTGAATCCCATAGGTTTTGGGTCGTCGTGTATCCACTGTCATTTGTTTCTAAATAGTTTTGATTTCCTCTTTGACTTCCTCAGTGATCACTTCGTTATTAAGTAGTGTATTATGTAGCGTCCATGTATTTGTATTTTATACAGATCATTTTCTGTAATTGATATCCAGTGTCATAGCATTGTGGTCGGAAAAGATAATTGATACAATTTCAATTTTTTAAAATTTACCAAGGCTTGATTTATGACCCAAGATATGGTCTATCCTAGAGAATGTTCCATGAGCACTTGAGAAAAATATGTATTCTGTTGTTTTTGGATGGAATGTCCTATAAATATCCATTAACTCCCTCTAATTTAATGTATCATTTAAACCTTGTGCTTCCTTATTTATTTACATTTTGGATGATCTGTCCATTGGTGAAAGTGGAGTGTTAAAGTCCCCTACTATTTTGTGTTACTGTAGATTTCCCCTTTTATGGCTGTTAGTATTTGCCTTATGTATTGAGGGGCTCCTATGGTAGGTGTATAAATATTTACAATTGTTATATCTTCTTTGTGGATCGATCCCTTGATCATTATGCAGTGTCCTTCTTTGTCCTTTCCTATAATTGATATCTAGTCTCATGGCATTGTGGTTGGAAAAGATACTTGATACAATTTCAATTTTCTTAAATTTACCAAGGCTTGATTTGTGACCCAAGATATGATCTATCCTGGAGAATGTTCCATGAGCACTTGAGAAAAATGTGTATTCTGTTGTTTTTGGATGGAGTGTCCTATAAATATCAATTAAGTCCATCTTGTTTAATGTATCATTAAAAGCTTGTGTTTCCTTATTTATTTTCATTTTGGATGATCTGTCCATTGGTGAAAGTGGGGTGTTGAAGTCCCCTACTATGAATGTGTTACTGTCGATTTCCCCTTTTATGGCTGCTAGTTTTTGCCTTATGTATTGAGGTGCTCCTATGTTGGGTGCATAAGTATTTACAATTGTTATATCTTCTTCTTGGATCGATCCCTTAATCATTATGTAGTGTCCTTCTTTCTCTCTTCTGATAGTCCTTATTTTAAAGTCTAGTTTGTGGGATATGAGAATTGCTACTCCAGCTTTCTTTTGGTTTCCATTTGCATGGAATATCTTTTTCCATCCCCTCTCTTTCAGTCTGTATGTGTCTCTAGATCTGAAATGGGTCTCTTGTAGACAGCACATATATGGGTCTTGTTTTTGTATCTGTTCAGCCAATCTGTGTCTTTTGGTGGGAGCATTTAATCCATTTACATTTAAGGTAATTATTGATATGTGTGTTCCTATTCCCATTTTCTTAATTGTTTTGGGTTTGTTATGGAAGGTCTTTTCCTTCTCTTGTGTTTTTTGCCTAGTGAAGTTCCTTTAGCATTTGTTGTAAAGCTGTTTTGGTGGTGCTGAACTCTCTTAGCTTTTGCTTGTCTGTAAAGTTTTAATTTCTCCATCAAATCTGAATGAGATCCTTGCTGGGTAGTGTAATTTTGGTTGTAGGTTTTTCTCTTTCATCACTTCAAATGTGTCCTAACACTCCCTTCTGGCTTGCAGAGTTTCTGCTGAAAGATCAGCTGTTAACCTTATGGGGATTCTCTTTTGTGTTATTAGTTGTTTTCCCCTTACTGCTTTTAATATGTTTTCTTTATATTTAATTATTGATAGTTTGATTAATATGTGTCTCTTGTTTCTCCTTGGATTTATCTTGTATGGGACTCTCTGTGCTTCCTGGACTTGATTAACTATTTCCTTTCCCATATTAGTTAAGTTTTCAACTATAATCTCTTCAAATATTTTCTCATCCCTTTCTTTTTCTCTTCTTCTTCTGGGACCCCTATTATTCAAATGTTGTCCCAGTGGTCTCTGAGACTGTCCTCAGTGTTTTTCATTCTTTTTTCTTTATTCTGTTATGCAGTAGTTATTTCAATTATTTTATCTTCCAGGTCACTAATCCTTTCTACAGCCCCAGTTATTCTTCAATTGTTCCCTTCTAGAGTCATTTAAATTTTATTTATTGTGTTGTTCATCATTGTCTTCTCTTTACTTCTTCTAGGTCCTTGTTAAATATTTCTTGCATTTTCTGTATTCTATTTCCAAGAATTTGGATCATCTTTACTATAAGTATTCTGAATTCATTTTCAGGTAGACTGCCTATTTCCTCTTCATATGTTATGTGTGGTCAATTTTTACCTTGCTCCTTCATCTGCTGGGTGTTTTTCTGTCTTCTCATTTTGCTTATCTTACTGTTTTTGGGGTCTCCTTTTTGCAGGCTGCAGGTTTGTAGTTCCCGTTGTTTTTGCTGTGTGTTCTGAGTGGCTAAGGTTGTTTCAGTGGGTTGTGTAGGCTTGCTGGTGTACTGGACTAGTGCTTGTGTTCTGGTGGATGAGGCTGGATCTTGTCTTTCTGGTGGGCAGGTCCACGTCTTGTGGTGTGTTTTGGGGTGTCTGTGGCCTTATTATGATTTTAGGCAGCCTCTCTGCTAATGGTTGTTGTTGTGTTCCTGTCTTGGTAGTTGTTTGGCATAGGTTGTCCAGCACTGTAGCTTGCTGGTCATTGAGTGAAGTTGGGTCTTGATGTTGAGATGGAGATCTCTAGGAGATTTTTGCCATTTGATATTACATCGAGTTGGGAGGTTTCTTGTGGACCAGTGTCCTGAACTTGACTCTCCCACCTCAGAGGCACTGCAGTGACTCCTGGCTGGTGCATGAACAGCCTTTCATCCACACAGCTCAGAATAAAAGTGAGAAAAAGTAGAAAGAAAGAAAGAAAGAAAGAAAGAAAGAAAGAAAGAGGATAAAGTAAAATAAAGATAAAATAAGATAAATTTATTAAAATAAAAAATAAAAAGTAATTATTAAGGAAAAATTTTTAAGTAAAAAACAAACAAAAAAAAAACAGATGGACAGAACCCTAGGACAAATGTTGGAAGCAAAGCTTTACAGACAAGATCTCACACAGAAGCATGTACATGCACACTCACAAAAAGAGGAAAAAGGGAAACAATAATATATCATTGCTCCCAAATTCCACCTCATCAATTTGGGATGATTCATTGTCTATTCAGTTATTCCACCAATGCAGGTACATCAAGTTGCCTCTGGAGATTTAATCCACTTCTCCTGAGGTTTCTGGAAGAGATTTCCCTTTCTCTTCTTTTTCCTCACAGCTCCCAGGATTCAGTTTTGGACTTGGACCCGCCTCTGTGTTTAGGTCACCTAAGGGCGTCTGTTCTTCACTCAGAGAGGGTGGGGTTAAAGGAGCAGCTGATTCAGTGGCTCTTGCTCACTCAGGCCGGGGGAGGGAGGGGTACAGATGTGGGGCTAGCCTGCATCGGCAGCAGTCAGTGTGACGTTGCATCAGTCTGAGGTGCACTGTTCCGTCTCCCGGGGAAATTGTCCCTGGATCATGGGACCCTGGCAGTGGCAGGCTGCACAGGCTCCAGGGAGAGGATGTGTGGACAGTGAGCTGTACTTGCTCACAGGCTTCTTGGAGGTGCAACAGCAGCCTTCGTGTCTCATGACCGTCTCTGGGATCTGCGCTGATAGCTGAGGCTCACACCCGACTCTGAAGCTCAGTTAAGCAGTGCTCTTAATACCCTCTCCTCGCGCACCAGGAAACAAAGAGGCAAGAAAAAGTCTCTTGCCTCTTCAGCCCCTACAGTCTTTCTCCTGGACTCCCTCCTGTCTAGTCGAGGTGCTCTAGCCCCCTTCAGGCTGTGTTCATGCCACGAACACCAGTCCTCTCCCTGAGATCTGACCGAAGCCCCAATCTCAACTCCCAGACCTTGCCCACCCCGGTGGGTGAACAGATAAGCCTCTTGGGCTGGTGAGTGCCAGTCAGCACCGATCCTTTGTGTGAGAATCTCTCCACTTTGCCCTCTGCACACCCGTTGCTGCGCTCTCCTCCACCACCTGCAGTCTCCCCCTGCAAAGAGGCTTCTAGTGTGTGGAAACCTTTCCTCCTTCGCAGCTCCCTCCCAATGGTGCAGGTCCTATCCCTATTCTTCTGTCTTTGTTTTTTCTTTTGCGCTACCCAGGTATGTGGGCAGTTCCTTTCCTTTTGGGGGGTCTGAGGTCTTCTGCCAACTTTCAGTAGGTGTTCTGTAGGAGTTGTTCCACGTGTAGATGTATTTCTGATGTATCTGTGGGGAGGAAGCTGGTCTTACTCTTCAACCATCTTCCTCAACTCCCCTTGGTAAACATTTAATTCCATTGACATATCTAAACTAATTTCATTGACAAATTTTCACGTTTCACATGCTACTTTTCAGTTACATATACATATAGATACTCCATTTTCTTGTCCAGAGGTTGCCGGATGGCAATGTGTTAAGTCCAGTCGACTCTATGTGTTTTGTTTCCTTAAGCAGATTTTAAAAGCCTACATTCCTTGACTTTGCCACTTGAAACTGTTTTTCTCATAAGTCAGGAGTATGATCTCCCTGCATTTCACAGGGCTGTAACTGAGGTGCTGAGTGGTAACATGATATGACCAAGATCACAGTAAAATCGTTGACAATATTCAGATTTAATCCCAAGTTCTGATTCTTCTTCTAGTTTTTGAATTTTACTTTTTTTAATTTTTATTTTATTTTAATATCTCCACTGGGGTAAAATTGCTTCACAATGGTGTGCCACCCTCCTCTCCACAACAAAGTGAATCAGCTATACACATACATATGCTCCCATATCCCTTCCCTACCGTGCCTCCCTCCCTCCCACCCTCCCTATCCCACACCACCAGGCGGTCACAAAGCACCGAGCTGATATCCCTGTGTTATGCGGCTGCTTCTCACTAGCTATCGACCTTACGTTTAGTAGTGTATATATGTCCATGCCTCTCACTCACTTTGTCAGAGCTCACCCTTCCCCCACCCCATATCCACAAGTGCATTCTCCAGTAGGTCTGTGTCTTTATTCCTGTCTTACCCCAGGTTCTTCCTGACATTTTTTTTCCTTAAATTCCATATATATGTGTTAGCATATGGTATTTGTCTTTCTCTTTCTGACTTACTTCACTCTGTATGACAGACTCTATGTCTATCCATCTCATTACAAAGAGCTAAATTTCGTTTCTTTTTATGGCTGAGTAATATTCCATTGTATATATGTGCCATGTCTTCTTTATCCATTCATCCGATGATGGGCACGTAGGTTGTTTCCATCTCTGGGCTATTGTAAATAGAGCTGCAATTAACATTTTGGTACATGAATCTTGTTGAATTTTGGTTTTCTCAGGGTTTATGCTGAGTAGTGGGATTGCTGGGTCACATGGTAGTTCTATTTGCAGTTTTTTAACGAACCTCCATACTGTTCTCCATAGTGGCTGAACCAATTCACATTCCTACCAGCAGTGCAAGAGTGTTCCCATTTCTCCACACCCTCCCCAGCATATATTGTTTCTAGATTTTTTGGTGATGGCCATTCTGACTAGTGTGAGATGATATCTCATTGTAGTTTTGATTTGCATTTCTCTAATGATTAATGATGTTGAGCATTCTTTGATGTGTTTATTGGCAACCTGTATATCTTCTTTGGAGAAATGTCTATTTAGGTCTTTTGCCCATTTTTGGATTAGGTTGTTTGTTTTTTTGTTATTGAGCTGCATGAGCTGCTTGTAAATTAAACCTTTGTCAGTGTCTTCATTTGCAAATATTTTCTCCAATTCTGAAGGTTGTCTTTTGGTCTTGTTTATTGTTTCCTTTGTTTTGCAAAAGCTTTTAAGTTTCATTAGGTCCAATTTGCTTATTTCTGTTTTTATTTCCATTTCTCTAGGAGGTGGGTCAAAAAGGATCTTGCTGTGATTTATGTCATAGAGTGTTCTGCCTATGTTTTCCTCTAAGAGTTTGATAGTTTTTGGCCTTACTTTTAGGTCTTTAATCCATTTTGAGCTTATTTTTGTGTATGGTGTTAGGGAGTGATCCAATCTCATACTTTTACATGTACCTGTCCAGTTTTCCCAGCACCACTTATTGAAGAGGATGTCCTTTCTCTACTGTACATTCCTGCCTCCTTAATCAAAGATAAGGTGACCATATGTGGGTGGTTTTATCTCTGGCCTTTCTATCCTGTTCCATGATCTATCTTTCTGTTTTTGTGCCAGTACCATACTGTCTTGATTACTCTAGCTTTGTAGTATAGTCTGAAGTCAGGGAGCCTGATTACTCCAGCTCCACTTTTCATTCTCAAGATTGCTTTGGCTATTCGGGATGTTTTGTGTTTCCATACAAATTGTGATTTTTTTTTTGTTCTAGTTCTTTGAAAAATGCCAGTGGTAGTTTGATAGAGATTGCATTGAATCTATAGGTTGCTTTGGGTAGTTGAGTCACTTTCACAATGTTGATTCTTCCAATCCAAGGACATGGTATATCTCTCCATATATTTGTGTCATTAATTTCATTCATCAGTGTCTTATAATTTTCTGCATACAGGTCGTTTGTCTCCTTAGGTAGTTTTATTCCTAGATATTTTATTCTTTTTGTTGCAATGGTAAATGGGAGTGTTTTCTTGATTTCACATTCAGATTTTTCATCATTAGTTTATAGGAATGCAAGAGATTTCTGTGCATTAATTTTGTATCCTATTACTTTACCAAATTCATTGAATAGCTCTAGTAATTTTCTGGTAGCATGTTTAGGATTCTCTATTTATATTATCATGTCATCTGCAAACAGTGACATCTGTACTTCTTCTTTTCTGATTTGGATTCCTTTTATTTCCTTTTCTTCTCTGATTTCTGTGGCTAAAACTTCCAAAACTATGTTGAATAAGAGTGGTGAGAGTGGGCAAACTTTTCTTTTTCCTCACATTCATGGAAATGCTTTCAGTTTTTCACCATTGAGGACAATGTTGGCTGTGGGCTTGTCATATATGGCCTTTATTATATTGAGGAAAGTTCCCTCTTTGCCTACCTTCTGCAGGCTTTTTATCATAAATCAGTGTTGAATTTTGTCAAAAGCTTTCTCTGCATCTATTGAGATTATCATATGGTTTTTCTCCTTCAATTTGTTAATATGGTTAATCACATTGATGGATTTGCATATATTGAAGAATCCTTGCATTCCTGGAATAAACCCCACTTGATCATGGTGTATAATCATTTTAATGTGTTGTTGGATCCTGTTTGCTAGTATTTTGTTGAGGATTTTTGCATCTATGTTCATCAGTGATATTGGCCTGTAGTTTTCTTTCTTTGTGACATCCTTGTCTCGTTTTGGTATCAAGGTGATGGTGGCCTCGTAGAAGGAATTTGCGAGTGTTCCTCCCTCTGCTGTATTTTGGAAGAGTTTGAGAAGGCTAGGTGTTAGCTCTTCTCTAAATGCTTGATAGAACTCGCCTGTGAAGCCATCATGTCCTTGGCTTTTGTTTGTTGGAGGATTTTTAATCACAGTTTCAATTTCAGTGTTTGTGATTGGTCTGTTCATATTTTCTATTTCTTCCTGATTCAGTCTTGGCAGTTTGTGCATTTCTAAGAATTTGTCCATTTCTTCCAGATTGTCCATTTTATTGGCATAGAGTTGCTTGTAGTAATCCCTCATGATTTTTTTTATTTCTGCAGTGTCAGTTGTTACTTCTCCTTTTTCATTTCTAATTCTATTGATTTGAGTCTTCTCCCTTTTTTTCTTGATGAGTCTGGCTAATGGTTTATCTATTTTGTTTATCTTCTCAAAGAACCAGCTTTTAGTTTTATTGATCTTTGCTATTGTTTCCTTCATTTCTTTTTCATTTATTTCTGATCTGATTTTTATGATTTCTTTCCTTCTGCTAACTCTGGGGTTTTTTTGTTCTTCTTTCTCTAATTGCTTGAGGTGCAAGGTTAGGTTGTTTATTCGAGATGTTTCCTGCTTCTTAAGGTGGGCTTGTGTTGCTATAAACTTCCCTTTTAAAACTGCTTTTGCTGCATCCCATAGGTTTTGAGTCATTGTGTCTCCATTGTCACTTGTTTCTAGGTATTCTTTTTTATTTCCTCTTTGATTTCTTCAGTGATCACTTCGTTATTAAGTAGTGTATTGTTTGGCCTCCATGTGTTTTTATATTTTTACAGATCTTTTCCTGTAACTGATATATAGTCTCATGGCATTGTGGTCAGAAAACAACCTTGATAAAATTTTAATTTTCTTAAATTTACAAAGGCTTGATTTTTGACCCAAGATATGACCTATCGTGGAGAATGTTCCATTAGCACTTGAGAAAACTGTGTATTCTGTTGTCTTTTGATGGAGTGTCCTATAAATATCAATTAAGTCCATCTTGTTTAATGTATCATTTAAAACTTGTGTTTCCTCATTTATTTTCATTTTGGATGATCTGTCCATTGGTCAAAGTGGGGTGTTAAAGTCCACTATTATGAATGCGTTACTGTCAATTTCCCCTTTTATGGCTCTTAGTATTTGCCTTATGTATTAAGGTGCTCCTATATTGGGTGCATAAATATTTACAATTGTTATATCTTCTTCTTGGATTGATCCCTTGATCATTATGTAGTGTCCTTCTTTGTCTCTTCTAATAGGCTTTATTTTAACATCTATTTTGTCTGATATGAGAATTGTTACTCCAGCTTTCATTTGGTTTCCAGTTGCATGGAATATCTTTTCTATCCCCTTACTTTTAGTCTGTATGTTTCTCTAGGTCTGAAGTGGGTCTCTTTTAGACAGCATATATATGGGTCTTGTTTTTGTATGCATTCAGCCAATCTGTGTCTTTTGGTGGGAGCATTTATTCCATTTACATTTAAGGTAATTATCAATATATATGTTTCTATTCCTATTTTCTAAATTGTTTTGGGTTCTTTATTATAGGTCTTTTCCTTCTCTTGTGTTTCTTGCCTAGAGAAGTTCCTTTAGCATTTGTTGTAAAGCTGGTTTGTTGGTGCTGAACTCTCTCAGCTTTTGCTTGTCTGTAAAGGTTTTAATTTCTATGTCGAATCTGAATTAGATACTTGCTGGGTAGAGTAATCTTGGTTGCAGGTTTTTCTCCTACATCAATTTAAAAACGTCCTGCCACTCCCTTCTGGCTTGCAGAGATTCTGCTGAGAGATCAGCTGTTAACCTTATTGGGACTCCCTTGTGTGTTATTTGTTGTTTTTCTCTTCTGCTTTTAATATGCTTTCTTTGTAATTAATTTTTGACAGTTTGATTAACATGTGTCTTGGTGTATTTCTCCTTGGATTTATCCTGTAAGGGACTCTCTGTGCTTCCTGGACTTGATTAACTATTTCCTTTCCCATTTTAGGGAATTTTTCAACTATAATGTCTTCAAATATTTTCTCAGTCCCTTTCTTTTTCTCTTTTTCTCCTGGAACCCCTATAATTTAAATGTTGGTGCATTTAATGTTGTCCCAAATGTCTCTGAGACTGTCCTAAGTTCTTTTCATTCTTTTTTCATTATTCTGCTCTGCAGTAGTTATTTCCACTATTTTATCTTCCAGGTCACTTATCCGTTCTTCTGCCTCATTTATTCTTCTATTGATCCAATCTAGAGTTTTTTTCATTTCATTTATTGTGTTGTTCAACATTGTTTGTTTCCTCATTAGTTCTTCTAGGTCCTTGTTAAATGTTTCTTGCATTTTGTCCATTCTATTTCCAAGATTTTGGATCACCTTTACTATCATTTTTCTGAATTCTTTTTCAGGTAGACTGCCTATTCCCTCTTCATTTGTTATGTCTGGTGCATTTTTATCTTGCTCCTTCATCTGCTGTGTGTTTTTCTGTCCTCTCATTTTGCGTATCTTACTGTGTTTGGGCTCTCCTTTTTGAAGCCTGCATGTTCGTAATTCCCGTTGTTTTTGATGTCTGTCCCCAGTGGCTAAGGTTAGTTAAGTGGGTTGTGTAAGCTTCCTGGTGGAGGGGACTAGTGCCTATGTTGTGGTTTATGAGGTTGGATCTTGTCTCTCTCTTGGGCAGGTCCACGTCTGGTGGTGTGTTTTGGGGTGTCTGTGGACTTATTATGATTTTAGGCAGCCTCTCTGCTAATGGTTGTGGTTGTGTTCCTGTTTTGCTAGTTGTTTGGCTTAGGGTGTCCAGCACTGTAGCTTTCTTGTCATTGAGTGAAGCTGGGTGCTGGTGTTGAGATGGAGATCTGTGGCAGATTTTTGCCATTTGGTATGTGGAGCTGGGAGGTCTCTCATTGACCAGTTTCCTGACGTTGGCTCTCCCACTTCAGAGTCCCAGCACTGGCTCCTGGCTGCAGCACCTAGATCCTTTCATACACACAGCTCAGAATAAAAGGGAGGAAATATATAGAGAAAAAATTTTTAGAAGTAGGAAGAAAAAAAAGAAAGAAGCAAAGAAGGAAAGAAGGAAAGAAAGGAGGGAGGATGGGATGGAAGGAGGGAGGGAAGGTGGAAGAAAGGAAGAAAGAAAGAAAGAAAGAAAGAAGGAAAGAAGGAAAGAAAGGAGGGAGGCAGGGATCGAAGGAGGGAGGGAGGAAGGAAGGAAGGATGGAAGGAGGGAAGGAAGGAAAAAAGAAAGAAAGAAAGAAAATACAGTAGAATAAAGTAAAATATAGTAAAGTTATTAAATTAAAAAATAATTATTAAAAAAAAATGGGACAGATAGATCCTTAGGACAAATGGTGGTAGCAAAAGTATACAGACAAAATCTTACACAGAAGCATACACATACACCCTAACAAAAAGAAGTAAAGGGGAAAAAATCATAAATTTTTCTCTCAAAGTACACCTCCTCAATTTGGGATGATTCATTGTCTAAAGGAGGGAAGGAAGGAAAGAAAGAAAAAGAAAGAAAGAAAGAAAGAAAGAAAGAAAGAAAGAAAGAGAAAGGAAGAAAGAAAGAAAGAAAGAAAGAAAAGAAAGAAAGAAAGAAAGAAGGAAAGAAAGAAGGAAAGAAAGAAAGTAAAGTATAATAAAGTTATTAAAATTAAAATTACTTTTTTAGGAAAAAAGTTAAAAAAAAAACAAAAACGGTTGTGTAGAACCCTAGGACAAATGGTGGAAGCAAAGCTATACGGACAAAATCTCACACAGAAACATACACATACACACTCACAAAAAGAAGAAAAGGGGAAAAATCATAAATCTTGCTCTCGAAGTCCACCTCCTCAATTTGGGATGATTTGTTGTCTATTCACATATTTCACAGATGCAGGGTACATCAAGTTGATTGTGGAGCTTTAATCTGCTGCTTCTGAGGCTGCTGGGAGAGATTTCCCTGTCTCTTCTTTGTTCTCACAGCTCACAGGTGCTCAGCTTTGGATTTGGCCCCACCTCTGCGTGTAGGTGCTGGAGGACGTCTGTTTTTTGCTCAGAGAGGATGGTGTTAAAGGAGCCGCTGATTTGGGGTTTCTGGCTCACTCAGGCTGGGGGGAGGGAGGGGCACGGAGTGCGGGGTGAGCCTGTGGTGACAGAGGCTGGCGTGACCTTGCACCAGCCTGAGGCCCGCCATGTATTCTCCCGGGGAAGTTGTCCCTGGATCCCGGGAACCGGTCAGTGGCAGGCTGCACAGGGTCCCCGGAAGAGGGGTGTGGATAGTGTCCTTTGCTTGCACTCAGGTCCCTTGTTGGTGGTATCAGCAGCCTTAGCGTCTCCCACCGAACTCTGTGGTCTGCACTTTTAGCCAAGACTCTCGCCCATCTCTGGGGTCCTTGTTTTTAGCTGCGGCTCGAGCCCGTCTCTGGAGTTCCTTTAAGCATCGGTCTTAAAACTCTCTCTTCGCACACCAGGAAACAAAGAGGGAAGAAAAAATATCTTGCTTCTTTGGCAGCTCCAGACCTTTTCCCGGACTCCCTCCCGGCTAGCCGTGGTGCACTAACCCCTTCAGGCTGTGTTGACACAGCCAACCCCAGACCTCTCCCTGCGCTCCCACCAAAGCCCGAGCCTCAGCTCGCAACCCCGCCCGCCCTGGCGGGTGAGCAGACAAGCCTCTCCGTCTGATGATTGCTGGTTGGCACCGATCCTCTGTTCGGGAATCTCCCCATTTTGCCCTCCACACCTCTGTTGCTGTGCTCTCCTCCGCGCGCCCCGGCAGGTGAGCAGACAAGCCTCTCGGGCTGGTGAGTGCTGGTCAGCACCGAACCTCTGTGCAGGAATCTCCCCGCTTTGCTCTCCGCACCCCTGTTGCTGTGCTATCCTCCGCAGCCCCGAAGCTACCCCCTCCGCCTCCCGCAGTCTGTGCCGCCGAAGGGGCTTCCTAGTGTGTGGAAACCTTTCCTCCTTCACAGCTCCCTCCCACTGGTGCAGGTCCCGTCCCTATCCTTTTGTCTCTGTTTATTCTTTTTTCTTTTGCCCTACCCAGGTACGTAGGGAGTTTATTGCCTTTTGGGAGGTCTGAGGTCTTCTTCCAGCATTCAACAGGTGTTCTGTAGGAGTTGCTTCACGTGTAGATGTATTTCTGGTGTATCTGTGGGGAGGAAGGTGATCTCCCTGTCTTACTCTTCCTCCATCTTCCCCTCCTGCAAGATCTTGAAATTTACTTTTAAATTGAAGTATAATTGGTTTAAAATACTATATTACTTTCTAGTTTACAACATTGTCATTCAATATTTTACAGATTGTACCCAATTTAAAATTATTAAAGAATAATTGCTGTGGGGGCACCTTCAGGATGGCAGAGGAGTGAGACGTGGAGATAACCTTCCTCCACACAAATACATCCAAACTACATCTACATGTGGAACAACTCCTACAGAACACCTACTGAACGTTGGCAGAAAACCTCAGACTTCCCAAAAGGTACAAAAAAACTCTTCAGTACCTGGGTAGGGCAAAAGAAAAAAGATAAAAAAGAGACAAAACAATAGAGATTGGACTTCTACCTTGAAGAGGGTGCTGTGAAGGCAGAAATGTTTCCAAAGACTAGGAAGCCCCTTCATTGGAAGAGATGAGGGGTGAGCAATGAGGGGAGCTTCAGAGCCATGGAGGAGAGAACAGAAACACGGGTGCAGAGGGCAAAGTGGAGAGATTCCCGAACAAAAGATTCGTGCTGACTAGCACTCACCAGCCTGAGCGGATTGTCTGCTCACCCTCTAGGACAGGTGAGGGATGGGAGCTGAGGCTTGGGCTTCAGAGTTCATATCCCAGGAAGAAGACTGGGGTAGGCTGCATGAACACAGCCTGAAGGGGGCTAGTGAACGACAGCTAGCTGGGAAGGAGTCTGAGAACACGTCTGGACATGGCTAAGAGGCAAGAGACCATTGTTATGGGGTGTGCAAGGAGAGGGGATTCAGAGCACTGCCTAAATGATCTCCAGAGATGGGCAAGAGTGCAGCTATCAGCACAGACCCCAGAGACAAGCATGAAACACTAAGGCTGCTGCTACAGCCACCAAGAAGCCTGTGTGCAAGCACAGGTTAGTATCCACACCTCCCCTCCCAGAAACCTGTGCAAGCTGCCACTGCCAGTGTCCTGTGATCCAGGGACAACTTCCCTAGGAGGACACAGGGTGCACCTCAGGCTGTTTCACTGTCATGCTGGCCTCTGCTGCCACAGACTTACCCTGCATTCTGTACCCTTACCTCTCCCCGGTCTGAGTGAGCCAGAGCCCCTCAATCAGCCACTCCTTTAACCCTGTCCTGTCTGGGTGGGGAACAGACGCCCTCAGGTGACACACACACAGAGGCAGGGCCAAATCCAAAGCTGAAAACCAGGAGCCGTATGAAAAAAGGAAGAGAAATGGAAATTTCTCCCAGCAGCCTCAGGAGAAGTGGTTTAAATCTCCACAGTTAACTTGATGTACCCTTCATGTGTTGAATACCTGAATAGACAATGAATCATCCAAAAATTGAGGTGGTGGACTTTGGGAGCAACTGTAGACATGGGGTTTCCTTTATAATTTGTTTCTGGTTTTATGTTTATCTTAGTTCAGTATTTAGATCTTATTATCATTGGTAGATTTGTTTATTGATTTGGTTGCTCTCTGCCATTTTTAATTTATTTTGTGTGTGTGTATATATATATATATATATATATATTCCTTTTTCTCTTTTTGTGAGTGTGTATGTGTATAATTCTTTGTGTAATTTTGTCTGTATAGCTTTGTTTCTGCCATTTTTCTTAGAGTTCTCTCTGTCTGGGTTGTTTTGGTTTTTCATTTTTAGTATAGATTTGTTTTTTGTTTTTTGGTATGTGGGTCTCTCACTGTCGTGGCCTCTCCAGTTGTGGAGCACAGGCTCTGGACGCGCAGGCCCAGCAGCCATGGCTCACGGGCCCAGCCACTCTGCAGCATGTGGGATCCTCCTGGGCTGGGGTATGAACCCGTGTCCCCTGCTTCAGCAGGTGGACTCTCAAACACTCTGCCACCAGGGAAGCCCTTTTAGTATAGTTCTTAGCACGTTTTATCATTGGAGGATTTGTTTTTTGGTTTGGTTTCTCTCTTCCATCTTTCTCTCCTTTTTAAAAATTAATTCTTTATTTTTAATATTTTTTTCTATTTTAATAAATTTATTTATTTATTCTTTCTTTCTTTTTTATTTTTTTCTCCCTTTTATTCTGAGCTGTGTGTCTGAGAGGGTCTTGGTGCTCTGGCCTGGTGTCAGACCTGAGCCACTGTGGCAGGAGAGCTGAATTCAAAACATTGGACCACCAGAGACCTCCCAGCTCCATGTAATATCAAATAGCAAGAGTCTCCCAGAGATCTCCATCTCAACACTAAGAACCAGCTGCACTCAATGACCAGCAAGCTACAGTGATTGACACCTTATGACAAACAATTAGCAAGACAGGAACACAAATCCACCCACTAGCAAAGAGGCTTCCTAAAATCACAATAAGTTCACAGACACCACCATACACAAAACTGGACATGGTACTGCCCACCAGAAAGAAAAGATCCAGCCTGATCGACAAGAACACAGACACTAGTCACTTCCACCAGGAAACCAACACAGCCCCCTGAACCAAACGTAAAAACTAGGAGAAGACATGAAAACCAATGAAAATTAAGAACCTGCAGCCTGCAAAAGGGAGACCCCAAACACAGTAAGTTAAGCAAAATGAGATGACAGAGAAATACGAAGCAGGTGAAGGAGCAAGGTAAACACCCAACAGACAAAACAAATGAAGAAGAAGTAGGCAGTTTACCTAAAAAAGAATTCAGAGTAAGGATAGTAAAGATGATCCAATTCTTAGAAATAGAATGGAGAAAATACAAGAAACATTTAACAAGAACCTAGAGGAATTAAAGAGCAAACAAACAGTGATTAACAGCATAATAAATGAAACTAAAAATTCTCTACAAGGAATCAATAGCAGAATAACTGAGACAGAAAGAAGGATAACTGGTGTGGAAGATAAAATAGTGAAAATAACTAAAGCAGAGCAGAATAAAGAAAAAAGATTGAAAAGAATTGAGGACAATCTCAGAGACTTCTTGAACAATATTAAATGCACCAACATTCAAATTATAGGGGTCCCAGAAGAATAAGAGAGAAGAGAAGCAACTGAGAAAATATTTGAAGAGATTATAATTGAAAACTTCCCTAATATGGGGAAGGAGATAGGCAATAAAATACAGGAAGTTCAGAGAGTCCCATACAGGATAAATCCAAGTAGAAACATGTCAAGGAACATATTAACCAAATTAACAAAAATTATATACAAACAGAAAATATTAAAAGCAGAAGGGAAAAGGAACAATTAACATACAAGGGAATCCCCATAAGGTTAACAGCTGATCTTTCAGCAGAAACTCTGCAAGCAAGGAGGGAGTGGCAGGACATATTTAAAGTGATGAAAGGGAAAAAGCTACAACCAAGATTAATCTACCCAGCAAAGCTCACACTCAGATTTGATGGAGATATTAAGATCTTTACAGATAAGCAAAATCTAAGACAATTCAGCACACCAAACCAGGTTTACAATAAATGCTAAAGGAACTTCTATAGGCAGGAAATGCAAGAGAAGGAAAAGACATATAGTAACAAACTCAAAACAATTAAGAAAACAGTAATAGGAACATACATATCTATAACAACCTTAAATGTAAATGGATTAAATGCTACAACCAAAAGCCAGAGACTGGCTGAATGGATACAAAAACAAGACCCATACATAGACTGCCTAAAAGAGACCCACTTCAGACCTACGGACACATACAGAATGAAAGTGAGGGGATGGAGAAAAGTTATTCCATGCAAATGGAAATCAAAAGAAAGCTGGGGCAGCAATTCTCATACGAGACAAAACAGACTTTAAAATAAAGACTATTACAAGACACAAATATGGACACTACATAAAAATCAAGGAATCAATGCAAGAAGAAGATATAACAATTGTAAATATTTATACATGCAACAGAGAAGAAACTCAATGTGTATGGCAAATCCAAACAGTCATAAAAGGGGAAATCGACAGTAACACAATAAGAATAGGGGACTTGACACCCCACTTTCACCAATGGACAGATCATCCAAAATGAAAATAAATAAGGAAACACAAACTTGAAATGATATATTAAACAAGAATGGAATTAATTGATATTTACAGGACATTCTATCAAAAACAGCAGATTACACTTTCTTCTCAAGTGCTCATGGAACATTCTCCAAGATAGATTATTTCTTGCATCACAAATCAGGCCTTGGTAAATTTAAGAAAATTGAAGTTGTGTCAAATATTTTTTTCCGACCACAACTCTATGAGACTAGATATCAATTACAGGAAAAAAAATCTGTAAAAAATACAAACACATAGGGGGTAAACAATACATAACTAAATGACCAAGAGTTCACTGAATAAATCAAACAGGAAATCAAAAAATACCTAGAAACAAATGAAAATGAAAACATAAAGACCCAAAACCTATGGGGTGTAGCAAAAGCAGTTTTAAGAGGGAATATCATAGCAATAAAATCCTACTTCAAGAAACAACTCAAACAACCTAAACTTACACCTAAAGCATTTAGAGAAAGAAGGAAAAAATGACTCCAAAGTTAGCAAAAGGAAAGAAAACATAAAGATCAGACCAGAAATAAAAGAAAAGGAAATGAAGGGGATGATGGCAAAGATCAATACACCTAAAAGATGGTACATGAGAAGAGAAACAAAATTGATAAAGCATTAGCCAAACTCAAGAAAAAAAGGGGTTAGACTCTAATGAAGAGAATTAGAAATGAAAAAGGGGAAGCAACAACTTTCACTTCAGAAATAAAGGATCATGAGAGATTACTACAAGCAACTATATGCCAAAAAAAAAAAAAAAAATGGACAAATTCGTAGAAAAGCACAGACTTTCGAGACTTAACCAGAAAGAAACAAAAAATATAAATGGACCAAACACAAGCACTGGAATTGAAACTGTGATTAAAATCTTTGAACAAAGCCCAGGACCAGATGGCTTCACTGGAGAATTCTATCAAACATTTAGAGAAGAGCTAACACCTATCCTTCTCAAATTATTCCAAAATATAGCAGAGGGAGGAACACTCCCAAACTCATTCTACAAGGCCACCATCACCATTATGCCAATACCAGTTGAAGATGCCACAAAAAGGAAAACTACAGGCCAATATCACTGATGAACATAGATGTAAAAATCCTCAACAAAATACTAGCAAACAGAATCCAACAGTACATTAAAAGGACCACACACCATGATGAAGTGGGGTTTATCCCAGGAATACAAGGATTCTTCAACATATGCAAATCAATCAATGAGATATACCATACTAACAAAGTGAAGGATAAAAGCCATATGATCATCTCAATAGATGCAGAAAAATTTTTCTATAAAATTCAACTCCCATTTATGATAAAATCCCCCCATAAAGTAGGTAAAGAGGGAACTTAACTCAACATAATAAAGGCAATACATGACAAACCTACAGGCAACATCGTTCTCAAAGGTGAAAAACTGAAACATTGTCCTCTAAGATCGGGAGCAACACAAGGTTTCCCACTCTCAACACTATTATTCAACATAGTTTTAGAAGATTAAGACACAGCAATCAGAGAAGATAAAGAAATTAAAGGAATCCAAATTGGAAAGGAAGTAGTAAAACTGTCTCTGTTTGCAGATGACATGATACTATACACAGGGAATCCCAAAGATGCTACCAGAAAACTACTAGAGGTGGTCAATGAATTTGGTAAAGTAGCAGGATACAAAATTAATGCACAGAAATCTCTTGCATTCCTATACACTAATGATGAAAAGTCTGAAAGGGAAATTAAGGAAACACTCGCATTTACCATTGGAACATAAAGAATAAAATACCTAGGAATAAACCTACCTAAAGAGACAAAATACCTATATGCAGAAACTCTAAGACACTAATGAAAGAAATTAAAGATGATACAAACAGATGGACAGATTTACCATGTTCTTGCTTGGAAGAATCAACATTGTGAAAATGACTCTACTACACAAAGCAATCTACAAGTTCAATGCAATCCCAATCAAACTACCACTGGCAGTTTTCACAGAACTAGAAAAAAAATTCACAATTTGTATGGAATCACAAAAGACCCCGAATAGCCAAAGCAATCTTGAGAACGAAAAATGGAGCTGGAGGAATCAGTCTCCCTGACTTCACACTATACTACAAAGCTACAGTAATCAAGGCAGTATGGTAATGGCACAAAAACAGAAATATAGATCAATCGAACAGGATAGAAAGCCCAGAGATAAAACCCACACACATATGGTCACCTTATCTATGGTAAAGGAGGCAAGCATATACAGTGGGGAAAAGACAGTCTCCTCAATAATTGTTGCTGAGAATACTGTATACCTACATGTGAAAGAATGAAGTTAGAAACCTCCCTAACACCATACACAAAAATAAACTCAAAATGGATTAAAAACCTAAATGTAAGCCCAGACACTATAAGACTCTTAGAGGAAAACATAGGAAGAACACTCTTTGACATTAATCACAGCAAGATCCTTTTTGACCCACCTCCAGGTAACTGGAAATAAAAACAAAAATAAACAAATGTGACCTAATGAAACTTAAAAGTTTTTGCACAGGAAAGGAAACCATGAAGAAGACAAAAAGACAACCCTCAGAATGGGAGAAAATATTTGCAAATGAAGCAACTGACAAAGGATTAATCTCTGAAATATACAAGCAGCTCATGCTGCTCAATATCAAAAAAAACAAACAACCCAATCCAAAAATGGGCAGAAGACCTAAAGAGACATTTCTCCAAAGAATATATACAGATTGCCAACAAACACATGAAAGGATGTTCAACATAATTAATCATTAGATAAATGCAAATCAAAAGTACAATGAGATATCATCTCACACAGGTCAGAATGGCCATCATCAAAATATCTTCAAACAAATGCTGGAGAGGTTGTGGAGAAAAGGGGACCCCGTTGCTCTGTTGGTGGGAATGTAAATTGATACAGCCACTATGGAGAACAGTATGGAGGTTATCTAAAAGTAGAACTACCATACAACCCAGCAATCCCACCACTGGGTATGTACCCTGAGAAAACCATAAATCAAAAAATTCATGTACCCCAGTATTCATTTCAGCTCTATTTACAATAGCCAGGACATGGAAGCAACCTAAGTGTCCATCGTCAGATGAATGGATAAAGATGTGGCACATATATTCAATGGAATATTACTCAGCCATAGAAAGAAATGCAAGTGAGTTATTTTTAGTGAGGTTAATGGGCATAGTGACTGTCATACAGTGTGAAGTTAGTCAGAAAGAGAAAATCAAATACCATATACTAACACATATATATGGAATCTAAACAAAAACAAGGTTCTGAAGAACCTAGAGGAAGGACAGGGATATGGATGCAGTCATAGAGAATGGACTTGAGGACACTGGGAGGGGCAAGGGTAAGCTGCGACAAAGTGAGAGCATGGCCTGGACATATATATATATATATTACCAAATATGAAATAGATATATAATGGGAAGCAGCCGCATAGCACAGGGAGATTGGCTTGGTGGTTTGTGGGGTGGGATAGGGAATGTGAGAGGGAGACACAAGAGGGAGGAGACATGAGATGTAGGTATATGTATAGCTGATTCACTTTGTTATACAGCAGAAAATAATACACCATTGTAAAAGAATTATACTCCTAATAAAGATGTTAAAGAAAAAAAAAAAAAGAAGCAACAGGATTACAGTAATGTAATACCTGCCTCTTGCAACATCCTGTAAGATAAATAGTAGTCAACCAGTTAAAATAGCGGGTGGGAGAAGGAAAATCCAGGCAGGGAACAGCTTTTGTGAGGCATATGAAAAGCAACATAGCATCATGCTTAACCATAGGATTTCTATCTCTATCTCTTATGAACTGTGAGCCTGGGTACATTATTTAACCTCAAAACCTCAGCATCCTTTTCCAAAAATGGGGACAGTAAAAGAACCTATGACATAATATTGATGTGATTATATAAGGTAATGAATTTAAAGTGGTTTGGCATAGTGCTTGAAACACAATTAGCCCTTAATTAATATAAGTATTTGTTAATAACTTTACCATGGTGCAACAGTGTGTCAGAGCACAATACATTCACAGTAATGAATAGACCTGAAGTATGAGGTGGGGTGAAGTTACAAAATAGGCAAGCCTGGACAATGAAGACTGTAGTATCTTTTTCCATGAAGGCAATGGCCAACCAGTGAAGATGCTAGGCAGAAGAGTGACATGCTATGGTCTGCATTATAACTGGAAGAAGGGAGAATGATATAGATGGGTGATGTTGTAATCCAAGAGGCAGGGGAATATTTTGCTGAAAACAAGATAAGGTCAGTTTTGGAAATAGGATGAATGTCTACAGATAACTCTCTAGAACTCAAAAGAAAGATCTCAACTATTCAAATTTGGAATCCCTCAGCAATTGAGTTCATAGAAGTTAATTCAATGATCCAATGATATTATGTAGAGAGAAAAGGGTCCATACCAATACTTGTAGTGTCAACATTGATATGTGGGAGGGAAAAATCACGAGATATTATCTTAGTAAAGACAGAAGAGTTTCAAGGAGATTCAGTCAGCAATACAGAATACTCCAGAGATCAAGCAAGACAAGGAACATTGAATGACACCTGGATTTAGAACCAGGAGATATAATTTTAAAGTCTGCTTTATCATAGGTGGACTGCATCACAGACATTACATTAAAAACTATAGATTTGCATATAAATGGTAAAGGGGATAGATAGTAATTAGTCAATGAGTCATATTTTTCAATAAACAAATAAAAACTTTCCTTTTGAAAAAAAAAAAGAATAATTCCTGTATTTCTCTGTGCTGTACAATATGTCCTTTTTTCTTTCATACATAGTAGTTTGTATCTCCCATACCCCTATATTGCCCCTCCCCGCTTCTCTCTCCCTGCTGGTAACCACTAGTTTTTTCTCTATATTTGTGAGTCTGCTTCTGTTGTGTTACACACATTCATTTGTTTACATTTTTAGATTTCACGTATAAGTAATAACAGAGTGTTTGTCTTTCTCTGACTTATTTCACTAAACATAATACTCTCTAGGTCCATCCATGTTGATGTAAATGGCAGAATTTCATCCTTTTTTTAATATATATGATTAAGATTATATATATATATATATATATATATATATATATATATATATATATATCACATTTTCTTCATCCATTCCTCTGTTGATGGACATTTAGGTTGCTTCCATATCTTGGCTACTGTAAATAAAAATAGCTGCTATGAACATTGGGGTGCATGTATCTTTTCAAGCTAGTGTTCTCATTTTCTTTGGATCAATACTGAGGAGTGGAATTGCTAGATCATATGGTAGTTATATTTTTCATGTTTTGAGGAACCTCCATAGAGTTTTCCACAGTGGTTGCACCAAATTACATTCCCACCAACAGCATACAAGGGTTTTCTTTTTCATTTCTCTTACAAAATTCACAAATCAGTTGTTTACAAATTTCATTTATTCAATAAATAATTATTGAGAGTTTAGTATCAAATTAAGAATGTTCTTTGTTAAACAAAACAACAGAAAATCCTACCACAGTGGTTTAAACAGAAAGGGAGAGATAAGTAATACACTGGTACTATCAGTGATGCCATCAGGAATACAGGCTTTATATCTCTTTGTGTTCTTCCCATTCTTAGTATGGGGCTTTTCTCTTCATGATCCCATGATGAATGATGTGCTTCAGGCATCATGTCTGCATTCCAAGAATGAAGAAACAATGTGATCAGTAGGAAGTATGAGTGAAAGGTGTTCTGAGGATGTAAGTATTTTAACTGACCACATTTCTTCACTCACCGAATTAAAATGAAATTATGTTTTCTAATAAATAAAAAAACGTGCTTGTCATACATCTATTATTTGTTGAACAATCACATTTCCTATAGAATTAGGCCTGTCTGTGACTTACAAGAATTTCTTGAGATGTTCCCAAGCTATAGGAAATATTTTTAACATTTTATTATTTAAAAAATCAGACACATAAAAGTATAGAGAGATGAGTACAATCAAGTCCCATGTACACATTATCCAGCCCCAATGCATAGACTCTTGCTTCCCTGACTCCTCTCATTCTTTATCATATTGAAACAAATCCCATACTTTATAGAATTTCATCCATCCATTTTAATATATATCTCTCTAAAAGATAATATCCTTTTTATGTCACAAGGATCCAAGTAAAAAGATATTTATTACAATTAGTTGAATGTCGTTTTTTAATATTTTTCTTGCAATTAAATTGTTGAAGAAAATGGGTTATTTGGTCTATGGAGTCTCATTGTCTAGAATTTGATTTGTGCATCCCTATGTGATGTTTTAAAATTATGGTAAAATACATTAACATTTTAACCATTTTAAAGCTCACAATTCAGTGGCATTGAATACATTCACAATATTATGTAAGCATCAATAACATTTATACTCAAAACTTTTTATCATCTTCAACATAAACTCTGTATCCATTGACCAATAATTCTCAGTTCACCCCTTGCCTGTACCCTGGGTTCTTCTATTCTACTTTCCCTCTGTATGATTTCACCTATACTAGGTACCTCATATAAGTGGAATCATATAATATTTGTCCTACTTTACCTCACTTATTTCACTTACCATAATGTTTTCAAGGTCCACAAATGTTGTGGATATTTTTACATAACAAAGTTATAGAAATAGAAAATGTCATTGAGGATATTAAGTGTCAGAGCCAAGACCAGAGAAGAAAGGTGGGTGTGGCTATAAAAAAAACAAGGTAGGAATGTTGCTATTTGCAGATAATATGATATTATATATAGAAAACCCTAAAGACTCCACTAAAAAAATGTTAGAACTAATAAACTCAGTAAAGTTGAAGGATATAAAATCAATATACAGGGGAGAGGGAGCTTCAAGATGGCGGAAGAGTAAGTAGAACCCCTACTGAGCACTGGCAGAAGACCTCAGACCTCCAAAAATGCAAGAAACTCCCAACGTACCTGGGTAGGGCAAAAGAAAAAACAGACAAATAATAGGGTTGGGACCTGCACCAGTGGGAGGGAGCTGTGAAGGAGGAAAGGTTTCCACACATTAGGAAGCCATTCGTGGGCAGAGACTGCAGGTGGCAGAGGGGGGAACCTCCAAAACCATGGAGGAGAGCGCAGCAACAGGGGTGCAGAGGGTAAAGCAGAGAAATTCCTCACAGAAGATTGGTGCCGACCAGCACTCACTGGCCTGAGAAGCTTGGCTGCTCACCCACTGTGGTGGGCGGGGGCTGGGAGCTGAGATTCAGGCTTCCGTCGGATCCCTGGGAGAGGACTGGGGTTGGCGGCATGAACACAGCCTGAAGGGGGCTAGAGTGCCACAGCTAGCTGGGAGGGAGTCCGGGAGAAAGTCTGCAGTTGCGTAAGAGGCAAGAGACTTTTTCTTGCCTCTTTGTTTCCTGGTGCACGAGGAGAGGGGGTTAAGAGTACTGCTTAAAGGAGCTTCAGATTCTTGCGCAAGACTCAGCTCTCAGCGCAGACACCAGAGATGGGCCTGAGACACTAAGGCTGCTGTTGCACCTCCGAGAAGCCTGTGAGCAAGCACAGCTCACTGTCCACACATCCCCTCCAGGGAGCCTGTGCAGCCTGACACTGCCAGGGTCCCATGATCCAGGAACAACTTCCCCAGGAGAAGGAACAGAGCACCTCAGCCTGATAAAACGTCACACCGACCACTGCCGATGCAGGCTCACCCGCATCCATACCCCACCCTTTCCACAGCCAGAGTGAGCCATAGACCCCAAATTAGCTGCTCCTTTAACCCCGCCCTGTCTCAGTGAAGAACAGACGCCCTCAGGTGACCTACACACAGAGGTGGGTCCAAATCCAAAGCTGAACCCTGGGAGCTGTTTGAACAAAGAAGAGAAAGGGAAATATCTTCCAGCAGTCTCAGGAGCAGTGGATTAAATCTCCACAATCAACTTCATATACCTCCATCTGTGGAATAATGGAATAGACAACGAATCATCCCAAATTGAGGATGTGGACATTGGGAGCAAAGATATATTATTGTTTCCCATTTTTTCTCTTTTTGTGAGTGTGTGTGTGTATGGTTTTGTGTGGATTTTGTCTGTATAGCTTTGTTTTCACCATTTATCCTAGGGTTTTGTCCATCAGATTTTTTTTTTTTTACTTAATAATTTTTTACTTAATAATTATTTTTTATTTTATTAACTTTATTTTATTTTATTTTACTTTATTTTTTTAATCCTCTTTCACTCTTGCTTTCTATTTCTTCTCCCTTTTATTCTGAGCCATGTGGATGAAGGGCTCTGGGTGCTCCAAACAGGAGTCAGTGCTGTGCCTCTGAGGTGGGATAGACAACTTCAGGACACTGGTCAACAAGAGACCTCCCAGCTCCACATAACATTAAATGGCAAAAAACTCCCAGAGATCTCCATCTCAATGTCAAGAACCAGTTTCACTCAACGACCAGCAAGCTACAGTGATGGACACCCTATGCCAAACAACTAGCAAGACAGAAACATAACCCCATCCATTAGCAGAGAGGCTGCCTAGAATCATAATAAGGCCACAGACACCCAAAAATACACCACCAGACGTGGACATGCCCACCAGAAAGAGAAGATCAACCTCATCCTCCAGAACACAGGCACTAGTCCCCTCCACAAGGGAGCCTACACAACCAACTGAAGCAACCTCAGCCACTGGGGACAGACGACAAAAACAATGGGAACTATGAACCAGCAGCCTGCAAAAAGGAGACCCCAAACACAATAAGTTAGGCAAAATGAGAAGACAGAGAATCACACAGCAGATGAAAGAGCAAGGTAAAAACCCAACAGACCTAATAAATGAAGAGGAAATAGGCAGTCTACCTGAAAAATAATTCAGAATAATGACTGTCAAGTTGGTCCAAAATCTTGGAAATAGAATGGAGAAAATACAAGAAACATTTAACAAGGACATAGAACAAGGAAAGGGCAAACAAACAATGATGAACAGCACAATAAATTTAACTAAAAATTCTCTAGAAGGGATCAATTGCCTAATAATTCAGGCAGAAGAACGGATAAGTGACCTGGAAGATAAAATAGTGGTAATAACTACTGTTGAGCAGAATAAAGAAAAAAAAAAATGAAAAGAATTGAGGACAGTCAAAGAGACTTCTGAGACAACATTAAATGCACTAAAATTCGAATTATAGGGGCCCGAGAAGAAGAAGAGGAAAAGAAGGGGACTGAGAAAATATTTGAAGAGATTATAGTTGAAAACTTCCCTAATATGGGAAAGGAAAGAGTTAATCACATCCAGTAAGCACAGAGAGTCCCATACAGGATAAATCCAAGGAGAAACATGTCAAGACACATATTAATCAAACTATCAAAAATTAAATACAAAGAAAACATATTAAAAGCAGCAAAGGAAAAAGAACAAATAACACACAAGGGAATCGCCAAAAGGTTAACAGCTTATCTTTGAGCAGAAACACTGAAAGGCAGAAGGGAGTGGCAGGACATATTTAAAGTGATGAAGGAGAAAAACCTACAACCAAGATTACTCTACCCAGCAAGGATCTCATTGAGATTTGATAGAGAAATTAAAATCTTTACAGACAAACAAAAGCTGAGAGAGTTCAGCACCACCAAAACAGCTTTACAACAAATGCTAAAGGAACTTCTCTAGGAAAGAAATACAAGATAAGGAAAAGACCTACAATAACAAACACAAAACAATTAAGAAAATGGGAATAGGAACATAAATATCGATGATTACCTTAAATGTAAATGGACTAAATGGACTAAATTCTCCCATCAAAAGACACAGATTGGGGCTTCCCTGGTGGCGCGGTGGTTGAGAGTCTGCCTGCTAATGCAGGGAACACGGGTTCGAGCCCTGGTCTGGGAGGATCCCACATGCCGCGGAGCGACTGGGTCCGTGAGCCACAGCTACTGAGCCTGCGCATCTGGAGCCTGTGCTCCGCAACAAGAGAGGCCGCGAGAGTGAGAGGCCCGCGCGCCGCGATGACGAGTGGCCCCCGCTTGCCACAACTAGAGAAAGCCCTCGCACAGAAACGAAGACCCAACACAGCCATAAATAAATAAATAAAGCAAACTGTCAACAAGTAAAAATAAACACAATTATAAAAAAAAAAAAAAGATGAATGACGTACATGCTGCATGTTCACTTTAAAAAAAAAAAAAAAAAAGACACAGATTGGCTGAATAGATACGAAAACAAGACCCATATATATGCTGTCTACAAGTGACCCAATTCAGACCTAGGGACACATACAGACTGAAAGTGAGGGGATGGGGAAAGATATTCCATGAAAAAGGAAATCAAAAGAAATTGGAGTAGCAATGCTCATATCAGACAAAGTAGACTTTAAAATAAAGACTATTACAAGAGACAAAGAAGGACACAACAAAATGATCAAGGGATCAATCCAAGAAGAAGATATAACAATTGTAAACATTTATGTACTCAACAGAGGAGCACATCAATACATAAGGCAAATACTAACAGCCATACAAGGGGGACTCGACAGTAACACAATCATAGTAGGGGACTTTAACACCCCGCTTTCACCAATGGATGGATCATCCAAAATGAAAATCAATAAAGAGACACTAGCTTTAAAGGATATATTAAACAGGATGGACTTAATTGATATTTACTGGACATTCCATCCAAAAACAACAGAATACACTTTCATCTAAAGTGTGCATAGCACATTCTCCAGGATATATCATATCATGGGTCACAAATCAAGCCTTGGAAAATTTAAGAAAATTGAAATCATATCAAGTATCTTTTCGGAAAACAACGCTCTGAGACTAGATATCAAATAGAGGAAAAGATCTGTAAAAAAATGCAAGCACAAGGAGGCTAAACAACACACTACTTAATAGTAAAGTGATCACTGAAGAAATCAAAGAGGAAATCAAAAACTACCTAGAAACAACTGACTATGTAGACATGACGACCAAAAATCTATGGGATGCAGCAAAAGCAGTTCTAAGAGGGAAGTTTATAGCAATACAATTCTACCTTACAAAACAGGAAACATCTCAAATAAACAACCTAAACTTGCACCTAAAACAATTAGAGCAAGATGAACAAAAATCCCATAGTTAGCAGAAGGAAAGAATTCATAAAGATCAGAACAGAAATAAGTGAAAATGAAATGAAGGAAATGATAGCAAAGATCAATAAAACTAAAAGCTGTTTCTTTGAGAAGATAAACAAAGTGGATGAACCTTAACCAGATTCATCAAGCAAAAAAGGGATGTTTCAAATCAATAGAATTAGAAATGAAAACGGGGAAGTAATAACTGACATTTCAGAAATACAAAGGATCATGAGAGATTACTAAAAGCAGCTCTATGCCAATAAACTGGATGACCTGGAAGAAATGAACAAATTCTTAGAAATGCACAACCTTCCAAGACTGAAACAGGAAGCAATAGAAAATATGAACAGACCAAGCACAAGCACTGAAATTGAATTGTAATTAAAAATCTTCTATCAAACAAAAACCCAGGACCAGATGGCTTCACAGGCGAATTCTATAAAACATATAGAGAAGAGACAACAGCTATCCTCCTCAAAGTCTTCCAAAATATAACAGAGTAGGGATACTCCCAAAGTCATTCTATGAGGCCACCATCACCCTGATACCAAAACCAGACAAAGATGTCACAAAGAAAGAAAACTATAGGCCAATATAACTGATGAACATAGATGCAAAAATCCACAACAAAATACTAGCAAACAGAATCTGACAGCACAAGAAAAGGATCATACACCATGATGAAGTTGGGTTTATTCCAAGAATGCAAGGATTCTTCAATATACAGAAATCAATCAACGTGATACACCATATTAACAAAGTGAAGGAGAAAAAACATGTGATCATCTCAACAGATGCAGAGAAAGCTTTCAAAAAAATTCAACACATATTTATGATAAAAAAGCCTCCAGAAAGTAGGCAAAGAGGGAATTTCCTCAACCTAATAAAGGCCATATATGACAATCCCACAACCAGCATCGTCCTCAATGGTGAAAACCTAAAACCATTTCCACTAAGATAAGGAATAGGACAAGATTGCCCACTCTCACCACTATTATTCAACCTCGATTTGGAAGTTTTAGCCACAGCAATCAGAGAAGAAAAAGAAATAAAGGGAATCCAAATTGGAAAAGAAGAAATAAAACTGTCACTGTTTGCAGATGACATACTATACATAGAGAATCCTAAAGATGCTACCAGAACTAATAAATGAATTTGGTAGAGTATCAGGATACAGAATTAATGCACAGAAATCTCTGGCATTCCAATACAGTAATGATGAGAAATCTGAAAGTGAAATTAAGAATACACTGCTATTTATACTGCAACAAAAAGAATAAAATATCTAGGAATAAACCTACCTAAGGAGACAAAAGACCTGTATGCAGAAAATTACAAGACACTGATGAAAGAAATTAAAGATGATACAAATAGATGGAGAGATATATCATGTTCTTTGATTGGGAGAATCAACATTGTGAAAATGACTCTACTACTACTCTACAAATCAATGTACAGATTGAATGCAATCCCTCCCAAATTACCACTGGCATTTTTCACAGAACTAGAACAAAAAATTTCACAATTTGTATGGAAACACAAAAGACCCCAAATAGCTGAAGTAATCTTGAGAATGAAAATTGGAGCTGGAAGAATCAGGCTCCCTGACTTCAGACTATACTACAAAGCTACAGTAATCAAGACAGTATGGTAGTGGCACAAAACCAGAAATATGGAACAGAATGCAAAGCCCAGAGATAAACCTATGCACATATGGTCAACTTATCTTTGATAAAACAGGCAAGAATATACAGTGGCAAAAAGACAGCCTCTTCAATAAGTGGTGCTGGCAAAACTGGACAGGTATATGTAAAAGTATGAAATTAGACCACTCCCAAACACCATACACAAAAATAAACTCAAAATGGATTAAGGACCTAAATGTAAGGCTAGGCGCTATAAAACTCTTATAGGAAAACATAGGCAGAACACTCTATGAAATAAGTCACAGACTTAATCACCCACCTCCTAGCGAAATGGAACTAAAAACAAAAATAAACAAATGGGACCTAATGAAACTTAAAAGCTTTTGCACAGCAAAGAAAACCATAATCAAGACCAAAAGACAACCCTCAGAATGGGAGAAAATATTTCCAAATGAAGCAACTGACAAAGGATCAATCTCCAAAATTTACAAGCAGCTCATGCAGCTCAATAACAATAAAATCAAACAACCCAGTCCAAATATGCACAGAAGACCTAAATAGACATTTCTCCAAAGACAATATACAGATTGCCAGCAAACACATGAAAGAATGCTCAACATCATTAATCATTAGAGAAATATAAATCAGAACTACAATGAGATATCATCTCATACTAGGCAGAATGGCCATCATCAAAAAATCTAGAAACAATAAATGCTGGAGAGGGTGTGGAGCAAATGGAATCTTCTTGCATTGTTGGTGGGAATGTAAATTGATACAGCCACTATGGAGATCAGTATGGAGGTTCTTTAAAAAAGTACAAATAGAACTACCATATGACCCAGCAATCCCATTACTGTGCATATACTCTGAGAAAACCATAATTCAAAAAGAGTCATGTTCCACAGTGTTCATTGCAGCTCTATTCACAATAGCCAGGATACAGAAGCAACCTAAGTGTCCACCAACAGATGAATGGATAAAGAAGATGTGGCACCTATATACAATGGAATATTACTATCCATAAAAAGAAAAGAAATTGATTTATTTGTAGTGTGGTGGATGGACCTAGAGTCTGTAATACAGAGTGAAGTGAGTCAGATAGAGAAAAATAAATACACATATACATGGAATCTAAGAAAAAAAAAATGGTCATGAAGGACCTAGGGGCAAGATGGGAATAATGACACAGACCTACTAGAGAATGGACTTGAGAATATGGGGAGGGGGAAGTGTAAGCTGGGACATAGTGAGAGAGTGGCATGGACATATATACAATACCAAATGTAAAATATATAGCTAGTGGGAAGCAGCCACATAGCACAGGGAGATCAGCTCGGTGCTTTGTGACCACCTAGAAGGGTGGCCAAGGGTGTGCAGGAGGGAGGGAGATGCAAGAGGGAAGAGATATAGGAACATATGTATATGTATAACTGATTCACTTTGTTATAAAGCAGAAACTAACACACCATTGTAAAGCAATTACACTCCAATAAAGACATTAAAATAAATAAATAAAATCAATATGCAGAAATGTGTTGTGTTTGTATACACTACTGATGAACTATCGGAAAAGGAAATTAAGAAAACAATTCCATTAACAATTGCATCAAAAATAATAAAATACCTTAGAATAAATTAACGGAGAAGGTGAAAACTTTTACACTGAAAACTGTAAGAAGACACAAATAAATGTAAAGATATTCTGTGCTCATGGATTGGAAGAATTTTTATTGTTAAAATGTCCATATTACCCAAAAGAATCTTCAGATTCAATTCAATCCGTATCAAAATTCCAATGGCATTTTTCACAGAAATAGAACAAAAAATTCTAAAATTTGCATGGAATTATGAAAGACTCTGAGTTGTCAAAGCAATTTTAGGAAAGAAGAACACAGCTTTAGACATGGTGCTCCATGTTTTCAAACTATATTACAAAGGTATAGTAAACAAAACAGTATGGTGTGGGCATAAAAACAGATGCATAGATCAATGGAACAAAATAGAAATAAACCCATGCCTATATGTTCAACTACTTTATGACAAAGAAACCAAGAACATACATTGGGGAAAGGGCAGTCTCTTTGATAATTGGTGCTGGGAAAACTGGACTGCCACATGCAAGAGAATGAAACTTGACCACTATCTTACACCATGTACGAAAATTAACTCAAAGTGGATTAAAGACTTGAAAGTAAGACCTGAAACCATAAAACCCTTAGAAGAAAACAGGAAGCATAAGCTCCTTGACATCAGTCTTAGAGATATATTTTTTAGATTTTACACTAAAAGCAAAAGCAACAATAAGAAAAATAAACAAGTGGGACTGTATCAAACTAAAAAGCTTCTGCACAACAAAGGAAATGATTAACAAAATGAAAATGCAGCCAACTGAATGGGAGAACATATTTGAAAATCATATATCTTGGAAGGGGTTAATATCGGAAACACGTAAGGAACTCACACAACTCAATAGCAAAAACAAAAATCTGATTAAAAATTGGACAGAAGAACTGAATAGACATTTTCCAAAGAGCATATAACAAGGGAACAACAGGTACATGAAAGTACACTCAGTCTCATTAATCATTAGAGAAATACAAATCAAAACAACAATTAGCTATCACCTTACACCTGTTAGAATTGCTATTAACAAAAAGACAAGAGAGAAACATCAGTGAGAATGTGGAGAAAAGGGAACACTTTTTGCCCTGTTGATGGAAAAGTAAATTGGTGCAGCCTCAGTGGAAATCAGTGTGGATGTTCCTCAAAAAGTGAAATATAGAATATGATACCAAATTCCACTTTTGGGTATTTATCTTTAAAAACAAAAACACTAACTCAAAATGATATCTGCAGTCTGACATTTATTGCAGCACTATTCACAGTAGCCAAATTATGGAAACAGTCTAAGTGTCCATTGACAGATAAATGCATAAGGAAAATGTTATATGTATGTAACACACACACACACACACACACACACACACACACACACACACAGAATGAAATACTATTCAGGCATGAAATAATGAAACCTGTCCTTGATGACAACATGGATGGGCATTGAGTGCATTATGGTAAGTGATATAAGTCAGACAGAGAAAGACAAATACTATATGATCTCATATGTGAAATCTAAACAATGACAATAACAACCAAACAAGCTTGTAGATAACACAGAACAGATTAGTAGTTGCCAGAGACAGTGGGTAAGGGGTGAGCAAAATTAGTGAAGGGAATCAAAAGGTAGAAACTTCTAGTTACAAAATAAATAAGTCATAGGTATGTAATGTATAATATGGCAATTATAATTAATAATACTGTATTGCATAGTTGAAAGTTGCTAAGAGAGTAAATCTTAAAAATTATAGGAAAAAATGCTATAACTATATACGCTGACATACTTTAACTAGACTTATTGTGGTGATCATTTCTCCATATATACAAACATCAGATCACTATGTTGTACAGCTGAAATGAATAAAATGTTGTATGTCAATTATACCTCAATTAAAAATATAAAATAAGTTGAAAATTTTTACATTTAAAAAAAGGACAATGGAGAGGTACTTGTGACAGAACTGCCTTGTATCTTGACTGTACCAATGTCAACATCCAGTTCTGATATTGTCCTATAATTTTTCAAAATATTAATTTTGGAGAAACTGGGAAAACATGTCAACTATAAAAATGAAGAAGGCTGCAAATAATAGAAGAGCTTATTTGGGAGTCTAAAGAATTGCAATTCAGGAGATACATATTTGGATAAAACTGAAAGAGAGTTCCAGGGAAGAGAAAGAGTTAGTATTTTATATAGGCAAAAGCTGTGAGGCTGTACTCTGACACAAGAAAAGAAATATTTGTCTTTAAGGGATGGCTGTCATGACTTGTTTTACTATAAGGGTTCATTCAATAAGTAGCTTGAGTTTCTGCAGATCTCTGGCTGCCTTCTTTAGGACACCAACTGGTCAAAAGGTCAGCTTCCATCCTGGCTGACATGTGCTAAATCCTCAGTGGCCTTCCAGCTCCATTTTATTTTATTTTATTTTTTACTGTTTTTAATTGGAGTATAATTGCTTTAAAATGGTGTGTTAGTTTCTGTTTTATAACGAAGAGAATCAGTTATACATATACATATATCCCCATATCTCTTCCCTCTTGCGTCTCGCTCCCTCCCATCCTCCCTATCCCACCCTTCTAGCTGGTCACAAAACAGCAAGCTGATCTCCCTGTACTATGAGACTGCTTCCCACTAACTATCTATTTTACATTTACTATCTATTTTACATTTGGTAGTGTATGTATGTCCATATATACACTACCACTCTCTCACTTTGTCCCAGCTTACCCTTCCCCCTCCCCGTGTCCTCAAGTCCATTCTCTAGTAGATCTGTGCCTTTATTCCCGTCTTGCCCCTAGGTCCTTCATGACCTTTTTTGTTTGTTTGTTTTTAGATTCCATAGATATGTGTCAGCATATGGTATTTGTTTTTCTCTTTATGACTTACTTCACTCTGTATGACAGACTCTAGGTCTATCCCCAGCTCCATTTTAGAAAGCTCTCAGCAATACCAACTTCATTCTGGTTTTATTTTCACAAAGTGTATGTGAGATATCTCTACATTATTTCTTACATCTGCATGTGAATCTACAGTACCTCCAACAAAAGAAGTTTAATAAAAAAATATATGTAAAGAGGTCACAATAACGTTTAATTTGAATGGTTACTCTCTTATTATTCCACACATTCCATCTGAGGACCCATACGGTGAACCCACTGAAAATAGTCCTAAAACTTAACAAGCTCTTTTGAAAAATCTTAGCCTATTTATTTTTAAACAGAAGGAATCACCACATTTTGATAGAAGGTGATAAAAATGACTACTTTTTGGATCTATTCTATAAAACAGAGAGTCAAACTTTATTTTTTAACTGGATAGAGTTTATTCTAAAGCAGGGTTTCTAAATATACTGCATGTAATTGTCACCACTGGACACGAATGCATCCTGCTAACTTAACCTGAGAGCTTTCCTTTTTCTGATCCTATGTTCACAAACTTCCTTTTCTTTATAACTTGATTTCCTGCATAGGTCTTACCTACACAAAAAAATATGTTCTTGATGCATTCATAAGAATGCATGGCAGTTATGTTTTTCATTTAACATTAATAAATTGACATTATGGTTTAATTTGTCAATCTCACTGAACTTAGTTGATTTCCCTCTTAGAGATTGGATGAGATTGGTTGATTACTCCATTGTAGATGAAATCCACTCTCAATGGGATAGCAAAATCAGGATTCTGAGTTAATCATTTGGCTTTTCAACTGTGGTGAAATAACTTTGGGGGCAATATCCAGTAACCAGTCTATGTTACTGAAAACATTCTGTTCAAATTGCTATTGGGATTATATAAAAATTTACATAAATTATTCTCAACTATAAACTCTTTGAGGAGAGACAGTATGTCACATTTTCCCATTACTGTATACCTACATGTAGCTTAGTTTCTGGTGCATGTTGTTAAATATGTACCACTCAATATATGTTGTTGGATAAATGAATAATTGAATATAAGTATTCATCAATGTTCCACATTTATTTTATTTACTTATTTATTTTTGACTGCACTACACAGGTGTGCAGGATCTTAGTTCCCTGACCAGGGATTGAATCTGTGTTCCCTGCAGTAGAAGTGTGGAGTCCTACCTACTGGACCACCAAGAAATTCCCAACCAAATTTATTTTAGAGGTAAAATTACACGAGTCATTTGAGTCATAAAATTTGAATTCCTGGTCAGTTAGTATAGACACATTGCTCCACTTGCCAAAAATCTCTCAACAAAGTGTTATATCACCCCAAAAACTTACTGTCATTATTTCGGCATATGCATTCAGCTTTGTGTCACAGATGTGTTTAGTTCAATGAAAGAATGGTGAGAAATTTTATCATTTGATAACATTACGCCAAAGACTGGAAAATCTCATGATACTGTTTTGTTTCCACTGTCAACAATTCCCTGTACTCCCATTGTTCTTTTGTAACCAGCTTTGTTATTTCAGGGAACAGGCAATCAAAGGCTAGTTCCCCAGCATATATCCTATGGTCATAAATCTTTGTTTAAAATGTCATTCTTAGGTTTGAAATTATTTTTTCCCATGGCTCTTTAAATATGTTGTCCAATTCTTAATGTTTCCAATGACTTTTCACCTTAGAATTGTAGTCAGGATGACATCAGAAACTGCTGATTGTATCATTTCTTTAATATTGCCTTATTTCCTTACTAACCCCAGGTTAACAGGAGATCATAAGTGCAGTGCCAGAAAGTAAGATTTATGTGAATTCTATAAGACTAAAAGTTTGCTTTTGCCTCTTATAGAAGTAGAGTCTGCCAAAACTTAGTCTGAAAAAGCAGTTACACAGAAAATTCCTTGGTTAACCATGTGGAAAACAGAATTACATTTCAAAACTTACTCTAATTCCACCCTCGAAATTCATGCTTGATGGTTGAATTATCATAGAGCTTTTTGAATACTTTATATAAAATTTCATGCTGTTAGATATTAATAATGATATATTTGTACACATTATAATAAAAGCCAATATCATTCAACATAATTCAACTTTTCAAAGAAACTTAAAAGGTTACCAAGGCAAAGATAAGATTATCCCTGAATTTCTCTCTATATGCTAATCTCTGAAGCTCTCAGTGTAAATAAAAGTCTCAGTGCTAAAAATGTTTGTTTTTAATACAATCTGAAAGTAAAATCAAGAAAACACTCCCATTTACCATTGCAACAAAAAGAATAAAATATCTAGGAATAAACCTACCTAAGGAGATAAAAGACCTGTATGCAGAAAATTATAAGACACTGATAAAAGAAATGAAAGATGATACAAAAAGATGGAGAGATATACCATGTACTTGGATTGGAAGAATCAACATTGTGAAAATGACTCTACTACCCAAATCAATGTACAGATTGAATGCAATCCCTCCCAAATTACCACTGGCATTTTTCACAGAACTAGAACAAAAAATTTCACAATTTGTATGGAAACACAAAAGACCCTGAATAGCTGAAGCAATCTAGAGAATGAAAATTGGAGCTGGAAGAATCAGGCTCCCTGACTTCAGACTATACTACAAAGCTACAGTAATCAAGACAGTATGGTACTGGCACAAAAACAGAAAGATAGATCAATGGAACAGGATAGAAAGCCCAGAGATAAACCCATGCACATGTGGACACCCTATCTTTGATAAAAGTGGCAGGAATATACAGTGGAGAAAGGACAGCCTCTTCAAGAAGTGGTGTTGGGAAAACTGGACAGGTACATGTAAAAGTATGAGATCAGATCACTCCCTAACACCATACACAAAAATAAGCTCAAAATGGCTTAAATACCTAAATGTAAGGCCAGAAACTATCAAACTCTTAGAGGAAAACATAGGCAGAACATTCTATGACATAACTCATAGCACTATCCTTTTTGACCCACCTCCTAGAGAAATGGAAATAAAAACAAAAATAAACAAATGGGACCTAATGAAACTTCAATGCTTTTGCACAGCAAAGGAAACCATAAACAAGACCAAAAGACAACCCTCAGAATGGGAGAAAATATTTGCAAATGAATCAACTAACAAAGGATTAATCTCCAAAATTTACAGGCAGCACATGCAGCTCAATAACAAAAAAATAAACAAACCAATCCAAAAATGGGCAGAAGACCTAAATAGACATTTCTCCAAAGAAGGTATACAGATTGCCAACAAACACATGGAAGAATGCTCAACATCATTAATCATTAGAGAAATTCAACTCAAAACTACAATGAGATATCATCTCACAGCAGTCAGAATGGCCATCATAAAAAGATCTAGAAACAATAAATGCTGGAGAGGTTGTGGAGAAAAGGGAACACTCTTGTACTGCTGGTGGGAATGTGAATTGGTTCATCCACTATGGAGAACAGTATGGAGGTTCCTTAAAAAAATACAAATAGAACTACCATATGACCCAGCAATCCCACTACTGGGTATATTCCCTGAGAGAACCAAAATTCAAAAAGGGTCATGCACCAAAATGTTCATTGCAGCTCTATTTACAATAGCCCACAGATGGAAACAACCTAAGTGCCCATTGTCGAATGAATGGATGAAGAAGATGTGGCACATATATACAATGGAATATTACTCAGCCATAAAAAGAAACGAAATTGAGCTATTTGTAATGAGGTGGATAGACCTAGAGTCTGTCATACAGAGTGAAGTAAGTTAGAAAGAGAAGGACAAATACCGTATGCTAACACATATATACGGAATTTAACAAAAAATAATGTTATGAAGAACCTAGGGGTAAAACAGGAATAAAGACACAGACCTACTGGAGAACGGACTTGAGGACATGGGGAGGGGGAAGGGCGAGCTGTGATAGGGCGAGAGAGAGACATGGACATATATACACTAACAAAAGTAAGGTAGATAGCCAGTGGGAAGTAGCCGCATGGCACAGGTATACCGGCTCGGTGATTTGTGACTGCCTGGAGGGGTGGGATAGGGAAGGTGGGAGGGAATGAGATGAAGAGGGAAGGGATATGGGAACATATGTATATGTATAACTGATTCACTTTGTTATAAAGCAGAAACTGACACACCATTGTAAAGCAATTATACCCCAATAAAGATGTTAAAAAAAACAAAAAACAAAAAAAAGAAACTTTGCCAGTTTAGTATTTTGGAGAGCAATAAATTTGAAACATTTTATATTTCATCTCTAAAATCCACCCTCACAACCTGGGAGAAGAGGAAAAGTGGACACTTTATGTGTGAGAATTGACGTAGTGTATATATGTCAATTTCTCACATCTTTTGGCATTCACTGCTGTCTTCTGCTATAAATTACTGTTTCTGGCTCTCACATAAACTAGAAGTGCATGAAGAAGAGGTGGCCACAGGAAAATAGTATATTACTAGAATTTATAAAATCCTACCTCTATTCATAAAAGTTAGAGTAAATATCAGATGTTTGGCAAGCACACTGCCATCTTGTTTCAATGTCACCAGGCATTACAGTTGGATACTTTTTCCTTATGACTACCCTAAACCTCTCACAAGTAAACATTTTACTTCCTAGTATGCCATCAGAAAAAAGAGATAAAAACTCAACTACTCTACTACTTTTAAAATAAAGATTATATTACTTTCAGCTCTTCTTTGCATCAACTGATTTAAATTCTTATAATCTTCTTCTTGTAGATTGTTTCTTAATTTCAGACTCACATTTTTTTCTTTTCTTGATATATTTAAAGTCTCATCACTTTAATAGCATGGATATATTCTGAATATTTTAGGATTTAACTGTCTTGTTAAGAAAAATTTATATTTCTCTTTTAAAAACTCATTTAGGGCTTCCCTGGTGGCACAGTGGTTGAGAGTCTGCCTGCCAATGCAGGCGACACAGGTTTGTGCCTTGATCCAGGAAGATCCCACATGCCGCAGAGCGGTTGGGTCTGTGAGCCATGGCTGCTGAGCCTGTGCGTCCAGATAATGTGCTCCACAACGGAAGAGGCCTCAACAGTGAGAAGCCCATGTACTTCAAAAAACAAACAAACAAACAAAAACAAAAACAAAAGAAAAACAAAAGAAAACACTCAGTCATGAAATCTATTTAAATTTTCTAAAGATTTAGATAGAAACATAAATGTTAATTTTAAGTGAAGACATTGAATTGTCATTTCTATGATTTATTATATAATCTCTTAACATTTATAACCATTGTAAATTTTACTTTTTCTCTTCCTTTCAGTGAAAATAATCTGACGTTTGGCTAACTCACTCACTGCATTGAATTATTAACACTTTAAATGTAGAGATTATTTCAAGCATTTAAAGTGCTTGAAATTCAAGCACTAAACAATTTTTTAAAAATATTAATTCTCCTTCAATGTTTTCAATGAAAATTTTTATAATTTTACAGTTAACGTTTGTCAATTTTTAACCTGTATTTACTGTGACTATATTTCTTAGATGGAAAATAAAATTAACTTTATATCAGATCTGAACGAGGCCATATACATGTTATCAAAATATCAAATGCTAGCATGTAAGAGTTATGTATTTTGAAGGTCCTCAATATGAATTATTGTTACTTTTAATTATTGTTACATTTAAATGGAATGTTTTATTTCCAAAATGCTTATGTAAACACTGGTTTCATCATGCAAGTAAACAGCAAAACAAATACCAGCTATTTGCTACCAGTTTAGTGATCTTTAACTATATTTTTAAATGATAAGGCTCTGGTAAGAAAGTAATTACATTCTATGGCATATTGCATCCTTATTCGGTAAATTAGTGCCTCACCTATATTTACATTTGCAAAGTATATTTTGAGGATACACTGCTGATCTCACTTACTATGGTCACTTTTCTCAGTGCCAGGCAGAAAGATACATGAGTGACATCTAACTTTTCAAGGATGACACTGCAGGGAAATCACTTTTTATAAGCTCACTTTTAGAAATCCAAATCAAAAACCTAGATGCATACTAAAGCATTGAGATGATCTACAATCACACTCATCATTCCCTAGTTTCCACCAGATTAGTTCCATGGTGATTTTAGGCAATAGGAAAAAGAGTGATTCTAGCTAGAACAGTGATTGAAACAACAGTTGGAATGTTGAAAGAGACAGTCTTCCTTGCAATTCTTGGCTATCTTGCTGAATTACAAAGAAAGGTAGGCTCCAACTGCTTTCTTCCCACACCATTTCTCAGGATTAAGTTTGCAATGAACAATCTTGAATGATAACCTTGACTATGCTTGTACACTGTTTGACATAAAAGAAGTGGATTACCCAAGCTCTATATTCCCAACTGTTATGCAGATTGCATGTTTGTATCCTTCTGGACCATATAGAATTTCCCCTAGGAAATTTAGAGTCAAGAAAACCTTATGCAAAAATGTCTATGTTCATGATGCCTGCTGTGCCATAAGCAGTAAATTCTTCTCTCTCTGTCCCAGGAGTCATATGTGTTCTGCCAGCATCAATGAATCTGTTATAGGCTAACTGAGCAACTTGTAAATAAAGTAAAATCAAATCCCAGGCCTAACACAGAGCATATCAGAATCACTTGTTGGGGAATCTATAAAATTATATATTACTTTCTACTACCCACTTCTAGAATGACCTTCCTTATGACCATGAGAATCTCTGCCAGTAGATGGTTATTCACTACTTACGATTGGTGAGGGTTATATCACTGTGCTGAGCATCAGAAAAGTTGAGAACCACTAGCCAGCAAGTTAACCTTTGTCCTCTTAACATTTCTTTCATCGCTAAACTTTGTTCCTCCTTCCCATCCTTTTAACTATGGAACCCAGGGTTTTCACAGATAAGTGTATTAGACCGGAATGGTCTTTGGAATTTTAAAATTGGAAATAAAAATTCCTTAACCAAAAGTCACAATCAAAAATAGCAAGTTGATCTTTAATTGAGGTGCTGTGTACTGTGCTTCTTTACATGGTCCCCAAGGTGAGGTGTCAGTGCAGTGGTTTTGCACAAGGAACTCTGGTCTGAAGGGCCAGGGACAAGTCTTCTGTATGTGGCAAACTATGAGAAAGTGAAACTAGACTCTTTTATTTAAAACTTGCCTGCAGTCATATGACCTCCTTACAGCTCCAAGAATAAATCTTGCTGTGCCCTTCAGCTTGAGGGATCTTGGTTTCCCAGCCAAGCGTCAAATCTGACCCCTGTGTTGGAACACTGAGACCTGACCACTGGGCCACCAGAGAATTCCCAACCCTAGGGAATATTAATTGGCATGAACTACTCCAGAGTTCAGTATCTTAGCACAAAGATCTGGCTCCACACAACACAGTGCAAGCTCCAGTGCTATAACACCTCAGGCCAAACAACCAGCAAGACAGGAACACAGACCCACCCATAAGGAAACAGGTTGCCTAAAGTCATACTAAGCTCATAGGTACCCCCAAACACACCCCATGACATGACCTTGCCTCCAGAGGAACAACACACATCAGAGGGCAGGCACACATTAGAGGGCAGGCACCAATCTCTCCTACCAGGAAGCCTGCACAAACTCCTGGACCAACCACACCCACGAGGGGGCAGACACCAGAAGTAAGAGGAACGATGACTCTACAGCCTATGGAAAGGTGGCCACAAACACAGTAATTTAGAAAAAAATGAGATGACAGAGAAATATGTTGCAGAAAAAGAGCAATGTAAAAACCTACAAAACCAACTAAATGAAGAGGAGACAGGCAATCTACCTGAAAAAGAATTCAGTGTAATGATAGTAAAGTTGATCCAAAATCTCAGAAAAAGAATGGATGTATGGATCAAGAAGATACAAGAAATGTTTATCAAAGACCAAGAAGAAATAAAAAACAAAAAAATAGTGATGGACAATACAATAACTGAAATGAAAAATACACTAGAAAGAATCAATAGCAGAATACCTAAGACAGAAGAATGGATGAGTAAGATGGAAGACAGAATGGTGGAAATAACTAATGTGAAACAGAATAAAGAAAAAAGACTGGAAAAAAATGAGGACATCCTCAGAGACCTCTGGGACTACATAAAACACAGGAATATTCAGGGGTTAGAGAAGAAGAAGAGAAAAAGAAAATGTCTGAGAAAATATTTGAAGAGATTATAGTTGAAAACTTCCCTAATATAAGAAAGCAAATAGTCACCAAAGTCCAGGAAGCACAGAGAGACCCATACAGAATAAACTCTTAGGAAAAACATGCAGAGACACATATTAAGCAAATTAATGAAAATTAAATACAAAGAAAAAATATTAAAAGAAGCAAGGGAAAAGCAACAAATAACCAACAAGGGAATCCCCAGTGGGTTACAGTTGATTTTTCAGCAGAAACTCTGCAGGCCAGAAGGGAGTGGCATGATATATTTAAATTGATGAAATGGAAAAATGACAACCAAGATTATACTACCCAGGAAGGATCTCATTCAGATTTGACAGAGAAATCAACACCTTTACAGACAAGCAAAAGCTAAGTGAATTCAGCACCACCAAACCAGCTTTACAACAAATACTAAAGGAAGTTTTCTAGGTAGGAAACACAAGATAAGAAAAAGACCTACAAAAACAATCCCAAAACAATTAAGAAAATGGCAATAGGAACATACATTTTGATAATTACCTTAAATATAAATGGATTGAGTGCTCCAGAAAAAAAGACACAAACTGGCTGAATGGACAAAAAACAAGACAGTATATATGCTGTCTACAAGAGATCCACTTCAGACCTAGGGACATATACAGAATGGAAGTGAGGGGATGTAAGAAGATATTCCATGCAAATGGAAATCAAAAGAAAGCTGAAGTAGCAATACCCGTATCAGAGCAAACAGACTTAAAAATAAAGACTGTTAAAAGAGACAAGGAAGGACAATACATAATGATCAAGGGATCAATCCAAGAAGAGGATATAACCGTTGTGTATATCAATATTTGTGCACCCAAGATAGAAACAGCTCAATACATAAGGCAAATGCAAACAGCCATAAAAGGGAAAATCGAAAGTAACACAATAATAGTGGGGAATGTTAAACCCCACTTACACCAATGGATAGATGGTCCAGACAGAAAATTAATAAGGAAAAACATTCCTTAAATGACACATTAGGCCAGAAAGACTTAACTGATACTTATAGGACATTCAATACGAAAGCAGCAGAATACACTTTTTTTCTCAAATGCACACAGAACATTCTCCAGGATCGAACATATCTTGGATCACAAATCAAGCATTGGTAAATTAAAAATAAAATTGAAACCAACAATGCTATGAGATTAGAAATCAATTAGAGAGAAAAAAATCCCTGCAAAAATCACGAAACATGGAGGGTAAACAACATGTTACTAAATAATCAATGGATCACTAAAGAAATCAAAGAGGAAATCAAAAAATACCTACAGAAAAAAGGCAATGAAAATATGATGACCCAAAACCTATTAGATGCAGCCAAAGCAGTTCTAAGAGGGAATTTTATATCAATACAATCTTACCTCAAGAAAAAGAAAAATCTCAAATAAACAACCTAACCTTACACCTAAAACAACTAGAGAAAGAAGAACAAACAAAACCCAAAGTTGGTAGAAGGAAAGAAACCATAATGATCAGAGCAGAAATAAATAAAATAGAAACAAAGAAAACAATAAACAAGATCAATGAAATAAAAGCTGGTTGCTTGAGAAGATAAACAAACTTGATAACCCTTTAGCCAGGCTCATCAAGAAAAAAAGGGAGAGGAATAAATAAATAAAATTAGAAATTGAAAAGGAGTTAGAATGGACATTGTAGGAATACAAAGCATCATAGACATTATTACAAGCATATGCCAATAAAATGGACAACCTAGAAGAAATGGACAAATTCGTAGAAAGATACAACCTTAAAAGACTGAAACAGGAAGAAATAGAAAATATGAATAGGCCAATCCCAAGTAAGGAAATTGAAACTGTGATTCAAAAGCTTCCAGCAAACAAAAGTCAAGGACCAGAGGGCTTCACAGGCAAATTTGTACAACATTTAGAAGAGAGTTAACAACTATACTTCTGAATCACTTCCAAAAATGTGCAAAGGAAGAAAACTCCCAAGCTCATTCTATGAAGCCAAAATCACCCTGATACACAAACAAGACAAAGACATCACACACAAAAAAGAAAACTACTGGCCAATAACACTGGTGAACATAGATGCAAAAATCCTCAAAATACTAGCAAACCAAATCCAACAACACGTGGATTTATCTCATGGATGCAAGAGTTTTCAAATATCCACAAATAAATCAGTGTGTTACACCACATCAACAAATTGAAGAAGAATAACGATATGATCATCTCAATAGACACAGAAAAATACTGACAAAATTCAACACATATTTATGATAAAAACTCTCCAGAGAATAGGCATAGAGGGAATCTACCTCAACCTAACAAAAGCCATATACAACAAACCCACAGCAAATATCATTGTGAATTGTGAAAAACTGAAAGAATTTCCTCTACAATCAGGAACAAGACAAGGATATCCACTAGTGAAACTATTATTCAACACAGTTTTGTAAGTCCTAGCTATGGGAATCAGAGAAGAAAAAGAAAGAAAAGGAATCCAAATTTGAAAAGAAGTAAAACTGTCACTGTTAGCAACTGACGTGATACTATACATAGAAACCCCTAATGATGCTGCCAGAATATTACTAGAGCTCATCAATGAATGTGGTAAAGTTGCAAGACACAAAATTAATACACAGAAATCTCTTGGATTCCTATACACTAACAATATAAGATAAGAAACAGAAATCAAGGAAATAATCCCATCTACTATTGCCTCAAAAAGAGTAAAATACCTAGGAATAAACCTAACTAAGGAGGCAAAAGACATATACTCAGAAAACTATAAGATACTGATGAAACAAATAAAAGATGACACTAACAGATGGAGACACACACAATGTTCTTGGACTGGAAAAATAAATATTAGGAAAATTACCATATACCAAAAGGAATCTACAGATTCACTGCAATTCCTATCAAGTTACCAATGGCTTTTTTCACAGAATTAGAACAAAAAAATTTACAATTTGTATGGAAACACAAAAGACCATGAATAGCCAAAACAATCTTTTTGAAAAAAATCTTTATTGGAATATAATTGGTTTACAATGTTGTGTTAGTTTCTGCTATATAACAAAGTGAATCAACTATTGTATACATATATCACCATATACCCCCCCTCTTGCACCTCCTTCCCACCCTCCCTAGCCCACCCCTCTAGGTGGTCATAAAGCACTGAGGTGATCTCCCTGTGCTATGCAGCTGCTTCCCACTAGCTATCTTTTTTACATATGGTAGTGTATATATGTCCACGCTACTCTCTCACTTCATTCCAGCTTGCTATTGGCCCTCCACATGTCTTCAAGTCCATCCTCTACATCTGTGTCTTTATTCTTGTCCTGCCCCTAGGTTCATCAGAACCTTTTTTTTCTAGATTCCATGAATATGTGTTAGCATACAGTAATTGTTTTAATCTTTCTGACTTACTTCACTCTGTATGGCAGACTCTAAGTCCATCCACCTCACAACAAATAACTCAGTTTCTTTATTTTTTATGGCTGAGCAATATTCATTTTTATGGAATAAGAAATATTCCACAACTTCTTTATCCATTCATCTGTCAATGCTACCATGTCCTGGCTATTGTAAATAGTGCTGCTATGAACACTGTGGTACATGTATCCTTTTTGTGTGTGTGTGTGGTACACGGAACTCTCACTGCTGTGGCCTCTCCCATTGTGGAGCACAGGCTCTGGACACACAGGCTCAGTGGCCATGGCTCACAGGCCCAGCTGCTCCATGGCATGTAGGATATTCCCCGACCAGGGCATGAACCCATGTCCCCTGCATCGGCAGACGGACTCTCAACCACTGTGCCACCAGGGAAGCCCACATGTGTCCTTTTGAATTATGGTTTTCTCAGGGTTTATGCCCAGTAGTATGATTGCTGGGTCATACAGTAGTTCTATTTTTAGCACTCTAAGAAACCTCCATACTCTTGTCCATAGTGGCTATATCAATTTACATTCCCACCAACAGTACAAGAGGGTCCCCTTTTCTCCATATCCTCTCCAGCATTTATCATTTGTAGATTTTTTGATGATGGCCTTTCTGATCCATGTGAGGTGATACCTCATTGTGGTTTTGATAGGCATTTATCTAATAATTAGTGATGTTGAGCATCTTTTCATGTGTTTGTTGGCAATTCATATGACTTCTTTGAAAAAATATCTAGTCTTCCACCCATTTTTGTATTGGGTCATTTGTTTACTTGATATTGAGCTGCATGAGATGTTTGTATCTTTTGGAGGTTAATCCTTTGTCAGTTGCTTCCTTTGCAAATATTTTTTCCCATTCTGAGGGTTGTCTTTCCATCTTGTTTATGGTTTCCATTGCTGTGCAAAATCTCTTAAGTTTCATTAGGTCCCATTTATTTATTTCTGTTTTTAGTTCCATTTCTCTAGGAGGTGGTTCAAAAAGGATCTTGCTGTGATTTATGTCACAACATGTTCTGACTATGTTTTCCTCTAAGAGTATTATATGTCTGGCCTTACATTTAGGTCCTTAAAACATTTTGAGTATATTTTTGTGTATGGTGTTAGGAAGTGTCCCAATTTCATTCTTTTATGTGTAGCTGTCCAGTTTTCCAGGACCACTTATTGAAGAGGCTGTATTTTCTCCATTGTATATTCTTGCCTCCTTTATCAAAGATAAGGTGACCATATTTATGTTGGTTTATCTCTCAGCTTTCTATCCCTTTCCATTGATTTATATTTCTGTTTTTTGCCAGTATGATACTATCTTGATTATTGTAGCTTTGTAGTATAGTCTGAGGTCAGGGAGCCTGATTCTTCCAGCTCCGTTTTTCTTTTTCAAGATTGCTTTGGCTATTGAGGGTCTTTTATGTTTCCACACAAATTGGGAAACTGTGTTCTAGTTTTGTGAAAAATGTCATTGGTAATTTGATAGGGTTTGCATTGAATCTGTAGATTGCTTTAGGTAGTATAGTCATTTTCACAACGTGGATTCTTCCAATGCAAGAACATGGTATATCTCTCCAACTGTTGTATCATCTTTAATTTCTTTCATCTGTGTCTTATAGTTTTCTTCTTACAGGTCTTTTGTCTTCTTAGTTAGGTTTATTCCTAAGTATTTTATTCCTTTTGTTGCAGTGGTAAATGGGAGTGTTTCCTTAATTTCCCTTCCAGATTTTTCATCATTAGTGTATAGGAATACAAGAGATTTCTGTGCATTAATTTTGTGTCCTGCTACTTTACCATATGCATTGATTAGCTCTCAAAATTTTGTCATAATATCTTTAGGATTCTCTATGTATTGTACCATGTCATCTGAAAAAAGTGAAAGTTTTTCTTCTTTTCTGATATGGATTCCTTTAATTTCTTTTTCTTCTCCAATTGCCATGGATAAAACTCCCAAAATTATTTTGAATAATATTGGTGAGAGTGTGTACCCTTGTGTTTTTTTCCTGACCTTAGAAGAAATGGTTCAATTTTTCACCATTAAGAGTGATGTTGGCTGTGGGTTTGTCATATATGGCTTTTAATATTTTGGGGTAGGTTCCCTCTATGCTACTTTTGGGAGAGTTTTTAACATAAAGCTGTGTTGAATGTTGTTGAAAGCTTTTTCTGCATCTATCAAGATTATCGTATGGTTTTATCCTTCAGTTTGTTAATATGGTTTATCACAGTGATTGATTATTTTACATTGAAGAATCCTTGCATTCCTGGGATAAACCTCACTTGATCATGGTGTATGATCCTTTTAGTGAGCTGTTGGATTCTGTTTGCTAGTATTTTGTTGAGGATTTTTGCATCTACGTTCATCAGCGATATTGGCCTGTAGCTTTTCTTTGTGTGTGACACCTTTGTCTGCTTTTGGCATCAGGGTGATGGTGTCCTCAGAGAATGAGTTTGGGAGCTTTCCCCCCTCTGCTATATTTTGGAAGAGTTTGAGAAAGATAGGTGTTTTCTCTAACTATTTGATAGAATTGACCTCTGAAGCCATCTTGTCCTGGGATTTTGTTTATTGTAAGATTTTTAATCAAAGTTTCGTTTTCATTACTGTGATTTGTCTGTTCATATTTTCTATTTCTTCCTGGTTCAGTCTTGGAAGACTGTACTTTTTTTAACATTTGTCCATTTCTTCCAGGTTGTCCATTTTATTGGCATATAGTAGCTTGCAGTAGATTCTCATGATCATTTGTATATCTACAGTGTCAGTTGTTACTTCTTTTTCATTTCTAATTCTTTTAATTTGAGTCTGCTCCCTGTTTTTCTTGATGAGTCTGGCTAATGATTTATCAATTTTGTTTATATTCTCAAAGAAACTGCTTTTAGTTTTACTCATCTTTGCTATTGTTTCCTTAATTTATTTTTTTCATTTATTTCTGATCTGATCTTTATGATTTATTTCTTTCTGATATTTTTTCTTTCTTGTTGTTTTCTTTCTCTAATTGGTTTAGGTGTAATGTTAGGTTGTTTTTTTGAGAATTTTCTTGAGTTAGGAATTTATTCCTATAAACTTCCCTCTTAGAACTGCTTTTGCTGTGTCCCATAGTTTTTGGGTTGTCGTGTTTTCATTGTCATTTGTTTCTAGGTATATTTTGAATTCCTCTTTGATTCCTTCAGTGATCTCTTGGTTATTTAGTAGTGTATTGTTTAGCCTCCATATGTTTGTAATTTATACAGTGTTTTTTTTCCCTCTAATTGATATCTAGTCTCAAAGCATTGTGGTTGGAAAAGATACTTAATAAGATTTCACTTTTCTTAAGTTTTCTGAGGTTTGTTTAGTGATCCAAGATATGATTTATCTTGGAGAATATTCCATGTGCACCTGAGAAGAAAGTGTATTCTGTTGTTTTTGGTTGGAATGTCCTCTATATATCAATTAAGTCCATCTTCTCTAATGTGTGTTTTAAAGCTTGTGTTTCCTTATTGATATTCATTTTGGATGATCTGTCCATTGGTGAAAGTGGGGTGTTAAAGCCCCCTACTACTTTTGTGTTTTGGTCAGTTTCCCCTTCTATGTCTCTTTGCATTTGCCTTATATATTGAGGTGCTCCTGTGTTGTGTGAATAAATATTTACAGTTGTTATATCTTCTTCTTGGATTGGTCCCTTCATCATTATGTTGTGTCCTTCTTTATCTCTTGTAATAGTCTTTATTTTAAAGTTGATTTTGTCTGATATGAGAATTGCTACTCCAGGTTTCTTTTTATTTCCATTTGCATGGAACAAATTTTTCCATCCCCTCATTTTCAGTCTGTAGGTGTCCCTTGGTCTGAAGTAGGTCTCTTGTAGACAGCATACATAAGGGTCTTGTTTTTGTATCCATTCAGTCAGTCTGTGTCTTTTGTTGGAGTATTTAAACCATTTACATTTTAGGTAATTATCAATATGCATGTTCCTATTACCATTTTCTTAGTTGTTTTGGGTGTGTTTTTATACGTCTTTCCCTTGTCTTGTGTTTCCCACCTAGAGAAGTTCCTTTAGCATTTGTTGTAAAGCTGGTTTGGTGATGCTGAATTCTCTTAACTTTTGCTTGTCTGTAAAGCTATTAATTCCGCCATAGAATCTGAATGAGATCCTTGCTGGGTAGAGTAATCTTGGTAGTAGACTTTTCCCTTTCATCACTTTACCTATATCCTACCACTCCCTTCTGGCTTGCAGAGTTTCTGCTGAAAGATCACCTGTTAACCTTATGGGGATTCCCTTGTATGTTAATTGTGGCTTTTCTGTTGCTGCTTTTAATATTTTTTTCTTTGTATTTAGTTTTTAGTAGTCTGATTAATATGTCTCTTGGTATGTTTCTCCTTAGATTTATCCTGTATGGGACTCTCTTTGCTTCCTGAACTTGATTGACTATTTCCTCTCCCATGTTAGGAAAGTTTTTGAATACAAATTCTTCAAATATTCTTTCAGACACTTTCTCTTTCTCTTCTTCTGAGAGCCCTGTAATTCAAATGTTTGTTTGCTTAATGTTTTCCCTGAAGTGTCTGAGACTGTCCTCACTTCTTTTCATATTTTTTTTTTCTTTATTCTGTTCTGTGGCAGTTTTTTCCACTATTTTATCTTCCAGGTCAGTTATCAGTTCTGCCTCAGTTATTCTGCTATTGATTCCTTCTGGAGTATTTTTAATTTCATTTATTGTGTTGTTCATCATTGTTTGTTTAACCTTTATTTCTTTTAAGCCCTTGTTAGACGTTTATTATATTTTCTCCATTCTATTTCTGAGAGTTTGGATCATCTTTATTATCATTACTCTAAATTATTTTTCAGGTAGACTGCCAATTTCCTCTTCATTTGCTTGATCTGTTGGGTTTTTACCTTGCTCCTTCATCTACTGCATATTTCTCTGTCTTCCCATTTTGTTTAACTTACAGTGTGGGGTCTCCTTTTCACAGGTTGCATGTTTGTAGTTCTTGTTATTTTTGGTGTTTGCCCCAGTGGGTGAGGTTTATTCAGTGGTTTGTTAGGATTCCTGGTTTGTGGACCTAGTGCCTGTTTTCTGTTGGGTGGGGCTGGATCTTGTCCTTCTGGTAGGCAGGACCTCATTTTTTGGTGTGTTTTCAGGTGCCTGTGAACTTAGTCTGACTTTATACAGCCTCTCTGTTAATGGATGTGGTTGTGTTCCTGTCTTGCTCTTTGTTTTGCATGGGGAGTCTAGCACTGGAGCTTGCTGGCCTTTGGGTGGAGTTGCGTCTTAGTGTTGAGACAGAAATGTGTCAGAGAGCTCTTGCCATTTAATATTACATGGAGCCCGGAAGTTTCTGGTGGTCCAGTGTCCTGGATTCGGCTTTTCACCTCAGAGGCGCAGACCCAACATCAGGCCAGAGCAAGAGGATCCTGCCAGATACACAGCTCAGAAGAAAAGGAAGAAAAAAAAACCCTAAGAGATAGAACCACAAAACACATGGTAAAATCATAACTACACAGCCAAAATCACACAAAGAAACATATACACACAGTCAGAAAAAGAGGAGAAAGATTTAAAAAAAGAAGAGAGCAACCAAACCAATAAACAAATCCACCAATGAAAACAACTGCTAAAATCTAAACTAAGATAAACAAAACCAAAAACAAATTGGATGCAGAAAGCAAACCCCAAGTCTACAGTTGCTCCCAAAGTCCACCACCTCAATTTTGGGAACATTTGTTTTCTATTCAGGCACTGCACAGCTGCAGAGTTTATCAAGTTGATTCCGAGAATTTAATCTGCTGCTCCTGAGGCTGCATGGTGAAAGTTCCCTTTCTCTTCTTTGTTCATACAGCTCCTGTGGTTCAACTTTGGTTTTTACCTCACCTCTGCATGTAGGTCACCCTCAGGCAATTTTTACCCACCCAGACAGGAGGCAGTTAAAGCAGTGGCTGATAAGAGCTCTCTTGCTCACTCAGGTTGTGGAAAGGGAGGGGTATGGTAGTCATAACTGGAATGCAGGGTGAGCCTGTGGTGGCAGAGGCCAGCTTGATGTTGCAACAGCCTGAGTTGTGCCATGTGTTCTCCTGAGGAAGTTGTCCCTGGATCACAGGACCCTGGCATTGACATGCGGCATAGACTACCGAGGGGGTGTGGGTAGTGACCTCCGCTTGCACACAGGATTCTTGGTGGCAGCAGCAGCAGTGTTAGTGGTCCATGTCCATGGACATGAGAGGATATCCGCAGCTTGCTCCCATCTCTGGAGTTTGCTTAGGCAGTGCTCTGCCATCGGTGGGCACATGGAGCAGGAAGCTCCTCTCCTTGCACACCCCGAAACAATGGTCTCTTCCTCTCTGGCAGGTCCAGACTTTCTCCCAGACTCTCTCCCAGCTAGCTGTGGCACACTAGCCCCCTTCAGGCTGTCTTCACGCAGGCAACCCCAGTCCTCTCCCTGAGATGCAACCTCCAAAGCCAGAGCCTAGACTCCCAACCCCTACCCACCCTGGTGGGTGAGCAGACAAGCATTTCAGCCTGGTGAGTGCTGGTCAGCACTGATCCTCTGTGTGGAAATCTCTCTGCTTTGACCTCTACACCCCTGTTGCTGTTTTCTCCTCTGTGGCTTCGAAGCTTACCCTCTCCCATCCCCACCAGTGATGGAGTTTTCTAGTGTGTGGAAGCTTTTCCTACTTCACAGATCCCTCTCAGAGGGGCAGGTCTTGTCCCTATTCTTTTGTTTCTGTTTTTTTCTTTTTTCTTTTGCCCTACCCACGTACATGGGAATTTTCTTGCCTTTTGGGAAGTCTGGGGTCTTCTGCCAGCATTCAGTAGGTGTTCTGTAGGAGTTGTTCCACATGTAGATGTATTTTTGATATGTCTGTGGGGAGGGAGGTGATCTCAACATCTTACTCCTCGGCCATCTTGAAGGTCTTTCTCAGCCAAAACAATATTGATAAAGAAAGAGGTAGCTGGAGGAATCAGGCTTCCTGACTTCAGACTACACTACAAAGTTACAGTCATCAAAAGAGTATTGTACTGCCATAAAAACAGAAATATAGATCAATGGGACAGGATAGAAATTCAAGGGATAAATCCATACACCTATGGTCATCTAATCTATGACAAAGGAAGCAAGAATATACAATGGAGAAAGACAGTCTCTTCAGTAAGTGGTGCTGGGAAAACTGGACAGCCACATGTAAAAGAATGAATTTAGAACACACCCTAACACCATGCACAAAAATATACTCAAAATGGATTAAAAGCCTAAATGTAAGGCCAGACAGTACAAAATCTTAGAATAAAACAGGCAGAACAGTCTCTGACATAAATCACAGCAAGATCTTTTTTTATCCACCTCCTAGTGTAATAAAAATAAAAACTAAAATAAAGAAATGGGACCTAATTAAACTTAAAAGCTCTTGCACAGCAAGGAAACCATGAACAAAACAAAAAGGCAACCCCTCAGAATGGAAGAGAATATTTTCAAATAGTGCAACTAACAAAGGATTAATCTCCAAAATATACAAACAACGCATGCAGCTCCATATCAAAAAACACAAAAACAACCCAATCAAAAAATTGGTGGAAGATCTAAAAAGACATTTCTCCAAGGAAGCCATACAGGTAGCCATAAAGCACATGAAAATATGTTCAACATCACTAGTTATTAGAGAAATGCAAATCAAATCTAGAATGAGGTATCACTTCACACTGGTCAGAATGGCCATCATCAAAAAACTACAAACAATAAATGCTGGAGAAGGTGTGATGTAAAGGGAAGCCCTCTACACTGTTGGTGGGAATGTAAACTGGTGCAGCCACTATGGAGAACAGTAGGAAGCTTCCTTCAGAAGCTAAAAATGGAGCTCCCACATGATCCAGCAATCCCATTCCTGGGCATATATCCGGAGAAAACCATAATTCAAAAAGATACATGAACCCCCAATATTCTTTGCAGCACTATTTACAGTAGCCAGGACATGGATGCAATATAAGTGTTCATCAACAGAGGAATAGATAAAGAAGATCTACATATATACAATGGAATATTACTCAGCCATAATAAAGAACAAAATAATACCATTTGCAGCAACATGGCTGGAAGGAGAGATTGTCATACAGAGTGAAGTAAGTCAGACAGAGAAAGACACATATATGATATCACTTATATGTGGAATCTAAAACAGGCTACAAATGAGCTTATATACAAAGCAGTAATAGAGTTACAATTATAAAAAATAAACATCGTTATGAGGAGGTAAGCAGCAGAAGGCATAAATTGGAAGATTGGTATTGACACATGCACACTACTATATATAAAATAGATAACTAATAAGAACCTAGAGTATAGCACAGGGAACTCCACTCAATACTCTAATGGCTTATACTGAAAAAGAATGTAAAAAAGAGTGGATGTATATATATATATATATATATATATATATATATATATATATATATGTATATATATATATGTATATATATATGATTCACTTTGCTGTAGAGCAGAAGCTAACACATTGTAAATCAACTATACCCCAATAAAATTTAAATAAAACAAAACAGAATAACAAATTGACTGTGATAAGAATATAGACTAATGAAAGAAACTGAAAATAAGGAGAAAAAAAATATCTGCTGCTGGTTCAAAAAGGTTTCATGAAATAGGTGAAGAATTTATTAGGATCCTGAAAGATGTGTAAAATTTTTATGAACACAAAAGTAAGTGAGTAAATATTTTTGGTGAAGAAATTGTTTTGTGTAACGTTGTAGTAATTGAAATCTGTGTGACATGTTTGTGTTAGCAAGTAGATTCATTTCATTAGAGCTTCCCTTCATGAGGAAATTGAAAGAAAAAGTAGGAAATATTGATTGGGGAAAGATCTCGAAGAGCAAATGATATCTTGCACAGTAAATCCTATCAATAGATTGAGACTGGAGAGGTTATATTTAGTCCTGAATGGTAAAATGTGCTGAAGTCAGTTATTAGAAGTTTGTGGTGGGTTCTGAAGTGTGACAACAGGGGTACAAATGGCATGCATCTGTGCACACTAAGGTAGATTATGGAATAGTACCTCCTCTTGTTGTCCTTTCTTTGAGCACTGATAATTGTCTTATTATTTTTCATAATAGCTTTCCAAGGTAGGTATTATTATACCCATTTTATAGTGGAGATAACTGATGCTTAGTAAGACTGAGTTACTTGTCCCAAATTAAAGAACTTCCAAGAGAAGAGCTGGAATTTGAATGTAGATATGTCTGTTACTTGCATGCTTGAATGTTATTCTGAAAGCTATAGAGGGCTCACAAAGAGTTTTGAGCAAGGCACTAATGCATATAATGTAGCATTTAGGTAATAGTAAGTTGGTGATAGTATGCTAGGCTAATTAGAGTGATTATGAGGCTGGGTCTAGGATTATAGTTAGGAGATTCTTGCAGTATATCAAGTGTTTCACAATAACAATGTTTTATTTAGTGTAGGGGTAGTGTACAAAATTGAAAGTACACTGTGATTTCATGTGTAAAATGTATGTATACAAGAACAGGCTGTAAGAGAACATGGAAAACATCTGAAATGAAATGAGAGGATTTTGCAGGAGGTTTTCATTCCTTCGTTTGAAAAATGTTGTTTAAATATGATATAATGTTTTATAAAATATTGTTAACTGCCTAGGGCTTGGAAGTTTAGTTGAGTGAGTCAGTAGTAGTAGGTCATTGCCAAATAAGCTTGTGCCATCTTAGTCTCCACTGATAGATATAAAGTATTGGCGTTAAAGAATGACTGATGAAGCCAGAAATATTAAACTTGGAGAGATATAGTCTTTGAAGGGGTAGTAGGAGTCATGAGAGTTGAATTCAAGTATTTGATGGTTCATATGTGGATAACAGAATACACTTAATTTCCTTCCATTTTAGAGGAAATCACTAAGACTGAAGAGAATAGATACCACAAGCAGATGTGGGCTTATTATAAGGGAGCATTTTATAAAGTATAGTTATTTTGTACAACTTATACAAAAATTGACTCAAAATGGACTATAGACATACATGTAAACATTAAAATTATAAAACTATTAGAAGAAAACATAGGAATAAGTCTTCATGGCTTTGGAACAGACAATATTGTCTTAGATATAACACCAAAAAAGGAGCAAGAAAAAGAAAAAAAAACGGATAAATTGGACTTCACCAAAATTAAAAAGTCTTGTGCTGTAAATAATACCATCCAAAGTGTAAAAAGACAAGATGATGAACAGGACAATTTATTTACAAATCATGTCTTATAAGGGATTTGTATCACAATATATAAAGAACTCTTAAAACATGAAAACAAGCTTTACATCTTTACCCATGAGAGAAATATAAATCAAAACCACAGTGAGATACCACAATGGCTAGAATGTGTGAGATAAAAGACAAACAATAAGGAAGGATGTTGAGAGACTGGACCCCTCCTACAATACTGTTGGGATTGTAAGGGGTACAACTACTTTGGAAAATAGTATGGCTGTTCCTCAAAAAGTTAAACATATAAAGTTACCAGATGAACCATCAATTCCACTCTTAGGTATATGCCCAAAAAAACTGAAAACATGTGCACTCACAAAGCTTATACATAAATATTTATAGGATTACAGTTGTCCCCCCTTACCTGTGGTTTCACTTTCTGCAGTTTCAGTTACCTGCAATCAGCTGTGATTTAAAAAAAATATGTAATGGAAAATTCCATAAGTAAACAATTCATAGAAGGAGGAGATCAAGATGGCAGAGTAAGAGGGCATGGAGCTCACCTTCCCACATGAACACATCAAATATGCATCTACATGTGGAATAAATTCTCACTTATAACTAACTGGAAACTGGCAGAAGGACTCTTGTACAACCAAGGCTATAAGAATGATATACTCTTCATCATGTAGGAAGGGAAGGAGAGTGATCTGGTTGGAATCTGTGCACCTGGGAGGGAACTGAGAGGGAAAGGAGATTGAACACTCACAGGTCAACACTAACGCTGGGGAGTGAGTGGTTCGAGCCACAAATGGGATGCCCATGTCCTGAGGTCCTACATGGGGGAGACAAACCCCCTTACCTGGTTGGAGGACAACTGGAACAGACAGAACAGCTATAGGAAGCCTGCACTCCACTCATGAGGAGCACATAGCAGTGGATAGCCCCTGAAGCAGGGCAAATAGCGGTTTGCTCTAAGGGCAGCTGGGTTTCCTGCAACCTTCTCACTGAGTGCCTGAGCCTGAACTGAGTGAACACTTTGGCCTCACTCACTCCACACCACACTGTGGCACTGGATATGGGGCATCCATAACTGTGAAAAAGACTCAAAAGTAGGATGCAAAGGTGACCGATTCCTGCAATGGGGCCTGTGTGAGGTGGTAGAAGCCATTGTTGGTGCTTACTCAAGGGGTGCCTCAGAAGCTGCCCAGATCTCTGATGGTGGTTGTTCCATCACAGCTCACATCACAATACATGCCAGGAGTCCATATGGACCACTACAAGTCTTCTGGAAGAATTCCATAACAGGGCAGGGGTGGCAGAGACTAAGGGCAGTGATATGCAGTTAGGGACAAAGGAGACTTGCACCTGAGGCTGTGCCTGAGTGGAGACACTGGTACCTACACAGGCAGCACATTAGACCTTTGTCTGTGCACAAGCACCAGTTACCTCAGCACTTCCCTCCTCTGGGGCAAGGGTCACAGTGAGGGAGAAGGAAAAATACGCACTTAAAGGAAGCAGAGCCAAATTGATCCTGACCCTCTGGGCTTCTGCTCCAGCAACATAGGATCAGACCTTGGCCCTGATAGGGCAGTGACAGCCACTGAGCAGAGGGGAATTCTCACCTCACACCCAGAGCCAACTCTAGCCCCTTGATCTCCAGCCCCACCCCCACACCAAGGAGAGGGCAGTCAGGACACTTTGAAAGATGTGACATGCAACCATGTCATACCTAGCTCTCTCACCATTGGACACACACAATCTGTATAGAGATGCTCACTCATAAGAACACCCCTTCAAGACCATTTTTTCAAAGAAAATTAAGCAAAATGGAAAGGCAAAGTAACTACTCTCTGTTGAAATAGCAAGACAAAATCCCTGAAAAATATAAATAATGAAACAGAAATAAACAATTTACCAGATAAATAATTTGAAACTTTGGCAATAAAAATGTTAACTCAATTAGGGAAAATAATTGATGTAAACATTTTAACAAGAAACTAGGAAGTATAAAAAATACCCAATCAGAAATAAAGAATCCAATAGCTGAAATAAAATACACACTAGAAGTGATGGATAGTAGACTAAGTAATACAGAAGACTGCATAAATGATCTGGAAAGTAGTATAATGGAAATCACTCAATCAGAACAGCAGAAAGAAAAACAAATTTTAAAAATTGAAAGAAATTTAAGAGATATATGGGATAACATTAAGTGTACCAGCATTCCCATTATAGGGTCCCAGACGGAGAAGAGAAATAGCAGGAGATCAAAAATGTATTTGAGGAAATTATGGCTGAAAATTTTCCAAACCTGAAGAAAGAAAGAAATATCCAGGTATAGGAAGCACTGATAGTTCCAAACAAAATGAATCAAAACAGATCCACATCAAGATGTATCACAATTAAAATGGCAAAAGTAAAGAGAATTATAAAGGCAGTAAGAAAAAAACGAAGAGTCATATACAAGAGAATCCCCATAAGGCTATCAGCTGATTTCTCTGCAGAAACTTTGCAGGCCAGAAGGGAGTCATATGATATTTTCAAAGTTCTGAAAGGGAAAATTCATAAACCTAGCATACTCTGCCCAGCAAAATTATCATTTAGAATAGAAGAAGTAAAGAAATTCTCAGACAAGCAAAACCTGAGAGTTCAGCAATACTAAAACTACCCTAAAAAAATGTTGAAGTGTCTTCTCTAAGTGGAAATTAAGTAAGAATCTATAGTAATGGGAAAATCCCACTAGAAAAGACAAATATATAGTAAGAACTGAGTATCAAGCACTTATATAGGCCAATACATAGATTACAAGACAAAGAATTGTAAAAGCAACTATAACTGCAATAAACAGTTAAGAGATGAGCATGAAGATGTAAAGTATGAACTCAAAAAACAAAATGTGAGAGAGGGGAATAAAAAATGTAGAACTTTTAGAATGGGTTTTAAATTAAATAATTGTCAGTTTAAAATATGCAGATATAATAATAGGTCAACAGATGTGAACCCCATGGTAACCACAAAACAAAAACCTAAAACAGATACACAAAAATTACAAATAGAAGAATGCAGGCATACTAATTAAAGAAAATCATCAAACCACAAGGGAAGAAAGAAAAAGAACAAGAAATTAACAGATAAGAACTACAAAAGCACCTGAAAAACAAGTAAAAATATGGCAAATGTACATACTTATTGGTAACTATTTTAAATATCATGGGCAAAGTGCTCCAATCAAAAGACAAAGGTGACAGATTGGATTAACGAAGAAAGCCCTTTAATAAGCTGCATACAAGAGACTCACTTCAGAGCTAAAGACACACAGACTGAACGTGAGGGCCTGGAAAAAGATATTTCATACCAAAGGAAATGACAAGAAAGCCGAGGTAGCAATACTCATATCACACAAAATAGGCTTCAAAATAAAAAAGGCTATAGCAAAATAAAAAGAAGAGCAGTATATAGTGATAAAGGAATCAATACAAGAAGAGGACATTATACTCATTAACATATATGCAACCAATACAGGAGCAACTATATATATATAAAACAAATAGTAACAGGGCATAACAGAAAAGTTGATAATAACACGTTAATTGTAGGGGACTTTAACACACACATCAATGGACAGATAAACCGAGAAAAAATAAACAAGGCAACCAGTGGTCTTAAATTACACAATAGACCACTAGGACATGATAGGTATCTAAAGGACATTCCATCCAAAAACAGCAGAATAAACATTCTTTTCAATTGCACATGGAACACTCCAGGATCAATCACATGCTAGACCAAAAAACGAGCCTCAAAAAGTTGAAGAGCATGGAAATTTCATTAATCATTTTTTTCTGACAATAACTTTATGAAACTAAAAATCCATTACATAAAGACAAATGGAAAAAACAAGCATGTGCATACTAAACAACATACAACTAAACAATGAATGGGTCAAGAAAGAAATAAAAGAAGAAAGTAGAAAATACCTTGAGACAAATGAAAATGGAAACACAACACTCCAAGATCTATGGGATGCAGCAAAAGCAGTATGAGAGGGACATTTACAGCATTACAGTCCTTCCTTAAGAAACAAGAAAAATCTCAAAAGCATACCTAGCCTACCAGCTAAAAGAATTAGAAATAGAAGAACTATTAAAGCCCCAAATCAGCAGAAGAATGGAAAGAATAAAGATCAGAGATAATAAGATAGAGATGAAAAAACTAATAGAAAAGATCAATGAAACCAAGACTGTTCTTTTGTTTATTAGTTTTTAACTCTACTTTATTTTTAATTTTTAAATTTTTATTTTATATTGGAGTATAGTTGATTATCAATGATGTGTTAGTTACAGGGGTACAGCAAAGTGATTCAGTTATATCCATACAAGTATCCATTCTTTTTCAAATTATTTTCCCATTTAGGTTATAACAGAATATTGAGGTGAGTTTCCTCTGCTATACAGTAGATCCTTGTTGGTTAACTATTTTAAATATAGTAGTGTGTGCATGTCAATTCCAAACTCCCAATCTATCTTCTCCTCCAACACTTTCCCCGTGGTAGCCATAAGTACATTCTTTAAGTCTGTGAGTGCTTCTGTTTTGTAAATAAGTTCATTTGTGTCATTCTTTTTAGATTCTGCATATAAGTGATATCAAATGATATTTGTATTTCTCTGTCTGACTTACCTCACTTAGTATGATAATCTCCAGATCCATCCATGTTGCTGCAAATGACATTATTTCATTCTTTAATGGCTGAGTAATATTCTATTGTATATATGTACCACATCTTTACCCATTCATCTGTCAATGAACATTTAGGTTGTTTTCATGTCTTGGCTATTGTAAACAAAGATAATATGAACATCAGGGTGCATGCATCCTTTTGAACCATGGTTTTCTCCAGATATATACCCAGGAGAGGGATTGCTGGATCATATGGTAGCTCTAGTCTTAATTTTTTAAGGAAACTCCATACTGTTCTCCATAGTGGTTGTACCAATTTACATTTGAAGCAACAATATAGGAGGCTTCCCTTTTCTTCACACTCTCTCCAGCATTTATCATTTGTAGGCATTTTGATGATTGTTATTCTGACTGGAATGAGGTGATATCTCATTGTAGTTTTGGTTTGTATTTCCAAGAGCTGATTTGTTTGTTTTAAAAGATAAACAAAATTGTTAAACTTCTAGCCTAACTAACCAAGAAGAAAAGAGAGATAACTCAAATGAACAAAATAAGAAAGGAAAGAGGAGAAATAACAACTGATACCCTAGAGATATAAAAAAGTTATGAGAGTACTATGAAGAGTTATATGGTAATGAATTGGACAACAAGGATGAAATGAACAAATTTCTAGAAACATACAACTGGCCAAGACTGAATCAAGAGGAAACAGACAATTTGAACAGACCAATCACTAGAAGTGAACTTGAATTTATATTGAATAAACTCCAAGAAAACAAAAGTCCAGGACTGGACAACCTCAAAGGAAAATTATACCAAACATATAAAGAAGAAATAATACCTCTTCTTCATAAACTATTCCAAAAAATTAAAGAGGATGGAAAACTCACAAATTCATTCTATGAGGCCACTAGTTTCCTGATAACAAAACCAGACAAAGACACTACCAAAAATAAACAAACAAAAATAACAGACCAATATCTTTGATAAACAAATGCAATAATCCTCATCAAAATAATAGCAAAATGAATCCAACAATATATAAAAATTATCATACAGAATGATCAGGTTTGAGTTATTTCATGGCAAAAGAATGGTTCAACATTCTCAAATCAACCAAAATAACAGACCAGAATAAAAAAGGAAAGGCAAAAATCACATGATCATTTCAATAGATGCAGAAATAGCATTTGACTAAATTCAACATCTATTCATGATAAAAATTCTCATTAAAGTGAGTAGAGAAGGAACCCCATAAACATAATAAAGGCTATTTATGACAAACCCACAGATAACATCATACTCAACATTGAAAAGCCTTTCCTCTAAATTCAGGATAAAAAGAAGGATGCACACTATGCACTTCCATTTAACACAGTATTGGGAGTCCTAACCACAGAAATCAGCCAAGAAAAAAAAAAGCTATCCAAATGGAAGGGAAGAAGTAAAACTGTCACTATTTTGTGGATGATATGATACTTTTTATAGAAAACCCTAAAGTCTCCACCCAAAAACTATTAGAACTGATAAATGAATTCAACAAGGTTTCAGAGTATAAGGTTAATATACAGAAATCTGTTGCATGTCTATACACTAACAGTGAACTACCAGTAAGAGAAAGTTAAAAAAATAAAAAAGAAAATCCAACCTAAAGTCACAACAAAAGAAAATCCCTAAAAGAGATGAAAGACCTATACTAAGAAAACAATAAAACATTGATGAAGGAAATTGAAGACGATACAAAGAAATGGAAATATATGACATGCTGTTTGATTGGAAGAAATAATGTTGTTAAAATGGTCATACTACCTAAAGCAATCTACAGGTTTAATGCAATCCCTGGCAAAATACTCATGACACTTTTCACAGAACTAGAACAAATAATTATAAAACTTATATGTAACCAAAAAAGCCCCAAATTGCCAATGAACAGTTAAGAAAAAGGAAGAAAGCTGGAGGTATTACCCTTCCAGGCTTCAGACTATACTACAAAGCTACAACAATCAAAACTGCATGGTAGTGGCACAAAAAACAGACACACAGACCATTGGAACAGATAGACTTCCCAGAAATAAACCCACACATCTATCATCAATTAATCTACAACAAAGAAGGCAAGGATATACAGTGGAGAAAAGATAGTCTCTTCAGTAATTGGTGCTGGGAAAAATGGACGGCTGCATATAAAACAGTGATTTTAGAACATTCCCTCACACCATATGTGAAAATAAACTCAAAAGTTTAAAGACCTAAATGTAAGACCTGAAATCATAAAACTCCTAGAATAAAACACAAGGAGAATCTGCTTTGACATAAATCATAGCAATGTTTTCTGTTTTTTTTGGTCTGTCTCCAAAGGCAAAAGAAGTAAAATAAAAAATAAATAAATGAGATCTAATTAAACTTTAAAAGTTTTCCACTGCAAAGGAAACCATGGACAAAACAAAAAGATAACCTATGAAATGAGAGAAAACATTTGCAAATGATATGACAATCAAGGGGCTAATATCCAAAACACATGCACAACTTACACACCTCAATATCAAAAGGAGAAACAACCTAATCAAATTATGGGCAGAAGACCTGAACAGACATTTTTCCAAAAATGACATGCAGATGGTTAACAGGCACATGAAAATATGCTCAGTATCACTAATTATCAGAGAAATATAGATCAAAACATCAATGAGATATCATTTCACACCTGAAGTTGGTTATCATCAAAAAGTCTACAAGTAACAACATTGTGGAGGATGTGGAGAAAAGGGAGCACTTGTGTACTGTTGTTGGGAATGTAAATTGGTGAAACCAGCATTGAAAACAGTATAGAATTTACTCATAAACTAAAAATAACTACCATATGACCCAGCAAATATGTTTCTGGGTATAGATCTGAACAAGACAAAAAGGTCCATGCACCCCAGTGTTCATAGCTGCACTCTTTACAATTGCTAAGATATGGGAGCAACCCAAGAGCCCTTCAACAGATGAATGGATAAATTATATATATATATATATATATATATATATATATATATATACATACATATACACAGTGGAATATTACTCAGACCAAAAACTAATGACATTCTGCCAATTGCAGCAACTTGGATTGGTCTAGAGAATATTATACTTAGTGAAATATCATACAAATACAGTATGATGTCAATTATATGTGGAATCTAAAATATAGTACAAATGAATGTATATAGCAAAACAGAAACAGATACAAGTAACAAATTAGTGGCTTCCAGTGGGGAGAGGGGCAAGTTAAGGGTATTGGATTAAGAGATACTAACTGCTATATACAAAATAGTGTATGAAATGTCCTTGATGGGAAAATTTATAGAGACAGAAAGTAGATTAGTGACTGCCTAGGAATGGGAAGGAGAAGAAATAGGGGAGTGATTGTTAGTGGATTTTTTGATGGGTTGATGAAAATGTTCTAAGATTTGATAGTAATTTATGTCATAGAGTGTTCTGCCTATGTTTTCCTCTATGAGTTTGATAGTATCTGGCCTTACATATAGGTCTTTAATCCATTTTGAGCTTACTTTTGTGTATGGTGTTAGGGAGTGTTCTAATCTCATACTTTTACATGTACCTGTCCAGTTTTCCCAGCACCACTTATTGAAGAGGCTGTCTTTTCTCCACTGTATATTCTTGCCTCCTTTATCAAAGAAAAGGTGACCATATGTGTGTGGGTTTTTCTCTGGGCTTTCTATCCTGTTCCATTGATCTATATTTCTGTTTTTGTGCCATTACCATACTCTCTTGATTACTGTAGCTTGATAATATAGTCTGAAGTCACGGAGCCTGATTCCTCCAGCTCCACTTTTCATTCTCAAGATTGCTTTGGCTATTCGGGGTCTTTTGCGTGTCCATACTCCCACCTCCTAGAGAAAAGGAAATAAAAAAAAAAGAACAAATGGGACCTAATGAAACTTAAAAGCTTGTGCACTGCTAAGGAAAGCATAAACAAGACAAAAGACAACCATCAGAATAGGAGAAAACATTTGCAAATGAAGCAACTGACAAAGGATTAATCTCCAAAATTTACAAGCAGCTCATGCAGCTCAATAACAAAACAATGAACAACCCAATCCAAAAATGGGCAGAAGACTTAAATAGACATCTCTCCAAAGAAGATATACAGATTGCTAACAAACACATGAAAGAATGCTCAAAATCATTAATTATTAGAGAAATGCAAATCAGAACTACAATGAGATATCATCTCACACCAGTCAGAATGGCCATCACCAAAAAATCTAGAAACAATAAATGCTGCAGAGGGTGTGGGATAAAGGGAACACTCTGGCACTGCTTGTGGGAATGTAAATTGATATAACCACTACGGATAACAGTATGGATGTTCCTTAAAAAACTACAAATAGAACTACCATATGACCCAGCAATCCCACTACTGGGCATAAACCCTGAGAAAACCATAATTCAAAAAGAGTCATGTAGCAAAATGTTCGTTGCAGCTCTATTTACAATAGCCAGGAGATGGAAGCAACCTCAGTGTCCATCATCAAATGAATGGATAAAGAAGATGTGGCACATATATACAATGGAATATTACTCAGCCATAAAAAGAAACGAAATTGAGTTATTTGTAGTGAGGTGGATGGACCTAGAATCTGTAATACAGAGTGAAGTAAGTCAGAAAGAGAAAAACAAATACTGTATGCTAACACATATATAAGGAATCTAAGAAGAAAAAAAAAAGTCATGAAGAACCTAGGGGTAAGATGGGAATAAAGACACAGGCCTACTAGAGAATGGACTTGAGGATGCGGGATTGGGCAGAGTAAGGTGTGAGAAAGTGAGAGAGTGGCATGGACATATATACATTACCAAACGTAAAATAGATAGCTAGTGGGAAGCAGCTGCATAGCACAGGGAGATCAGCTCAGTGCTTTGTGACCACCTAGAGGGGTGGGATAGGGAGGGTGGAGGGAGGGAGACACAAGAGGGAAGATATATGGGAACATATGTCTATGTATAACTGATTCACTTTGTTATAAAGCAAAAACTATCACACCATTGTAACACAATTGTACTCCAATAAAGATGTTAAAAAAAAAAGATTTGATAGTAGTGATGGTTGAACAGCTCTGTGAATATACTAAAGGCCACTGATTTGTATATTTTTGAAAAAGGGAATTTTATGTTATATGAATTATATCTCAGTAAATCTGTTATTTAAAAAGTAATGTATGTTAGGGCATGGCTGGCCTTCCCCAATTAATGCTGAAGTTTGCAAGCAGATGATAAATGACCAGGGGTATTGTGGAAAGGATTATTGCTACACAAGGATGGAGGTTTTACCATAGATCTCTAATTGATATTTAAGTTTTAACATATATGATCTTATGATTCTAAGAAGAAAAAAAAAGCTACTGCTCAAAAACAATGGCTGTGGTGAAATATAATTTTCAGTAAATGACTGTGAAAATATTATATTTAAAATAAATCAAATTTTGGATAATTTCTCCAGAACAATAATTCCAAAACACGAGTCCCTGTATGGCATCAAAATCAATAGGAAGAGGGCTTATTAAAATAGATATTTGGAGCTACGTATCTTGGGCTTCTGGTTTCAGAAGATGTGGGATAAAGTCCTGTAATATATATTTTCAAAAGTTTCCTAACTGATTCTGATACATAGCTGAGGAATTTTATTTTTAAAGATTGAGCATTTTTTGAAATATGCTTATGACTGTGCAGGTTCAGAATTGGTGAATTATGCATTACCATTCAGTATTCCTTGGAAATGAGAGCATCATAAATTCTAAACAGCTATTATGCTTCAAATCCTCAACCCTTAGCAAAAAGAAGCAAAACTTTCTATTAATGACAGAGATCCCAACTCACTGCTAAGTCACAATATTCAAGTATCCTGAGTGATTCCATTTTAAAAGAAAATCAGGTGCTTCAGTTTTCTGAATCCTTCAAAACATTTTAATAAGAAAGAACAGGTTTGTGCAGTTGGGAAATTCCAGAATGGAAGATGAGACTTTCAGATTTTATTCCCTCTATACATGTGTAGTTTATCACTTGTTTGAAATAAATTTATATTCTTTGTCCCAAAATTTAAACTGTCCCTAATTTTAAAGTAGTGAGTTCTCTTAGATAAAGCATGTTAGTGTCACTTTTCAGAAACTTATAATAGTAACAGCTCTGGCAGGTGTACTAAATGTTAATAGACAATAATAAGGTCTGACGGAAATTTTGGAAGTAAAGATTTGTGTTACATACAAAGTAAGGTTTCAAGTGTATCTTATAGAGCAAACAAGTAAAGGGGCTGCTGAAGATTCCACAAAATAAGTATGTTTTGAGACGCTATAAAATTGTAAACATAAAATTTATGAACAAATGCATACAATATTTGTATGTTGTGGTTGACTATATATCATCCCTACAAGATCATAGGTTTTCTTGAGGGCAGGGACTATCTTCCATATGAGTATAATGGTTATTACCATAAAGATATATAGCATAAGAAATTTTACATATTTTTATAAAAGGATATGTTTGAATTTTGTCATAAATAACATCTCTAACATAATATTCAAGGTCAACCTATCTCTCCAGAGGGGGGGGGAATTTTTTTATGGCCAAAGGCGTAGACAAAAGGGAATCAAGAATTTGAAAGCTTTATGATTCTTTTCCAGCACAATGTTGACTTTTTATAGCATCATGATTTCTTAAGTTTCTGATCTTCAATGACTGTTACCTCTACTTCACTTTGACCACCCACAACCAGGCCATATTTTCTACCTTCATTAGTTAGACATACTCTTCTCTGATATCTTAAGTTCTGAAATTCCCTCTTTGCATCCCACTCCCACTGAGCAGTCTTCATTTCTCCACTCTCACTGAGATATTTTGGCTCACGTTTTGATGAAATATTTAGCCCTCTCACAATAGTCCCAAATGAATTTCTATCATCTGATTCACATGAACATGGCCAATTATTTTAGTAATTCTCTTTTTAGTAGTATCCTCTTGATCTTTTATTGTTCATGACATGTCATTTCTTAACCTTGAGTGAACTTCCACTCTGCTTTCTCTGCTCCCACTTCAGAACGGTGAAGCATTGCTACAAAAATTTATGAAACTGTGCCAATTGGATCCACTGCAGATTTATGTTATCTAATGTCACCTGAACCATCCCTGTTCTTTGGCAATACTTTTATTTATCAGTGTTGACCTCCTATTACATTTCACAAAACATATATTCAAACATTTTCTACTCTTCAAACCCCCAAACACACCATCACATTTTATTGTCAGCAGATGCCTCTCTTTACTAATGAGATCAAAACACTCTGCAAATCTTCATTTTTCTCTACCTTAAGATTTCCATTTTTACCCATATTTTTGCTGTTATAAAGCAAAATGTATCATCTTCTCTGCTTAAACTCCTACTTGCACCCTTTATTCTATTCTCTACATATTTTCCTTCTGCAACTTTTCCCCAACATTTTTATTTCCTTTATATCTTAAATCTATCTCCACTCATTTCTTGCTCTCAATTTCTGAACATGTTCCATCTCATCTCTACCAGGAATATTTTGGTGGATATAGTATTCAAATTTCTTAAATGGTGAGTCAATGGTGCCTATCACCACCACCAACTCATACCTTAATTCTTTAAAATTTGTTATTCCCCTATTCTACAAATAAATTCACCAATAATCACCTAATCACTAAACCTGTGGCTTTTGTGCAATCCTATTTTTTCATAAGAAGCTTATATTGCATGTGATTCCACTGAAAATTTTCTTCTAATTTTGTATAAACTCTCATAAAATCTATGTTTTATCTTTTCATCCCCTAAAGGTGAACATTTACCAAGATTTATTCTTAGCCTTCCTAAATCCTCCTACTGTGTACTTTCCCTTAGTTATCACAGACACTTATACACTCTGTGGTATCAATTGTTATATTTGTAGATAATTTCTAATTCCAAATCTCTAATATACACCCAAAATTTTAAGGTTAATTTTAAAATGTTAAAAAGATAATAGTGCATATTGTCTGAAGATATGACAAATATTGTGATGATAGTGCACAGGATGATTAAAGCTCTTGAGAAAAAATGGTACAGATGAATATATAAGGGCTTGGAGCCATCTAGATCTAGGTTTAACTCTAATATTAGGAACACAATAGCTGTTGGACCTCAAGTAAGTGCTTTACCCTCTCAAAATCTATGTTTTCTCATCTAGAAAATGGAGATCATAAGATGTATCTTGAAGTACGGCTGTGAGAATCAGAAATAATATACAATCTACCAAGGTGCCTAACAAGGTTTTCTCCTCATAATAGACACTAAACCAATTGTAGTTATATTTAATAATTTTATATACATAAGTTGAAAAACAGGGACATTCTCTAAATATATAAGAATATGTATTTTTTTTAAACAAGAGAAACCTTAGATCCAGTATGAACTGCTTATTTGAATAAGACTAGACATGGAAAGTAATCACCATTTTAAAAAGAAGTATCTCTACTTTCTAATTCAGCATGTTCTTTGCTCAGTTCAGTGAATAACATAGCACTATTCTTTACCACAAAGATAATTTATTAATTTAAGTTTGATAGATAAGGATTACAATCCTTACTTCCTTTCCTAATCCAAAGACACAGGAAAACTGCTTACTTGTTGAGAAGTAACAGTAAAACTGTTTGTTTTTCTAGAGTTTACACTTTTATCCAGACCTATCAAATTTATTTTATTGCTCGTGTAAACATAGCCACATCTTACAGTGCATTTTCTACACTTTATACTAATTACTTGGAAATGCCTGATAGACTTTAGTCTGGGTGGAAACCAGATTGGAGATTAGACAGAAATGCTTTCCTATACAAACTGGGAATGAATGTGTAATACCTTTCTTGAGATGCATGCCTATGATATAAATAGTGTTTTATCATTTGCTTATAGCATTTGTGACTCACTGCATACTAGACAAATAATTAATTTAGCATAAATGAGGCAGTGCAGCTGTCCCTTGAGAAGGTACTATTGAGCTGTTTGAGATGAGAAAAATCCACAGTAACTCTTTTTTTAATACTTGAGACATCTGCTTTGGCTGCTAATTTTAAAGTATGGTGTGTAATATAAAAGCTTCATTAATTTTCTTTAAATGATTTTACTACTATCTGCATGTACCGTGACTCCTCAAATCACAGGAAAATACACGAAAAGGAATTTGAGTATGATTCTACACTATGTAAAATATTCCCTGTTAAGATTTTTATCATTATTATTATTTTTTAAACTAGGTTTTAAAGCCACAAAACTTTCTCAGTTCATATCTAGTGTACACATAATTAGAGAAGCCTTTTGGTGGTATATGCCAATTAATAGCCATGCCATTGTTCTAAAAATCAGTGAGGCTTCCTGGGGAGAAACCAAAGGTTAGAATTACATGTGGGCCTCTGCTAAGCTGAAATTACTAACGAACACCTGATTACTTACTGAATTTCTGTTGTGGTCACTAAATGTTTAAACATTGATAAAAGAGTCTATTAACTTATAGTTAAGGTTGTAAACTCTCTGTAATAGAGTCATCATGTAAACGGCAATTCTCGTTGTTTTATTCATATATTTAAAATGTAAAATAACATTTAATTGCTATGTGCTGGATTTGTAATGAGTACATAAATCAGGGTTAACTACTCTTTTTACTTCACTGACATCTGGCTAGAAGCATTTCTTAGTTTCTCTAACAGACTTAAATTGAATGTACCCAACAAACTAAAAAACAAACAGAACTTGATTTAACTTGATAGTTATATTCTCATGGCAAATACTAAGAAAGTTAGTAATTAAGGAAACATGTTAAACCAACTCTTTTTCCCATCAAAAACACAAGTCATAGTACTAACTCAAACTTTATTTACCATTCTGTGTTTTTAAAATCATCATAAATAATATTTTATTGTGCATATGATTGAAGTTACATTTGATTTTTCTATAAAACTTGTTTTTGAATCCTCCAAAATATAGCCACTTCTATAACATTGATTTATTTTGTTTGTAAGCTGTCTCAAGATTTTGGAAATTCAAGTTATATACATGATAATTATGAAAGATCAATGAAAAAGACTTTTTATTCTTACCTTAAAAATGGTCAGCCTATCACAAGATATTTATTATGGTGTAGATAAATGGTTTGTAGTGAGATACAAAGTTTTAATTTGATTATTGTTAGCAGTAAGCATATGTTGTTTTCTTACTTCCCAGTGATAAAAAGAACTCCCTAATTTTCTTCCTCTTTTCTGCACCCTAGTAGCTGCTGACAAATGTTTGCATTTTACATTAAAAAAACACAAAACCTTCCTCTCCTGCACAGAAACTCCTGAAAAATGTTTTCCATTGTACTGCCCACAAAAAGGACATTAAACATTTCTGATGCCAGTCATCATTTCCTGAGCTTTATGCCTTCTACTTTTTTCCCAAACAAGTTGAAGTATCATCAAATATCTTCCATTGACTTATTATTTTAAAAAGAGATGCTAGTTCCTAGAGCTTTAAATTATTTTTTTAATTATGAAAATTTATAATACTTTAATTATTTGAGAAATGTTAAATTATTTTAATATTTTCTTGTTTACTTTTGGCAGCTTATAGGACTGTAATCTGAGAATTTTCATTTTCTTAATAAAAATAAATATTATCATCTATAAAATTGATAGAGTTGATTAACTAAACTGAAGGGCATCTTCCAATTCCAAACTCTAGCAGATTCTTTTGTTTTGTGAAAAAAAAAAGTTACAAATATATCAAAACTTTTTGCCCTTTTTAGAAAATATATTAAATTACTTTTCCTTCTTAGAAATAATTCTACATCAAACATAAATACATAATTTATCATTATCACAAAAAGTTATTCTGGAATAAGAGTGAAAGACAATCTCAAAATTCAGCCATCAATTATCAGGATGTTCCAATGACCAAATTAACCTCATGTTCACCTTGTTCATCTGCATAACTCATTAATATTAATATAGCTAAATTTGCTTCACAACTATATATCTATCTATATCTATAGATATAGATATAGATATATTTAAATTAAAGTATAGTTGATTTAAAATGTTTCAGATGGGGCTTCCCTGGTGGCCCAGTGGTTGGGAGTCCGCCTACCAATGCAGGGGACATGGGTTTGTGCCCCGGTCCGGGGGGATCCCATGTGCCATGGAGTGGCTGGGCCCATGGGCCATGGCCACTGGGCCTGCATGTCCAGAGTCTGTGCTCCACAGCGGGAGAGGCCGCAGTGGTGAGGGGTCCGTGTACGTCAAAAAAAAGTTTCAGGTGTACAGAAAAGTGATTAAATTATACATATATATATTCTTTCTCAGATTCTTTTCCATTATGTGTTATTACAAGATATTGAATACAGTTACCTGTGCTATACAGTAAGTTCTTGTTTATATATTTTATATACAGTAGTATGTATCTGGCGTTTTTTCTTTGCATATCAATTTTACTAGGTGCATACCATGTATAATGTTATTATTTTATTTGATCTTATAGATAATAAATATTTCTATTTCCATGGTCATCAGAAAGTCATTTTTTTTTTTTTTTTTTTTTTTTTTTTTTTTTTTGCGGAGCACAGGCTCCGGGCGCACAGGCTCAGCGGCCAGAAAGTCATTTTTAACAACTATATAATGTATCATCATATTGATATACAATATAAAATATCATAATTTCTGTGCCCAGTGGGTGTTTTTATTTATTTTTATTTCCTAAAGTTTAAATTATATGAAATGTGTGCATGCTTTCTGGAATTCAAAATATTGGAATAATTTCAGAACTATTTGGAACTTCCTCTCTGCTTTCTGAAAACATGACTAAATTAATTAATTTATTTTTATTTTTTATTTATTTATTTATTTTTGCAGTACGGGGCCCTCTCTCTGTTGTGGCCTCTCCTGCTGCAGAGTACAGGCTCTGGACATGCAGGCTCATGGGCCCAGCTGTTCGGTGGCATGTGGGAACTTCCTGGACCAGGGCAGGAACCAGTGTCCCCTGCATTGGCAGGCAGACTCTCAACCACTGTGCCACCAGGGAAGCCCTAAATTAATTCTTTTACTTGAAAAGTAGGATAAAGATGTTTAGAGTAAATGGTATGTGAAAAATGGCACCTCTTATTATCATTTTATATATAGCGTATCATAGTTTTCATTTGAAAATTTCAAAAATGTTTTTCCAACAGTTAAATGAACTTCATTTCACTGTATAAAGTGCTTTATTCTTCCATACCCTGTAGGAATGTGAAAGCTCTATAAATGATACAAGGCTACCCAAGATAGAAATCTGCCAATAGAAATCTGCCAATGTTTGTTTAACTTTGTAAATATGAGGACTATGATTATATGACAAATTGCTCTACTCTTACTTAAGAATCCAATATTTAATTTATCATGAAAAATATTGTCAAAATTTAGGGAAAGTAAATTGAGTTTCCCTTTGCGTAAATCTTTAAAATTTTAAAACAGTTATCTATTTTCCTGTGTAGTAATTCATCATGTCCATTGTCGAATATTTAGTAGGAGGGATAAAAATAGTGTGGTAGTAATAGGGTTTCCCTTATGCCAATGTTAACTAGAAATTGCATTAATTTCCTTGGTTAATTAATACTGCTTCTAATATTTCCCTTTCCATGGTACCCATGTGTTTATTAAGCTTTCCTGTAATAGACTAACTATCGGGTTAAGTCTATCAAAAAAATTATATTTGGGGAAGTGAATTCCATTTACACTTAGCCTGGCCAAAGCCCTATAAAATTGACTTTTATCTTGTTGAATAATAATTATTCTTCTTTGAAAAGCTATTTATTCTAGTTTATTTGGCCTTTGCAATTTTTTTTTTTAAGCAAAGGCCAAATAGGAACCTATTAACTCAACTGGAAATGTTGATATCCAAAATCATTCAACACAAATATACACAGGTATAACTAGTACATGAGAGTTTTCAATGTAAATATTCAGATCCTAAAATCTTTCTCCCTGTAATTATTAGTAGATGATATCTCTTGGGTTTTATATAAGTATTAAAGGCTTACATAGTGTGAATTTCCACCGGTAATGTTCTCAACCATGAGTACTTAATCTCAACCATGAGTCACTTAATAACTGTGTTATACTGGCCAAGTTAGTTAAGTTCTTTGTCCTTTAGTTTCCCTCATGCATAAAATGGAAAAACAATGCATCAAGAGGTTGTGGTAAGGATAAATTGTAGTGAACACCAAATACACTAAAGGATATAAGGGACAGATGACCTTAGATATGTGGAATATAATTTTATTCTTAGCATAACAAGTTTTACAAGTAAATGGAGAAATGCTTATGGTTCCCTGGTAATAAATTAGGTAACCAAGATGTTAAATCTCCCTTAATCAAGGAAATTAAATGAATCAATGGATTCAATGGACTCAATGAAAAAATGTCAGTATCTACCCAAACTGAAAATGTAATGCATCTTCTAAGACACAGAAATTTCACTTCTAGGTCTCTAACCTAGAGAAACACACATGAGTACAAGAAAATAAGTGTACATATATATATGTGTGTTACCAAAGTCGCCAGATATAGATATACAGGCTGTATTCTGTTCAACTCCACAAGATCTCATTCATATTCAGTATGTAAGTGGTTTTCCCTAGAGTTTTTCAAAGGTCAAGGCCCTATTTATTGCAGCATTTGGGTAGATAAACTATGGCAAATGCATATTATGGTTACTGTATGTCTTTCAGAAAGAATAAACTTGACAAATATCCATCAATATACATAGTTTTCAAAAATAATATATTAAAGGAGGAACATTACAGTAAAACAGGTACAACATGATAACAATTAGAAAATTAGAAAACACAGGAGAAAGGACCTTTAACATGGTGGAAGAGTAAGACACGGATATCACCTTCATCCCCACAAATACATCAGAAATACATCTACATGTGGAACAACCACTACTGAAAACCTACTGAACGCTGGTAGAAGAACTCAAACCTCCCAAAAGGCAAGAAACTCCCCATGTACATGCATAAGGCAAAAGAAAAAAGAAAAAACAGAGACAAAAGAACAGGGATGGAACGTGCACCAGTGGGAGGGAGATGTGAAGGAGGAAAGGTTTCCACACACTAGGAAGCCCTTTTGTGGTCAGAGATGCAGGTGGTAGAGGGGGGAAGCTTCAGAGCCATGGAGGAGAGCACAGAAACAGGGGTGTGGTGGGCAGAGCAGACAGGTTTCTGCACAGAAGATGAGTGCCCACCAGCACTCACCAGCCCAAGAGGCTTGTCTGCTCACCCGCCGGGGCAGGTGGGGGCTGGGAGCTGAGACTCTGGCTTCGGAGGTCAGATCCCAGGGAGAGGACTGGGTTCAGCTGCATGAACACAGCCTGAAGGGAACTAGTGCACCACCGCTAGCTGAGAGTGTGTCCCTGAAAAGGTCTGGAGCTGCCGAACAGGCAAGATACTTTTTCTTACCTCTTTGTTTGGTGATGCACGAAGAGAAGGCATTCAGACCATGGCCAGAGATGGACGTGAGCTGTGGCTATCAGCACACACCACAGAGGTGAGCAAGAAACGGTAAGGCTGTGGCTACAGCCAACAAGAAGCCTGTGTGCAAGCACAGGTCACTATCCACACCTCCGCTCTCAGGAGCCTGTGCAGCCCGCCACTGCCAAGGTCCTGTGATCCAGGGACAACTTCCCTGGGGGAACCCATGGTGCACCTCAGGCTGGTGCAACACCATGTCAGCCTCTGCCGCTGCAGGCTCTCCCGACATTACGTACCCCTTCCTCCCCCCAGCCTGAGAGAGCCAGAGCTCTGTAATCAGCTGCTACTTCAACCCTGTTCTGTCTGGGGGGGAAGAGACGACCACAGGCAAGCTACATGAAGAGGCGGGGCTAAAGACAAAGATTAACCCCAGGAGCTGTGCGAACAAAGAAGAGAAAGGGAAATTTCTCCCAGCAGCCTCAGGAGCAGCGGATTAAATCTCCACAAACAACCTGATGTACCCGGCATCTGTGGAATACCTGAAGAGAAAACAAATCATCCCAAACTGAATTGGTGGACTTTGGGAACAATGACATATATATATTTTTCCCTTTTTCTGTTTCTGTCAGTTTGTATATGTATGATTCTGAGTGTGATTTTGTCTGTATAGCTCTGCTTTTAGCTGTGCTTTTACCATTCAACCTAGGGTTCTGCCTGTCTATATATATATATATATATGTTTTAGTATAGATTTTTGCCCTTCTTATAATTGGTGGATTTGTTTTTTGGTTTTGTTGCTCTCTTCTTTCTTTCTTTTATTTTATTACATATTAAATTTTATTAAATTATTTTTAATAATTATTTCTTATTTTTTTATTTCAAAACTTTATTTTATATTTTATTTTATTTTTTCTTTCTTTCTCTGTTTTTTCTTTTTTATTCTGAGCCATGTGGATGACAGGGTCTTGGTGCTCCGGCTGGGTGTCAGGCACGTGCCTCTGAGGTGGGAGACCTGAGTTCAGGACATTGGTACACCAGAGACCTTCCAACTCCATGTAATATCAAAAGGCCAAAATCGCCCAGATATCTGCATCTCAATGACAAGACCCAACTCCACTCAATGACCAGCAAGATACATGCTGGACACCCTTTGACAAACAACTAGCAAGACAGGAACATAACCCCACTCAGTAGCAGAGAGGCTGCCTAAAATCATAAGGTCACAGACACACCAAAGCACACCACCAGATGTGGACTGCCCACCAGAAAGACAAGATACGAGAACATAGGCACTAGTTCCCTCCACCAGGAAGCCCACAAACTCACTGAACCAACCTTAGCCACTGGGGGCTGACACCAAACACAACGGGAACTACAAACATGAAGCCTGCAAAAAGGAGACCCCAAACACAGTAAGCTCAGCAAAATGAGAAGACAGAGAAACACATAGCAGATGAAGGAGCAAAATAAAAATTCACCAAACCAAATAAATGAAGAGGAAATAGGCAGTCTACCTGAAAAAGAATTCAAAATAATGATAGTAAAGATGATCCAAAATCTTGGAAATAGAATGGACAAAATAGAAGAAAAGTTTAACAAGGACCTAGAAGAACTAAAGAGCAAACAAATGATGAACAACACAATAAATGAAATTTAAAATTCTCTAGAAGGAATCAATAGCAGAATAACTTAGGCAGAAGAACGAATAAGTGACCTGGAAGATAAAATAGTGGAAATAACTACTGCAGAGAAGAATAAAGAAAAAAAGAATGAAAAGAATTGAGGACAGTTTCACAGATGTTTGGGACGATATTAAACACACCAACATTCTAATTATATGGGTCTCAGAAGAAGAAGAGAAAATAAAAGGACTGAGAAAATATTTGAAGAAATTATAGTTGAAAACTTCCCTAATATGGGAAAGGAAATAGTTAATCAAGTCCAGGAAGCACAAAGAGCCCCATACAGTATAAACCCAAGGAGAAACCCAGCAAGAAACATATTAATCAAACTATCAAAAATTATATACAAAGAAAAAAATTAAAAGCAGTAAGGGAAAAACAATGAAAAACATACAAGGGAATTGCCCTAAGGTTATCAGCTGATTTTTAAGCAGAAAGTGTGCAAGCCAGAAGTTAGTGGCAGGACATATTTGAAGTGATGAAAGGGAAAAATCTACAACCATGGTTACTCTACCCAGCAAGGATTTCATTCAGATTGGATGGAGAAATTAAAACCTTTACAGACAAGCAAAAGCTAAGGGAATTCAGCACCACCAAACCAGCTTTCCAGCAAATGCCAAAGGAACTTCTCTAGGCAGGAAATAAAATAGAAGGAAAAGACCTACATTAACAAACCCAGAACAATTAAGAAAATGAAAATAGGAACATACATATCAATAATTACATTAAATGTAAATGGATTAAATGCTCCAATGGAAAGACATAGACTGGATGAATGGATAAAAAAAAAATAAGACACAAATATATGCTGTCAACAGGAAACACACTTGAGACCTAGGGACACATACAGACTGAAAGTGAGGGGATGGAAAAATATTCCATGCAAATGGAAATCAAAAGAAAGCTGGAGTAGCAATTCTAATATCAGAAAAAAAAATGACTTTAAAAGAAAGACTATTACAGAGATAAGGAAGGACACTACATAATGATCAAGGGACCAATCCAAGAATAACATATAACAATTGTAAATATTTATACACCATACATAGGAGCACTTCAATACATAAGGCCATCCAAGAGGAAATCGACAGTAACACTATCATAGTAGGAGACTTTAACCCAACACTTTCACTTATGGACAGATAATCCAAAATAAAAATAAGTAAGGCAATAAAGCTTTATATGATAAATTAAACAAGATGGACTTAATTGTTATTTATAGGACATTCCATCCAAAAACAACAGAATACACTTTCTTCTCAAGTGCTCATAGAACACTCTCCAGGATAGATCACATCTTGGGTCACAAATCAGGCCATGGTAAATTTAAGAAAATTGAAATCGTATCAAGCATCTTTTTCCAACCAAAATGCTATGAGACTAGATATCAATTACAGGAAAAAAATCTGTAAAAAATACAAACACATGGAGGCTAAACAATACACTACTTAATAACCAAGAGACCATGGAAGAAATCAAAGAGAAAATAAAAAACTACCTAGAAACAAATGACAGTGAAAACACAATGACCCAAAACCTATCGGATGCAGCAAAAGCAGTTCCAAGAGGGAAGTTTATAGCAATACAATCCAACCTTAAGAAACAAGAACCATCTCAAATACACAACCTAACATTACAACTAAAGAAATTAGTGAAAGAAGAGCAAAAATACCTCAAAGTTAGCAGAAAAAAAGAAATCATAAAGATCAGATAAGTAATAAATGAAAAAGAAATAAAGGAAACAATAGCAAAGATCAATAAAACTAAAAGCTGGTTCTTTGAGAAGATAAACAAAATTGATAACCCATTAGCCAGACTCATCAAGAAAAAAAAGGGAGAAGACACTAATCAATAGAATTAGAAATGAAAAACTGCAACAACTGACACTGCAGAAATACAAAGGATCATGAGAGATCACTGCAAGCAAACACATGTCAATAAAATGGGCAACCTGGAAGAAATAGACAAATTCTTAGAAAAGCACAAACTTCCAGGACTCAACCAGGGAGAAATAGAAAATATAAACAAATGAATCACAAGCACTGGAACTGAAACTGTGAGGAAAAATCTTTCAACAAAAGCCCAGGACCCGATGGCTTCACAGGTGAAATCTATCAAACATTGAGAGAAATGCTAACACCTATCCTTCTCAAACTCTTCCAAAATATAGCAGAGGGGGTAACACTCACAAATTCATTCTACAAGGTCACCATCACCCTGATTCCAAAACCAGACAAAGATGTCACAAAGAAAAAACTACAGGCCAATATCACTGATGAACATAGATCCAAAAATCCTCAATAAAATGCTAGCAAACAGAATCCAACAGCACATTAAAAGGATCATACACCATGGTCAAGTGGGGTTTATCCCAGGATTGCAAGGATTCTTCAATATACGCAAATCAATCAATGTGATCAACCATATTAACAAATTGAATGAGAAAAAAACATATGATCATCTCAATAGATGCAGAGAAATTTTTTGACAAAATTCAACACCCATTTATGATAAAAACCCTGCAGAAAGTAGGCATAGAGGGAACTTTCCTCAACATAATAAAGGCCATATATGACAAGTCCACAGCCAACATCATCCTCAATGGTGAAAAACTGAAAGCATTTCCACTAAGAACAGGAACAAGACAAGTTTGTCCATGGTCATGTAGCTCAATATCAAAACAAACAAACAACCCAATCCATAAATGGGCAGAAGACCTCAATAGACATTTCTCCAAAGAAGATATACAGATTGCCAACAAACACAGGAAAGAATGCTCAACATCATTAATCATTAGAGAAGTGTAAATCAAAACTACAATGAGGTATCACCTCCCACCGGTCAGAACGGCCATCATCAAAATATCTTCAAACCATAAATGCTGAAGAGGGTGTGGAGAATAGGGAAATTTCTTGCACTGTTGGTGGGAATGTAAATGATACAGGCACTATGGAGAACAGTATGGAGGTTTTTGTTTTTTTTTTTAAAAACTAAAAATAGAACTACCACAACCCAGCAATCCCACTACTGGGCATATACCCTGAGAAAATCATAATTCAGAAAGAGTCAGGTACCACAATGTTTATTGGAGCTCTATTTACAATAGCCAGGACATTGAAACAACCTAAGTGTCCATTGACAGGTGAATTGATGAAGGAGATTTGGCACATATATACAATGGATTTTTTTTCAGCCATAAAAATAAATGAAATTGTGTTATTTGTAGTGAGGTGGATAGACCTAGAGTCTGTCATACAGAGTGAAGTAAGTCAGAAAGAGAAAAACAAATACTGTATGGTAACACATATATATGGAATCTAAGAAAAACAACAAAAAGAAAAAATGGTCATGAAGAACCTAGGGGCAGGACAGGAATAAAGACTCCGACCTACTAGGGAATGGACTTGACGACCTGGTGAGGGGGAAGGGTAAGCTGGGACAAAGTGAGAGAGTGGCATAGACATATATACACTATCAAATTTAAAACCAATAGTGGGAAGCAGTTGTATAGCACAGGGAGATCAGCTCGGTGCTTTGTGAATACCTAGGGGGTGGGATATGGAATGGGAGGGAGGGAGACACAAGGGGGAAGAGATTTGGGGATATATGTACATGTATAGCTGATTCACTTTGTTATAAAGCAGAATCTACGACACTATTGTATTGCAATTATACTCCAATAAAGATGAAAAATAAATAATTGGAAAAATTATGTACAATGACCTAAGTACTATGTCCTGATGCCTGTACATGATAATACATCTGGAGAAAAGCTATGTTGTAGAATCAATAGCAGTTAGATGATCCTGTAACGCAGATATTCCTGGGAGACCAAAATTTAAAAAAAAAAAAAAAAAAAAAAAAAAGTAAAATCTATACAAGACTTTAAAAAAAGATGCAAGTATTGCATATATTATAGATATACATATAAACCTATTTTTTAAATATTTGAAGAAGACATATTGCTTTATTCAGAATTGTTACATTCAATGAATATAAAAATATACTGAAAAATCTAAAGCTAAAAGGAAATTATTGGAAGGTTATTGCAAAGCTCAAAAATTGCTAAGGTCAGTGGAGATTAAGACTTGAAAAACAGGCAGAAACCATCAAGGGAAGAAAGGCACTAGGAAATAGACAAAACCATGTTACAAAAACAAGTTAGATATAGTGATACCAGTGACACTACAGTCACAAAACAGTTTATCATCTGCATAATTTCTTAGCTGATTCTGGTTTTGGAATCACTCCTTAAACTTCATAATATTCGGCTGAATCACATTATTGTTGAGCCAGTTCAAGTTCTGTTCTCTGACCACTCTGGCTGATAGAGTGGAGAAGGGAATATCTGGCACTTCAAATCTATAGTCAGGTATAGTTTCAAGCCTTCCATTAAGACTTAAGCAATGAAGGCTATTTCATAAATAAGAAGGGTGGTCAGGTACTTGGCGACATAACAAAAACAAGCCAAAAACCTATTAAATGTCCAAAACAAAATCAAATATCTTATAGTTCTTACCGTTATGATAGGAGCTCTGGAATGGGAATAAATATGAGAGACTTAAGCTTTATATTAAATGTCATGACTTTGATAAGAAAATGCGTTCTTTTGTCATGTGTGAGGATTTTTTAAGAAGTAAAAACAAAGAAAAAAAAGACTGGAAGCATATATGCCAAATGTTAAAGTAGTTATTTCTGGGTAGAGGGAATAAGGATGATTGCTATATTCTTTTTGAAAAATAGCTTTATTGATATATAATTCACAAGCCAAAAAATTCACTCCTATAATTCAGTGGTTTTCAATGTACTCACAGAGTTGTGCAACTATCACCACTGTCCAATAACAGAACATTTTCATCATTCCAAAAAGGAACACCATACCAGTGAGGAGTCATTGGTTTTTACCCCTCCATCCAGCCTCTAGTAACCATTAATTTATGTCTCTATGGATTTACCTATTTATGGACATTTCAAATCAATAGAATTATACAATTATGACCTTCTGTATCTGGCTCCTTTCATTTAATACAAGATTTTCAAGTTTTATCCATATTGTAGAATGAATCAGTACTTCATTACTTTCTCATGGCTGAATAATATTGCATTGTTTATGTTTAATACATTTTCTTCATCCATTCATCCAATACTGGACATTTCAGTTGCTTTCACATTTTGGCTATTATGAATAAAGCTGCCATGACCATTAGTGTACTAGTTTTTCTATAAACAGGTTTTCATTTATGTTAGGTATATAAATAAAAGGGTAATTTCTTGATCACATGATAACACTATGCCAAAATGTCTTCCAACGAAACTGCACCATTTTATAGTCCCACCAGCAACACAAGAGAGCTCCAATTTTTCCACATCCTCACCAATATTTTTTACAGTTTGTCTTTTTTTTAATTATTATTACAACCATCCTATGGGTGTGAAGTGGTATCTCATGGGCTGGATTTGAATTTTCCTGATGGATAATGATGTTGAGCATCTTTTCATGTGCTCATTGGCCTTTTATATATATTCTTTGGATAAATGTCTATTCAGACATTTTGTACATTTTCAATAGATTTATATGTTTATTGTTGCAGGTTTTTAATATCTTTATTGGAATATAATTGCTTTATAAGCGTGTGTTAGTTTCTGCTGTATAACAAAGTGAATCAGTTATACATATACATACATCCCCATATACACTCCCTCTTGGGTCTTGCTCCCACCCTCCCTATCCCACCCCTCTAGGTGGTCACAAAGCACTGAGCTGATCTCCCTGTACTATGCAGCTGCTTCCAACTAGCTATCTATTTTATATTTGGTAGTGTACATATGTCCATGCCACTCTCTCACTTTGTCACAGCTTACCATTCCCCCTCTCCATATCCTCAAGTCCATTCTCTAGTAGGTCTGTGTCTTTATTCCTGTCTTACCCCTAGGTTCTTCATGACCTTTTTTTTTTTTTCTTAGATTCCGTATATATGGGTTAGCATATAATATTTCTTTCTCTATTTCTGACTGCATTCTGTATGATATGATTCACTATGGTGAATAATAATGTTGAAAGTGGACAACCTTGTTTTGTCCCTGATCTTGGAGGAAATGGTTTCAATTTTTCATCATTCATAATGATGTTGGCTGTGGGTTTGTCATATATAGCCTTTTTTCTGTTGAGGTAAATTCCCTCTATGCTCACTTACTGGAGAGTTTTTTTTTTTATCAAAAATGGATATTGAATTTTGTCAAAAGATTTTTCTGCATGTATTGAGATGATCATAGGGTTTAATCCTTCAATTTGTTAATATGGTGTATCATATTGATTGAATCACGTACATTGAAGAATCCTTGCATAACTGGGATGAACACTTCATCATGGTGTGTGATTCTTTTAAGGTGCTGTTGGATTCTGTTCGCTAGTATTTTGTTGAGGAATTTTGCGTCTATGTTCATCAGTGATATTGGCCTAGGTTTTTCATGTTTCGTGACATCTTTCTCTGGTTTTGGTATCAGGGAGATGGTAGCCTCATAGAATGAGTTTGGGAGTGTACTTCACTTTGCCATAATTTGCAAGAGTTTGAGAAGGAAATGTATTAGCTCTTCTCTAAATGTTTGATAGAATTCGCCTGTGAAGCAATCTGGACCTGGACTTTTGTTTGTTGGAAGATGTTATTTTTTACATCTTTATTGGAGTATAATTGCTTTACAATGGTGTGTTAGTTTCTGTTTTATAACAAAGTGAATCAGTTACACATATACATATGTTCACATACCTCTTCCCTCTTGCGACTCCCTCCCTCCCACCCTCCCATCCTACCCCTCTAGGTGGTCACAAACCACAAAGCTGATCTCCCTGTGCTTTGTGGTTGCTACCCACTAGCTATCTATTTTACGTTTGGTAGTGTAAACATGTCCATGCCACTCTCTCATGCTGTCACAGCTCACCAATCCCCCTCCCCATATACTCAAGTCCATTCTCTAGTAGGTCTGTGTCTCTATTCCTGTCTTACCCCTAGGTTCTTCATGACATTTTTTTTTTTCTTAGATTCCATATATATGTGTTAGCATACGGTATTTGTCTTTCTCTTTCTGACTTACTTCACTCTGCATTACAGACTCTAGGTCCATCCACCTCACTACAAAAAACTCAATTTCATTTCTTTTTATGGCTGAGTAATATTCCATTGTATGTATGTGCCACATCTTCTTTACCATTCATCAGATGATGGACACTTAGGTTGTTTCCATCTCCTGGCTATTGTAAATCGAGCTGCAATGAACATTTTGGTACATGACAATTTTTTTTTACATCTTTATTGGAGTATAATTGCATTACAATGGTATGTTAGTTTCTGCTTTATAACAAAGTGAACCAGTTATACATATACAAATGTTTCCATATCTCTTCCCTCTTGCATCTCCCTCTCTCCCACCCTCCCTATCCCACCCCTCCAGGCAGTCACAAAGCACTGAACTGATCTCCCTGTGCTATGCAGCTGCTTCCCACTAGCTATCTACCTTATGTTTGGTAGTGTATATACGTCCATGCCTCTCTCTCACTTTGTCACAGCTTACCCTTCCTCCTCCGCATATCCTCAACTCCATTACCAAGTTGGTCTGTGTCTTTATTCCTGTCTTACCTGTAGGTTCTTCATGACATTATTTTTTTCTTAAATTCCATATATAAGTGTTAGCATATGGTGTTTGTCTTTCTCTTTCTGACTTACTTCACTCTGTATGACAGAGTCTAGGTCTATCCACGTCATTACAAATAGCTCAATTTCGTTTTGATTTATGGCTGAGTAATATTCCATTCTATATATATATGCCACAGCTTCTTTATCCATTCATTTATTGATGGACACTGAGGTTGTCTCTGTCTCTGGGCTATTGTAAATTGAGCTGCAATGAACATTTTGGTACATGACACTTTTTGAATTATGGTTTTCTCAGGGTATTTGCACAGTCGTGGGATTCCTGGATCATATGGTAGTTCTATTTGTAGTTTTTTATGGAATCTCGATACTGTTCTCCACAGTGACTGTATCAATTTACATTCCCACTAACAGTGTAAGAGGGTACGCTTTTCTCACCACCCTCTCCAGCATTTACTGTTTCTAGATTTTTTGTTGATGGTCATTCAGCCTGGTGTCAGATGATATCTCATTGTAGTTTTGATTTGCATTTCTCTAATGATTAATGATGTTGAGCATTCTTGCATGTGTTTGTTGGCAGTCTGTATATGTTCTATGGAGAAATGTCTATTTAGGTCTTCAGCCCATTTTAGGATTTTTTGTTTGTTTGTTTGTTTGTTATTGAGCTGCATGAGCTGCTTATATATTGTGAAGATTAATCATGTGTCAGTTGCTTCATTTGCAAATATTTTCTCCCATTCTGAGGGTTGCCTTTTGGTCTTGTTTATGGTTTCCTTTGCTATGCAAAAGGTTTTAAGTTTCATTAGGTCCCATTTGTTTATTTTTGTTTCTATTTCCATTTCTCTAGGAGGTGGGTCAAAAAGAATCTTCCTGTGATTTATGTCATAGAGTGTCCTGCCTATGTTTTCCTCTAAGAGTTTGATAATTTCTGGCCTTACATTTAGGCCTTTAATCCATTTTGAACTTATATTTGTGTATGGTGTTAGGAAGTGATCTAATGTCATACTTTTACATGTTCCTGTCCTGTTTTCCCAGCACCATTTATTGAAGAGGCTGTCCTTTCTCCACTGTACATTC
>NW_006791464.1:1932911-2018894 GCF_000442215.2 Lipotes vexillifer
CTTCATTTACCAAAGATAAGTTGACCATATTTGCGTGGGTTTATCTCTGGGCTTTCTATCCTGTTCCATTCATCTATATTTCTGTTTTTGTGCCAGTACCATATTGTCTTCATTACTGTAGCTTTGTAGTATAATCTGAAGTTGGGGAGCCTGATTCCTCTAGCTCCGTTTTTCATTCTCAAGGTTGCTTTGGCTATTCGGGGTCTCTTGTTTTCCCATACAAACTGTGAAAGATTTTTTTCTAGTTCTGTGAAGAATGCCAGTGGTAGTTTGATAGGGATTGCATTGAATCTGTAGATTGCTTTGTGTAGTAGAGATATTTTCACAATGTTCGTTCTTCCAATCCAAGAATATGGTATATCTCTCCATCTATTTGGATCATCTTTAATTTCTTTCATCAGGGTCTTATAATTTTCTGCATACAGGCCTATTGTCTCCTTAGGTAGGTTTATTCCTAGATATATTATTCTTTTTGTTGCAATGGTAAATGTGAGTGTTTTCTTGATTTCACTTTCAGATTTTTCATTATAAGTTTATAGGAATGCCAGAGATTTCTGTGCATTAATTTTGTATGCTGCTACTTTACGAAATTCATTGATTAGCTCTAGTAGTTTTCTGGTAGCATCTTTAGGATTGTCTATGTATAGTATCATGTCATGTGCAAAGAGTGACAGCTTTACTTCTCCTTTTCCGATTTGGATTCATTTTATTTCCTTTTCTTCTCTCATTTCTGTGGCTAAAACTTCCAGAAGTATGTTGAATAAGAGTGGTGAGAGTGGGCAACCTTGTCTTTTTCCTGATCTTAGTGGAAATGTTTTCAGTTTTTCACCATTGAGGACGATGTTGGCTGTGGGTTTGTCATATATGGCCTTTATTATGTTGGTGAAAGTTCCCTCTATGCCTACTTTCTGCACAGTTTTTATCATAAATCTGTATTGAATTTTGTTGAAAGCTTTCTCTGCATCTATTGAGATGATCATATGGTTTCTTTGAATTATGGTTTTCTCAGAGTATATGCCCAGCAGTGGGATTACTGGGTCATATGGTAGTTCTATTTGTATTTTTTTAAGGAACCTCCATACTGTTTTCTATAATGGCTGTACCAATTCACATTCACACCAGCAGTGCAAGAGTGTTTCCTTTTCTTTACACCATCTCCAGCATTTATCATTTCTATATATTTTAATGATGGTCATTCTGACCAGCGTGAGATGATGTCCCATTGTACTTTTGATTTGCATTTCTCTAATGATTAATGATGTTAAGCATTCTTTCATGTGTTTGTTGGCAATCTGCATATCTTCTTTGGATAAATGTCTATTTAGGTCTTCTGCCCATTTTTGGATTGCATTGTTTGTTTTTTGTTACTGAGCTGCATGAGCTGCTTGTAAATTTTGGAGATTAATCCTTTGTCTGTTGCTCCATTTGCAAATATTTTCTCCCATTCTGTGAGTTGTCTTTTGGTATTCTTTATGGATTCCTTTTCTGTGCAAAAGCTTTGAAGTTTCATTAGGTCCTAATTGGTTATTTTTGTTTTCATTTCCCTTTCTCTAGGAGGTGGGTCAAAAAGTATCTTGCTGTGATTTATGGCATAGAGTGTTCTGCCTTTGTTTTCCTCTAAACGTTTGATAGTTTCTGGCCTTATATTTAAGTCTTTAATCCATTTTGAGTTTATTTTTTTGTATAGTATTAGGGAGTGTGCCAATCTCATATTTTTACACGTACCTGTCCTATATTCCCAGCACCACTTATTGAAGAGACTGTCCTTTCGCCACTGTACATTCCTGCCACCTTTATCAAAGATAAAGTGACCATATTTGCGTAGGTTTATCTTTGGGCTTTCTATCCTGTTCCATTGATCTATATTACTGTTTTACTGCCAGTGCCATAGTGTCTTGACTACTGTAGCTTTGTTGTATAGTCTGAAGTCAGGGAGCCTGACTCCTCCAGCTCCATTTTTTGTTCTCAAGATTGCTTTGGCTATTCGGGGTCTTTTGTGTTTTCATACAAATTGTAAAATTTTTTGTTCTAATTCTGTTAAAAATGCCAATGGTAGTTTGATGAGGATTGCATTGAATCTATAGATTGCTTTGGGTAATAGAGTCATTTTCATAGTCTTGATTCTTCCAATCCAAGAACAATGTATATCTCTCCATCTATTTGTATCATCTTTAATTTCTTTCATCAGTGTCTTATAGTTTTCTGCATATATGTCTTTTGTCTCCTTAGGTTGGTTTATTCCTAGATATTTTATTCTTTTTGTTGCAATGGTAAATGGGAGTGTTTGTTTTTTTTTTAATTTCACTTTCTGATTTTTCATCATTAGTGTATTGGAATGCCAGATATTTCTGTGCATTAATTTTGTATCCTGCTACTTTATCAAATTCATTGATTAGCTCTTATATTTTTCTGGTAGTATCTTTAGCATTCTCTATGTATTTTATGATGTCATCTGCAAACAGTGACAGCTTTATTACTTCTTTTCTGATTTGGATACATTTTATTTCCTTTTCTTCTCTGATTGTTGTGGCTAAAACTTCCAGCGCTATGTTGAATAAGCGTGGTGAGTGTGGGCAACCTTGTCTTGTTCCTGATCTTAGTGGAAATGCTACCAATTATTCACCATTGATGTTTTCTGTGGCTTTGTCATATATGTCCTTCATAATGTTGAGGAAAGTAACTTCTATGCCTACTTTCTGCAGAGTTTTTATCATAAATGGGTGTTGAATTTTGTCAAAAGCTTTCTCTGCATTTATTAAGATTATCGTAATGTTTATCTCCTTCAATTTGTTAATACAGTGTAACATGTTGATTGATTTGTGTATATGGAATTATCCTTGCATTATTTGAATAAACCCCACTGGATCATGGTGTATGATCCTTTTAACGTGCTGTTGGATTCTGTTTGCTAGTATTTTGTTCAGGATTTTTGCATCTTTGTTCATCAGAGATATTGGCCTTTAGTTTTCTTTCTTTGTGATATCCTTGTCTGGTTTTGGTATCTGGGTGATGTTGCCCTCGTAGAATGAGTTTGGAAGTATTCCTCCCTCTGCTATACTTTGGAAGAATTTGAGGTGTGTGTTAGTTCTTCTCTAAATGTTTCATAGAATTTGCCTGTGGAACATCTGGTCCTGGGCTTTTGTTTGTTGGGGGACTTTTAATCACAGTTTCAATTTCAGTGCTTGTGATTGGTCTGATCATATTTTGTATTTCTTCCTGATTCAGTCTTGGAAGGTTGTGCATTTCAAAGAATTTGTCCATTTCTTGCACTTTTTCATTTTTTTGGCATCGAGTTGCTTGTAGTAATCTCTCATGATCTTTTGTATTTCTGCAGTGTCAGTTGTTACTTCTTTTTCATTTCTAAATCTATTGAATTGTGTCTTCTTCCTTTTTTTCTTTATAAGTCTGGCTAATGGTTTATCCATTTTGTTTATCTTCTCAAAGCACCAGCTTTTAGTTTTTATTGATCTTTGCTATCATTTCCTTCATTTCTTTTTCATTTATTTCTAATCTGTTCTTTTTTCTTTCTTTCCTTCTGCTAACTGTGTTTTTTTGTTGTTGTTGTTCTTCTTCTTCTTCTTTCTCTAATTGCTTTAGGTGCAAGGTTAGGTTGTTTATTTGAGATGTTTCCTGTTTATTAAGGTAGGATTGTATTGCTGTAAACTTCCCTCTTAGAACTGCTTTTGTTGAATCCCATAGGTTTGGGTTGTCGTCCTATCTCCATTGTCATTTTTTATAGGTATTTTGTGATTTCCTTTAGATTTCTTCAGTGATCACTTCATTATTAAGTCCTGTATTATTTAGCCTCCATGTGTTTGTATTTTTTACAGATATTTTCCTGTAATTGATTTCTAGTCTCATAGTGTTGTGATTGGAAAAGATGCTTGATACAATTTCAATTTTCTTAAATTTACCAAGGTTGACTTGTGACCCAAGATATGATCTATCCTGGAGAATGTTCCATGAGCATTTGATAAAAATTTATTTTCTGTTGTTTTTTGATGGAATGTCCTATAAATATCAATTAAGTCCATCTCATTTAATGTATCATTTAAAGCTTGTGTTTCCTTGTTTATTTTCATTTTGGTTGATCTGTCCTTTGGTTAAAATGGGGTGTTAAAGTCCCCTACTCTGAATGTGTTACTGTCGATTTCCCCTTTTATGGCTGTTAGTATTTGCATTATGTATTGAAGTGCTCCTATGTTGGTTGCCTAAATTTTCACAATTGTTATATCTTCTTCATGGATCTATCCCTTGATTATTATGTAGTGTCCTTCTTTGTCTCTTCTAATAGTCTTTATTTTAAAGTGTATTTTGTCTGATTTGAGAATTGCTACTGCAGCGTTTTTTGTTTTCCATTTGGATGGAATATCTTTTTCCATCCCCTCACTTTCAGTCTGTATGTGTCCCTAGGTCTGAAGTTGGTCTCCGCTAGACAGCATATATATGGGTCTTGTTTTTGTAGCCATTCAGCCAGTTGGTGTCTTTTGGTGGGAGTATTTAATCAATTTACATTTAAGGTAATTATCAATATGTATGTTCCTATTCCCACTTTCTTAATTGTTTTGGGTTTGTTATTGTATGTCTTTTCTTTCTCTTTTGTTTCTTGCTTAGAGAAGTTCCTTTATCATTTGTTGTAAAGCTGGTTTGGTCTTGCTGAACTCTCTCAGCTCCTGCTTGTCTGTAAAGCTTTTAATTTCTCCATCCAATCTGAATGAGATCCTTCCTGGTTCGAGTAATCTTGATTGTAGGTTTTTATCATTCATCACTTTAAATATGTCCTGCCACTCCCTTCTGGCTTGTAGAGTTTCTGCTGAAAGATCAGCTGTTAACCTTAAGGGCATTCCCTTGTGTTTTATTTGTTGTTTTTCCCTTGCTGCTTTTAATATGTTTTCTTTGTACTTAATTTTTGATAGTTTGATAAATATGTGTCTTAGCGTGTTTCTCCTTGGATTTATCCTGTATTGGACTCTCTGTGTTTCATGGACTTGATTAACTATTTCTTTTCCCATAGCAGGGAAGTTTTCAACTATAATCTCTTCAAATATTTTCTCAGTCCCTTTCTTTTTCTTTTCTTCTTCTGGAACCCCTATAATTCGAATGTTGGTGTGTTCTATGTTGTCCCAGAGGTCTCTGAGACTGTCCTCAGTTCTTTTCATTCTTTTTTTTCTTTATTCTGCTCTGCCGTAGTTATTTCCACTATTTTATCTTCCAGGTCACTTATCTGTTCTTCTGCCTCAATTATTCTGCTATTGATCTCTTCTAGAGTATTTTTTATTTCAATTATTTTGTTGTTCATTGTTGCTTGTTTCCTCTTTAGTTCTTCTAGGTCCTTGTTAAATGTTTCTTGTATTTTGTCTATTCTATTTCCAAGATTTTGGATCATCTTTACTATCATTATTCTGAATTCTTTTTCAGGAAGACTGCCTATTTCCTCTTCATTTTTTATGTCTGGTGGATTTTTAACTTGCTCCTTCACCTGCTGTGTGTTTTTCTGTTTTCTCATTTTGCTTATCTTACTGTGTTTGAGGTCTACTTCTTGCAGGCTGCAGGTTGTAGTTCCCTTTGTTTTTGGTGTCTCACCCCAGTGGCTAAATTTGGTTCAGTGGGTTGTGTAGGCTCCCTGTTGGAAGGGAATAGTGGTTCTGTTTTGGTGGATGAAGCTGGATCTTGTCTTTCTGGTGGGCAGGTCCACGTCTGGTGGTGTGTTTTGGGGTGTCTGCGGAATTACTATGATTTTAGTTAGCGTCTCTGCTAATGGGTGTGGTTGTGTTCCTGTCTTGCTAGTTGTTTGGCTTAGGGTGTCCATCCCTCTAGCTTGCTGGTCGAGTGAAGCTGGGTGGTGGTGTTGAGATGGAGATCTCTGGGAGATTTACATTGTTTGATATTACATAGAGTTTGGAGGTCTCTTGTGGACCAGTGTCCTGAAGTTGGCTCTCCCTCCTCAGAGGCACAGCACTGACTCCTGTCTGTAGCACCCAGAGCCTTGCATCCACATGGCTCAGAATAAACGGGAGAAAAAGTAGAAAGATAGTAAGAAAGAGGATCAAGTATAATAAAATAAAGTAAGATAAAATAAAATAAAATAATTAAAATAAACAATAATTATTAAGAAAAAAAAATTTTAAAGCAAAAAAAAAAAAAAAAAAACGGATGGAGAGAACCCTAGGACAAATGATGAAAGCAAACCTATACAGACAAAATCTCACACAGAAGCATACACATACACACTCACAAAAAGCAGAAAAGTGGAAAAAGAATAAATCTTGCTTTCAACGTCCACCTCCTGAATTTGGGATTATTTGTTGTCTATTCAGGTATTCCACAGACACAGGGTAAATCAAGTTGATTGTGGAGATTTAATCCACTGCTCCTAAGACTGCTTAGAGAGATTTCCCTTTCTCTTCTTTGTTTGCACAGCTCCCGGGGTTCAGCTTTGGATTTGGCACTGCCTCTGTGTGTGGGTCACCGGAGGGCATCTGTTCTTCGCTCAGTCAGGATGGGGTTAAAGGAGCAGCTGACGTGGGGGCTCTGGCTCACTGAGGCCGGGGAGAGGGACGGGTGCAGATGCAGGGTCAGCCTGTGGCAGCAGAGGCCAGTGGGACGTTGCACCAGCATGAGGCATGCCGTGCATTCTCCCGGGGAAATTGTCCCTGGATATCCTGGGACCCTGGCAGTGGCGGGTTGCTCAGGCTCCCCAGAAGTGAGGTGTGGATAGTGACTTTTGCTTGTACACAGGCTACTTGTTGGCGGCAGCAACAGCCTTAGCGTCTCATGCCCGTCTCTGTGGTCCACGTTGTTAACCGTGGCTCACTCCCGTCTCTGGAGCTCCTTTATGCAGCACTCTTAATCCCCTCTCCTTATGCACCAGGAAACAAAGACGGAAGAAAATGTCTCTTGCCTCTTCAGCAGGTCCAGAACTTTCCCCAGACTCCCTCTCAGCTAGCCGTGTTGCAGTAAACCCCTGCAGGCTGTGCTCACACTGCCAACCCCAGTCCTCTCCCTGTACTCTGACGGAAGCCCAAGCCTCAGCTCCCAGCCCCACCTTCCCCAGCGGGTGAGCAGACAAGCCTCTTGGGATGGTGAGTGCAGGTCAGCATGGATCCTCTCTGCGGGAGTCTCTCCACTCTGCCCTTTGCGCCCCTATTGCTGTGCTCTCCTCCATGGCTACAAAGCTTGCCCCCTCCACCACCCACAGTTTCTGCACGTGAAGGGGCTTCCTACTGTGTGGAAACCTTTCCTCCTTCACAGCTCCCTTCCACTGGTGCAGGTCCCGTCCCTATTCTTTTGTCTCTGTTTATTCTTTTTTATTTTGCCCTACCCAGGTATGTGGAGGTTTCTTGCCTTTTGGGAGTTCTGAGGTCTTCTGCTAGCATTCAGTAGGTGTTCTGTAGGAGTTGTTCCACGTTTAGATGCATTTCTGATGTATCTGTGGGGAGAAAGGTGATCTCCCCATCTTACTCTTCAGCCATCTCCCCCCTCTCCCTGTTGGAAGACTTTTAATCACACTTTCAATTTCATTGCTTGTGATTGGTATGTTTATATTTTCTATTTATTCCTGGCTCAGTCTTGGAAGGTTGTGCTTTTCTATGAATTTGTCCACTTCTTCCAGGTTGTCCAATTTATTGGCATTTAGTTTTTTTTAGTAATCTCTCATGATCCTTTGTATTTCTGGAGTGTCAATTTTAATTTCTCCGTTTTCATTTTGAATTCTGTTGATTAGAGTCTTCTCCCTTATTTTTTTGATGAGTCTGGCTAATGGTTTATCATTTTTTTAAATTTTCTCAAAGAATCAACTTTTAGTTTTATTGACCTTTGCTCTTGTTTCCTTCATTTCTTTTTAATTTGTTTCTGATCTACCCTTTATGATTTGTTTCCTTCTGCTGACTTTGGGTTTTTTTTGTTCTAGTTTGTATAATTGCTTTTGGTGTAAGGTTAAGATGTTTATTTGAGGTTTTTTTTCTGTTTCTTGAGGTAAGATTGTTATAAACTTCCCTCATAGAACTGCTTGCTGCATTGTGTAGGTTTTCGATTGTCCCGTTTTCATTGCCATTTGTTTCTAGAAATTTGTTGATTTCCTCTTTGATTTATTCAGTAATCTCTTGGTTATTTAGTAGTGTATTGTTTAGCTTCCTTGCGTTTTTATTTTCTTACAGTTTTTTTTTTCTTGTAAATGATATCTAGTCTCATAGTGTTGCCTTTGGAAAAGATGCTTGATACAATTTCAATTTTCTTAAATTTACCAAGGCTTGATTTTCTTTTTTTTAACATTTTATTGGAGTATAGTTGCTTTACAATGGTGTGTTAGTTTCTGCTTTATAACAAAGTGAATCAGTTACACATATGTCCTCATATCTCTTCCTTCTTGCATCTCCCTCCCTTCCACCTTCCCTATCCCAACCCCTAGGTGCTCACAAAGCACCAAGATTATCTCCCTGTGTTATGCGGCTGCTTCCCACTAGCTATCTGTTTTACGTTTGGTAGTGTATATATGTCCATGCCACTCTCTCACTGTCCCACCTTATCCTGCTTCCCCCTCTCCGTATCTTCAATTCTTTCTCTAGTAGGTCTGTGTCTTTTTTCCCATCTTGCCCCTAGGTTCTTCATGACCATTTTTTTTTTATTCCATATATATGTGTTACCATTCGGTATTTGTTTTTCTCTTTCTGACTTATTTCACTCTGTATGTCATACTGACACAAGATATGATCTATCCTGGAGAATGTTCCATGAGCACTTGAGAAGAAAGTGTATTTTGTTGTTTTTGGATGGAATATCTTCTAAATATCAATGAAGTCCATCTTGTGTAATGTGCCATTTAAAGCTTGTATTTCCTTATTTATTTTCATTTTGGATGATGTGTCCATTGGTGAAACTGGGGTGTTAAAGTACCCTACTATTAATGTGTTACTGTTGATTTTACCTTTTATAGCTGTTAGCATTTGCCTTATGTATTGAGGTGCTCCTATGTTGGGTGACTAAATATTTACAATTGTTTTGTCTTCTTCTTGGATTGATCCCTTGATCATTATGCAGTGTCCTTCTTTGTCTCTTGTAATAGTCTTTATTTTAAAGCCTATTTTGTCTGAATCGAGAATTGCTACTCCAGCTTTCTTCTGATTTCCATTTGCATGGTATATCTTTTTCTATCCCCTCACATTCAGTCTGCATGTGTCCCTATGTACGAAGTGGGCCTCTTGTAGACAGCATATACACAAGCTTTGTTTTTGTATCCATTCAGCCAGTCTATGTCTTTTGGTTGGAGCATTTAATCCATGTCTATTTAAGGTAACTATTGATATGTATGTTCTGATTACCATTTTCTTAACTGTTTTCTTTTTTTTTTTTGTAAGTCATTTTCTTCTCTAGTTTTTCCTGCCTAGAGAAGTTCCTTTAACATTTGTTGTAAAGCTGGCTTGGTGGTGCTGAGTTATCTTAACTTTTGCTTGTCTGTAAAGCTTTTAATTTCTCTTTCAAATCTGAATGAGATCCTTTCTATGTAGAGTAATCTTGGTTATAGTTTTTTTTTTTTTTCCCTTTTGTCACTTTAAGTATGTCCTGCCTTTCCTTTCTGGCTTTCAGAATTTCTGCTGAAAGATCAGCTGTTAACTTTATGGGGATTCTCTGATATGTTATTAGTTGCTTTTCCCTTCCTGATTTTAATATTTTTTCTTTTTATTTAATTTTTCATAGTTTGATTAATATGTGTCTTGGCATGCTTCTCCTTGGATATATCCTGTATGCAACTGTCTGTGGTTCCTGGACTTGAGTGACTATTTCCTTTCCCATGTTATGGAAGCTTTCAACTATAATCTCTTCAAATGTTTCCTCAGACCCTTTCTTTTTCTTTCTTCTTCTTGGACACCTGTAATTCAAATGGTGCATTTAATGTTGTCCCAGAGGTCTCTGATATTGTCCTCAATTCTTTTTAATCTTTTTTTTTTTTCTTTATTCTGCTCTGTGGTAGTTATTTCCACTATTTTATCTTCCAGGTCACTTCTCCATTCTTCTGACACAGTTATTCTGTTCTTGATTCCTTCTAGAGAATTTTAAATTTAATTTATTTTGTTGTTCATCATTGTTTGTTTGATCTTTATTTTTTCTAGGTCTTTGTTAAATGTTTCTTGTATTTTCTCCATTCTATTTCCAAGATTTTGGATCATCTTTACTATCATTTCTCTGAATTATTTTTCAGGTAGACTGCCTATTTCTTCTTCATTTGTTTGGTCTGGTGGGTTTTTACCTTGCTCCTTCATCTGCTGCATGTTTCTCTTTCTTCTCATTTTGCTTAACTTACTGTGTTTGGGGTTTCCTTTTTGCAGTCTGCAAGTTTGTAGTTCTCATTGTTTCTAGTGTCTGTCCCCAGTGGTTGCGGTTTGTTCTGTGGCTTGTGTAGGCTTCCTTGTGGATGGGACTGGTGCCTGTTTTCTGGTGGGTGAGGCAGAATCCTGTTTTTCTGGTGGGCAAGGCTACTTCCAGTGGTGTGTTTTGTGGTTTCTGTGAAATTTGTATGATTTTAAGCAGCCTCTCTGCTAATGGGTGTGGTTGTGTTCCTGTCTTGCTAGTTGTTCAGCATGCGGCGTCCAGCATGGATCTTGCTGGCCATTGCATTGAGCTAGGTCTTCACACTGAGAAGGAGTTCTCTGGGAGACCTCTTGCCAATTGATATTACATGGTTCTGTGAGGTCTCTATTGGTCCAATATCTTTTTTTTTTAACATCTTTACTGTGATATAATTGCTTTACAATGATGTGTTAGTTTCTGCTTTATAACAAAGTGAATAAGTTATACATATACATATGTTCCCATATCTCTTCCATCTTGCATCTCCCTCCCTCCCACCCTCCTTATCCCACACCTCCAGGCAGCCACAAAGCACCGAGCCGATATCCCTGTGCAATGCAGCTGCTTCCCACTAGCTATCTACCTTACATTTGGTAGTGTATATATGTCCATGCCTCTCTCTCGCCCTGTCACAGCTCACCCTCCCCCCTCCCCCTATCATCAAGTCCATTCTCAAGTAGGTCTGTGTCTTTATTCCTTTCTTACCCTTAGCTTCTCCATGACATTTTTTTCCTTAAATTCCATATATATGTGTTAGCATACGGCATTTGTCTTTCTCTTTCTGACTAACTTCACTCTGTATGACAGACTCTAGGTCTATCCACGTCATTACAAATAGCTCAATTTCATTTCTTTATATGGCTGAGTAATATTCCATTGTATATATGTGCCACATAGTCTTTATCCATTCATCCGATTATGGGCACTTAGGTTGTTTCCATCTCCAGGCTATTGTAAATAGAGCTGCAATGAACATTTTGGTACATGACTCTTTTTGAATTTTGGTTTTCTCAGGGTATATGCCCAGTAGTAGGATTGCTGGGTCATACGGTAGTTCTATTTGTAGTTTTTTAAGGAACCTCCATACTGTTCTCCATAGTGGCTGAATCAGTTCACATTCCACTAGCAGTGCAAGAGGGTTCCCTTTTCTCCACACCCTCTCCAGCATTTATTGTTTCTAGATTTTATGATTATGGCCATTCTGACTGGTGTGAGATGATATCTCATTGTAGTTTTGAGTTGAATTTCTCTAATGATTAATGATGTTGAGCCTTCTTTCATGTGTTTATTGGCAGTCTGTATATCTTCTTTGGAGAAATGTGTACTTATGTCTTCTGCCCATTTGTGGATAGGGTTGTTTGTTTTTTTGTTATTGAACTGCATGAGCTGCTTGTAAATTTTAGAAATTAATCCTTTGTCAGTTGCTTCATTTGCAAATATTTTCTCCCATTCTGAGGGTTGTCTTTTGGTCTTGTTTATGGTTTCCTTTGTTGTGCAAAAGCTTTGAAGTTTCATTAGGTCCCATTTGTTTATTTTAGTTTTTATTTCCATTTCTCTAGGAGGTGGGTCAAAAAGGATCTTCCTGTGATTTATGTCATAAAGTATTCTGCCTATGTTTTCCTCAAAGAGTTTGAGAGTTTCTGGCCATATATTTAGGTCTTTAATCCATTTTGAACTTATTTTTGTGTATGGTGTTAGGGAGTGATCTAATCTCATACTTTTACATGTCCCTGTCCAGTTTTCCCAGCACGACTTATTGAAGAGGCTGTCCTTTCTCCACTGTATATTCCTGCCACCTTTATCAAACATAAGGTGTCCATATGTGCGTGGGTTTATCTCTGGGTTTTCTATCCTATTCCATTGATCTATCTTTCTGTTCTTGTGCCAGTACCATATTGTCTTGATTACTGTAACTTTGTAGTATAATCTGAAGTCAGGGAGCCTGATTCCTCCAGCTCCGTTTTTCGTTCTCAAGATTGCTTTGGTTATTTTGGGTCTTTTGTGTTTCCATACAAATTGTGAAATTTTTTGTTCTAGTCCTGTGAAAAATGCCAGTGGTAGTTTGATAGAGATTGCATTGAATCTCTCGATTGCTTTGGGTAGTAGAGTCATTTTCACAATGTTGATTCTTCCAATCCAAGAACATGGTATATCTCTCCATTTTTTTGTATCATTTTTAATTCCTTTCATCAGTGTCTTATAATTTTCTGCATACATGTCTTTTGTCTCCTTAGATTGGTTTATTCCTAGATATTTTAATCATTTTGTTGCAATGGGAAATGGCAGTGTTTCCTTGATATCAATTTCAGATTTTTAATCATGAGTATATAGGAATGCCAGAGATTTCTGTGCATTAATTTTGTATCCTGCTACTTTACCAAATCTGCTGATTAGCTCTATTAGTTTTCTGGTAGCACATTTAGGATTCTCTATGTATAGTATCTTGTCATCTGCAAAAGTGACAGCTTTACTTCATCTTTTCCTATTTGGATTACTTTATTTCCTATTCTTCTCTGATTTCTGTGGCTCAAACTTCCAAAACTGTGTAAAATAAGAGTGGTGAGAGTGGGCAACCATGTCTTGTTCCTGATCTTAGTGGAAATACTTTCAGTTTTTCACCATTGAGGATGATGTTGGCTGTGGGCTTGTCATATATGGCCTTTATTATGTTGAGGAAAGTTCCCTCTATGCCTACTTTCTGCAGGGTTTTTATCATAAATGGGTGTTGAATTTTGTCGAAAGCTTTCTCTGCATCTATTGAAATGATTATATGTTTTTTCTCCTTCAATATGTTAATATGGTTTATCACATTGATAGATTTGCGTATATTGAAGAATCCTTGCATTCACGGAATAAACCCCACTTGATCATGGTGTATGATCCTTTTAATGTGCTGTTGGATTCTCTTTGCTAGTATTTTGTTGAGGATTTTTGCGTCTATGTTCATCAGTGATGTTGGCCTGTAGTTTTCTTTCTTTGTGACATCCTTGTCTGGTTTTGGTATCAAGGTGATGTGGCCTTGTAGAATGAATTTGGGAGTGTTTCTTGCTCTGCTATATTTTGGAAGAGTTTGGGAAGGGTAGGTGTTAGCTCTTCTCTAAATGTTTGATGGAATTCGCCTGTGAAGCCATCTGGTCCTGGGCTTTTATTTGTTGGAAGATTATTAATCACAGTTTCAATTTCAGTGCTTGTAATTGGTCTGTTCATGTTTTCAATTTCTTCCTGATTCAGTCTTGGCAGGTTGTGTATTTCTAAGAATTTTTCCATTTCTTCCAGATTTTCCATTTTATTGGCATAGAGTTGCTTGTAGTAATCTCTCATGATTTTTTTTTTTATTTCTGGAGTGTGAGTAGTTACTTCTTTTTCATTTCTAATTCTATTGATTTGAGTCTTCTCCCTTTTTTTCTTGATGAGTCTGGCTAATGTTTTATCTATTTTGTTTATCTTCACAAAGAACCAGCTTTTAGTTTTATTGATCTTTGTTATGGTTTCCTTCATTTCTTTTTCATTTATTTCTGAAATAATTTTTATGATTTCTTTCCTTCTGCTAACTTTGGGGTTTTTTTGTTCTTCTTTCTCTAGTTGCTTGAGGTGCAAGGTTAGGTTTTTTATTAGAGATGTTTCCTGCTTCTTAGGGTGGGCTTGTATTGCTATAAACTTCCCTCTTAGAACTGCTTTTGCTGCACTGCATAGGTTTTGGGTCGTTGTGTCTCCATTGTCATTTGTTTCTAGGTATTTTTCATTTCTTCTTTGATTTCTTCAGTGATCACTTCGTTATTAAGTAGTGTATTGTTTAGCCTCCATGTGTTTGTACTTTTTACATATCTTTTCCTGTAATGGATATCTAGTCTCATGGTTTTGTGGTTGGAAAAGATACTTTATACAATTTCAATTATCTTAAATTTGCCAAGGCTTGATTTGTGACCCAAGATATGATCTATCCTGGAGAATGTTTCATAAACACTTGAGAAGAAATTATATTCTGCTCTTTTTGGATGGAGTGTCCTATAAATATCAATTAAGTCCATCTTGATTTATGTATCATTTAATGCTTGTGTTTCCTTATTTATTTTCATTTTGGATGATCTGTTCATTGGTGAAAGTGGGGTGTAAAAGTCCCCTACTATGAATGTGTTACTGTCGATTTCCCCTTTTATGGCTGCTAGTTTTTGCCTTCTGTATTGAGGTGCTCCTATGTTGGGTGCATAAATATTTACAATTGTCATATCTTCTTCTTGGATCGATCCCTTGATCATTATGTAGTGCCCTTCTTTGTCCCTTCTGATAGTCTTTATTTTAAAGTCTATTTTGTCTGATACAAGAATTACTACTCCAGCTTTCTTTTGGTTTCCATTTGCATGGAATATCTTTTTCCATCCCCTTACTTTCAGTGTGTATGTGTCTCTAGGTCTGAAGTGGGTGTCTTGTAGACAGCCTATATATGAGTCTTGTTTTTGTATCCATTCAGCCAATCTGTGTCTTTTGGTGGGAGCATTTAGTCCATTTACATTTAAGGTAATTATCGATATGTATGTTCCTATTCCCATTTTCTAAATTGTTCTGTGTTCGTTATTATAGGACTTTTCCTTCTCTTGTGTTTTTGTCTAGAGAAGTTCCTTTAGCATTTGTTGTAAAGCTGGTTTGGTGGTGCTGAACTCGCTCAGCTTTTGCTCGTCTGTAAAGGTTTTCATTTCTATGTCGAATCTGAATTAGATCCTTGCTGGGTAGAGTAATCTTGGTTGCAGGTTTTTCTCCTTCATCAATTTAAATATGTCCTGCCACTCCCTTCTGGCTTGCAGAGATTCTGCTGAGAGATCAGCTGTTAACCTTATGGGGATTCCCTTGTGTGTTATTTGTTGTTTTTCCCTTGCTGCTTTTAATATGCTTTCTTTGTATTTAGTTTTTGACAGTTTGATTAATATGTGTCTTGGCATATTTCTCCTTGAATTTATCCTGTATGGGACTCTCTGTGCTTCCTGAACTTGATTAACTATTTCCTTCCCCATATTAGGGAAGTTTTCACCTATAATCTCTTCAAATATTTTCTCAGTCCCTTTCTTTTTCTCTTCTTCTTCTTGAACCCCTATAATGCGAATGTTGGTGTGTTTAATGTTGTCCCAGAGGTCTCTGAGACTGTCCTCAGTTCTTTTCATTCTTTTTTCTTTATTCTGCTCTGCAGTAGTTATTTCCACTATTTTATCTTCCAGGTCACTTATCCGTTCTTCTGCCTCATTTATTCTGCTATTGATCCCATCTAGAGTATTTTTCATTTCATTTATTGTGTTGTTCATCATTGTCTGTTTCATCTTTATTTCTTCTAGGTCCTTGTTAACTGTTTCTTGAATTTTGTCCATTCTATTTCCAAGTTTTTGGATCACCTTTACTATCATTATTCTGAATTATTTTTCACGTAGACTGCCTATTTCCTCTTCATTTGTTAGGTCTGGTGTATTTTTATGTTGCTCCTTCATCTGCTGTGTGTTTTTGTGTCTTCTCATTTTGCTTATCTTACTGTGTTTGGGTTCACCTTTTTGCAGGCTGCAAGTTCGTAGTTCCCGTTGTTTTTGATGTCTGTCTCCAGTGGCTAAGGTTGGTTCAGTGGTTTGTGTAGGCTTCTGGTAGAGGGGACTAGTGCCTGTGTTGTGGTGGATGAGGGTAGATCTTGTCTCTCTAGTGGGCAGGTACACATCTGGTGGTGTGTTTTGGGGTGTCTGTGAAGTTGTTATGATTTTAGGCAGCCTCTCTGCTAGTGGGTGGGGTTGTGTCCCTGTCTTGCTATTTGTTTGGCATAGGTTGTCCAGCAGTGTAGCTTGCTGGTCGTTGAGTGAAGCTGGGTGTTGGTGTTGAGATGGAGATCTCTGGGAGATTTTCACCATTTGATATTTAGTGGGGCTGGGAGGTCTCTTGTTGACCAGTGTCCTGAAGTTGGCTCTCCCACGTCAGAGGCAGAGTTCTGACTCCTGGCTGGAGCAGCAAGAGACTTTCATCCACTCGGCTCAGAATAAAAGGTAGAGAAAGTAGAGAGAATTAGTAGAAGTAGGAAGAAAGATAGAAAGAAAGAGAAAGAAAGAAACGAGGGAAGGGTGGATGGAAGTAAGGAGGGAAGGAAGAAATAAAGAAAGAAAGAAGAAAAGAAGGCAAGAAGGAAAGAGAGGAGGGAGGGAGGAAGGAAGGATGGAAGGAAGGAGGGAAGGAAGGAAAAAATACAGAAAGAAAGAAGATACAGTAAAATAAAATAAAGTATAATAAAGTTATTGAATTAAACAAATAATTATTTAGAGAAAAAAAAAGGAACGGATAGAACCTTAGGACAAATGGTGGAAGCAAAGCTATACAGACAAAATCTTACATAGAAGCATACACATACACCCTCACAAAAAGAGGTAAAGGGGAAAAAATCATAAAACTTGCTCTCCAAGTCCACCTCCTCAATTTGGGATGATTCATTGTCTAAAGGAGGGAAGGAAGGAAAGAAAGATAGAAAGAAGGTAAAGTACAATAGAGTTATTTAAATTAAAATTAGTTATTAAGAAAAAATAAAAAAAAAAAACAATGGACGGATAGAACGCTAGGACAAATGGTGGAAGCAAAGCTATACAGACAAGATCTCACACAGAAGCATACACATACACATTCACAAAAAGAGGAAGGGGGGAAAAAATCATAGATCTTGCTCTAGAAGTACGCCTCCTCAATTTGGGATGATTCACTGTCTATTCATGTATTCCGCAGAGGCAGGGTGCATCAAGTTGATTGTGTAGCTTTAACCCGCTGTTTCTGAGGCTGCTGGGAGAGATTTCCCTTTCTCTTCTTTGTTCTCACAGCTCACAGTGGCTCAGCTTTCGATTTGGCCCTGCCTCTGCGTGTAGGTCGCTGGAGGGCATCTGTTTTTTGCTCAGACAGGACGGGGTTAAAGGAGGCACTGACTCGGGGGCTCTGGCGCACTCAAGCGTGGGGGAGGGAGGGGCACGGCATGCAGGGCGGGCCTGCAGAGGTCAGCTTGACGTTGCACCAGCCTGAGGCCCGCCATGTGTTCTCCCTGGGAAGTTGTCCCTGGATCCCGGGAACCTGGCAGTGGCGGGCTGCACAGGCTCCCGGGAAGAGGTGTGTGGATAGTGACCTGTGCTCACACACAGGCCCCTTGGTGGCGTCAGCAGCAGCCTTAGCATCTCCCTCCCGTCTCTGGTGTCCGAGCTTTTAGCTGCGGCTCGCGCCCGTCTCTGAGGTTCATGCCTTTAGCCGTGGCTCGTGCCTGTCTCTGAGGTCCATGATTTTAGCCGCGGCTCGCGCCCGTCTCTGGAGTTCCTTTAAGCAGTGCTCTTAAAACCCCTCTCCTCGCGCACCAGGAAACAAAGAGGGAAGAAAAAGTCTCTTGCCTCCTTAGCAGGTGCAGACTTTTCCCCGGACTCCCTCCCGGCTAGCCGTGGTGCACTAACCCCTTTGCGCAATGTTCAAGCTGCCAACACCAGTCCTCTCCCTGAGCTCTGACCAAAACCCGAGCCACGGCTCGCAGCCCCGCCCTCTCCAGTGGGTGAGCACACAAGCCTCTTGGGCTGGTGAATGCTGGTCGTCACCGATCCTCTATGCGGGAATCTCTCCGCTTTGATCTCCACACCCCTGTTGCTGCGCTCTCCTCCGTGGCTCCGAAGCTCCCCACTCCGCCTCCCTCAATCTCTGCGCGCGAAGGGGCTTCCCAGTGTGTGGAGACCTTTCCTCCTTCACAGCTCCCTCCCACTGGTGCAGGTGCCGTCCCTATTCTTTTGTCTCTGTTTTTAATTATTATTTTTTTTCTTTTGCCCTACCCAGGTACGTGGGGAGTTTCTTGCCTTTTGGGAGGTCTGATGTCTTCTGCCAGCATTCAGTAGGTGTTCTGTAGAAGTTGTTCCACATGTAGATGTATTTCTGGTGTATTTGTGGGGAGGAAGTTGATCTCCGCATCTTACTCCTCTGCCATCTTTCCCCCTTCCCCAATATCTTGAACTCAGCTCTCCCACCTCAGAGGCTCAGCCCTGACACCAGACCAGAGCATCAGTAGACTGTCAGCCACACGGCTTGGAGCACTTTATCCCAGGCACGATTGCGAAGCCAGGCACCTCAGCCTCAGTTTGTCTGTTGGGAAAAAAAGGTATTGCTTCATTTTACAAGGTGATTTTAAAATTATGTGCAATAGACCCTTATCAGATATATAAATTGGAAATTACTCATTTCATTTTGGGTTTCTTTTTTTTTCACTCTCCTGAGAATGTGGCCAGAATTCACAGACATTCAATTTTCATGAAGTACAATTTATCTTTTTTTCTTTTGCTCCTTGTATTTCTGATATCATATCTAAATTACAAATGACAAATCTAACTTCATGATTATTTACCCTTATGTTTCCTTATAAGGGTTTTCTAGTTTTACCTTTTAAATTAAGTGTTTGATCTATTTTGAGGTATTTGTTGTATGGTGTTTAGCAATGGTTAAATATCAGTGTTTTGCATGTGTATACTTAATTGTCTTAGCACTACCTTTTGAAGAGACTGTTCTTTCCCCATTGAATTGTCTTGACACCCTTGTTGAAAGTTAGTTAACCATCAATGTAAGTGTATATTTATGAACATTAAATTCCATTCCATGGATTTATAACTCTATTCTATGTCATTATCACAGTGCCTTGATTACTGTAACTTTTCTGTAAGTTTTGAAATTGGAAAATATGAGACCTTTGACTTTCTTTTTCAATATTGGTTTTGCTATTCTGACCCCCTTGCATTTACATATGAAGTTCTGTATAGACTTGTAAATACCAGCAAAAACAATTGCAGCTTCTGGCAGCCCTAGACCCTGAGTACACACTGAGCTTTGGTGTGTCTACCTCCTTCCTTTGTCATTTCAACCATAGGAATGGTGACTTTCTGAAATTTTTATCCTCTAGTTCACCTAACCTTCTCTTAACTTCAGCTCTCCAAAATCTTTTTAATCAGTTGCTGATATTAAATTCCCTTTTATATACCACCGAATTTTTCTTTTTTTTTACATCTTTCTTGGAGTATAATTGCTTTGCAATCGTGTGTTACTTTCTGCTGTATAACAAAGTGAATCAGCTATCCATATACATACATCCCCATATACCCTCCCTCTTGTGTCTCCCTACCCCCTCCCTATCCCACCCAACTAAGTGGACACAAAGCACTGAGCTGATATCCCTGTGCTATGTGGCTGCTTCCCACTAGCTATTTTACATTTGGCAGTATATATATGTTCATGCCACTCTCTCACTTCATCCCAGCTTACTCTTCCCCCTTCCCGGGGCCTCAAGTCCATTCTCTATGTCTCCATCTTTATTCCTGTCCTTCCCCTAGGTTCACAGAACCTTTTTTTTTTTGTTGTTAGGTTCCATATATATGTGTTAACATATGATATTTGTTTTTTCTTTCTGACTTACTTCATTCTGTATGGCAGTCTCTATGTCCATCCACCTCGCTACAAATAACTCAATTTCATTTCTCTTTATCGCTGAGTAATATTCCATTGTACATATGTGACACGTATTCTTTATCCATTCATCTGTCACTGGATACTTAGGTTGCTTCCATGTCCTGGCTATTGTAAATAGAGTTGCAATGAACATTATAGTACATGACTCTATTTGAATTATGTTTTTCTCAGGGTATATGCCCACAACCAAGTTTTAGTTCTGTCCTCCTGGGGATATCCGGACTAATACACCAGTGATCAAAAACCTAACCTTCACTAACACAATTGTTGAAAATGTAGTTTTTATTGTCCTCATTATCATTCTAAAATAAAAAGATTGCATCTAAACAAAGTGAAAATAATTGATGAATACTTTATGTTATATTTGTTTAACTAGAGTAGGATAATAATATATTATTTGTAAACATTTAGATTCACCCATATCACTGTAGGTATAGATATTTTTTTATGTATTTTTGTTACATTATTCTCATTAATAATGTTATCATCACTTTATTTTGCAGCTGAATAACCATAATATAAAATATATGATACTAGTTTTCTTTAGTTTTTATTGTATTTAAGCTGTCTTTTATTTTAAGTGTACTTTTTTTATGAACTTTGCTCAATTTTTGACTAGGCTATTGAAGTTGAAATATTTTAAATCTCTAGTAAAACCATGCCATATACTAGTAGCAGACAGATATAGCAAGGACTACTATGTTAAAATTGCATACATTTTTCAGTGATGCCAGTGACATAATATTGCATTAGTACAGAGCCATTTTTTTCTGAATATTAGTGTTTGTTATATTCATTATTTTTTATGTAACTGGAAATGAACAGAGGCTTACTGTAGATTCAGTTTGCTTAATAAAGACACTTTTGGAGAGTGACACATAGGCGATGTGAATGAAAGGTTCTGGAATCTTTAGCAAAAATGTCACAATATTAGGAGAATAAAATAAGGAAGGTAAGCATATTTAGAAATGCTCCAGTGAGTTAATCAAGTGTCCACCATACGAAATAGGATCAATCACCTTCATCGCAGCATCATTTTCACATGTTTACCTTGGTTACTTTAAAGAAAGTAATTTAGGTGTTCCTATTTCTCCAGATATTTGATTTTACCTGACAGTTAATTGTACATAAACATTGTACATATAAATCTGCATTTAATTTTGTGACAGGTTTCATTATCCATATTTAGCATTTAATTTTCTCTAACAATATTGTATGGATTATTTTACCATTGCTGGCTGAGGGCAGCAATTCTTGGTAAGTTGAGTAGTATCCCTTGCTTTGCTCATACAAGTTTGTTACTTAATTCCCAGAGTCTATATAGGGAAGTGTATTGGTTGAAATTTTGTTTTTATAATATTTTTTTTATTTTCATTCATAGATGTGTTAAGATAAATAAACAGTTCTAATCTCATCCATATGTTCTGTTCTTGTTTTCTTCAGTGTAGATGGTTGCCTACCCTTACCACTATTTCATTTTGCATGCTATGCATCATGTTGGGGGAAAATGATGTTAAATCTTTAAAGCAAGAAACATTTATGCTGGATGGATACTTAATGATAGTAAGATATTAGTGAGGATACACTAATTAACTCACCATAGTCCTTACCCTTGAAAAACATAGAATCTAATAGGGGAGAGAGATACACATAAATAACTATGATGTAAGGTCAATTATTTAAGTACTCTAAAGGCCATAAGGCAAGTACAGAGAGATAAATTAATGATGATTCCTAAGTGGTTGAATCAGGGGAAGCTTCACAATGTTTGAGTAATTTTTTTAAAGTGGAAAAAAGGTTAAAAAATACATTTTCAGGGTGCAGTACCAAAATAACCAATACCAAGAAGATTAAAGATATCAATGACTTGTTTAGTACTGAGTCATCCACTATGTTTACAATGTTGTGGCATATGGCCATAATGGATGACAAGTAAACTGGAATATATCAAAAGAAGACTATAGAACTGTGTTTCTCAAATGAAAGCCCATCGTTTGGGCCAGGAACTAATAAAAATGCAAATTATGCATTCAATTCTTATGGTTAAACGACCTTATGTTTTACATGTGACTATAGTTCTTACCAGTAAGTTACCAGTTGAGTGACTAGCAGTTATTAAAATTAAGTAAATTACTAAGGTTAACTGAGGACTCTAACTGAATTTTGTACAAAGTTTGACTCTTAGTGTGTGAAAACAATATATGATTTCTTCCATGCATGCAAACACAAATAGTTGGAATTGTTAATTTTTAGGAAATATGTTTTATTTTCAGCTTGCCATCAGGTTATTTTCATTGTTTTCTGGTACAGATTTCTTGTAGTATAGTTTGTAAAATTGTGTAAAATTTTACAGTTTTTAGAAATCTTAATAAATTTCAAACATTTATAGAAATACTTTAGGTTCTATGTTTTTATGATCTTTTTTGTTATTGTATAATTGCTGCATTGTTATTATGTGATAGATGTTTTATCCCCTAGAGTTTTTTGTTACCATGGAGTTCTTTTCCCAATGGAAAGGAGTGACTGAGGTGTGTAGGCTTCAGAGTTATTATCCTACCTAAATGGGCTTATATTTTAAAAACTTGGATCAGCTAATATTTGATAAGGGAGCAAGAATATTCAATGGGGGAAAAGATATTCTCTTCAACAAATAGTGTTGGGAAGGTGGTATAACCACACACAGAAAAATGAAATTGGACCCAATTTTTACACTATTTAAAATAATCAACTCCAAATAGATTAAAGACTTTAAGCATAAGACCTGATACCATAAAACTCTGAGAATAAGGCATAGGGAAGAAACTCCTTGACATGGGATAGGACAATTTTCTTTTTTTTTGATATGACATCAAAAGAACAACAATAAAAGCAAAAGTCAAAAAATGGGGCTACATCAAAGAATAAAGCTTTTTCATAGCAAAAACCACAATCAACATAATGAAAAGGCAACCTACGAAATGGGAGAAAATATTTGCAAACCACATATATCATAAGCAATTAATATCCAAAATATATAAAGGGACTTCATTGGAAGTCCAGTGGTTAAGACTCCGTACTCCCAATTCAGGGGTCATAGGTTCAATCTCTGCTTGGGGAACTAAAATCCCACAAGCTGCAAGGTGCAGCTTAAAAACAAACAAACAAATAAAATATATTAAGAACGCACACAACTTAACAAAACAAAACAAACAATCCAATTAAACAATGGACAGAGGAACTAAACAGACATTTTTCCAGAGAAGATATCCAAATCAAATGGCAAGAAGTGCATGAAAAGATGCTAAACATCACTAATCATCATGGAAATATAAATCAAAACCAAAATGAGATATCACGTCACACTTGTTAGAATGGCTTTTATCAAGAAGACAAACAATAACAAGTGTTGTCAAGGATGTGAAGATAAAGGAACACTTGTACAATGTTATTGGAAACATAAATTGGTGCAGGCACTATGGAAAACAATATGAAGGTTCCTCAAGAAATTAAAAATAGAACTACAATATGATTCATCAATTCTACTTCTGGGCATATATCCAAAGGAAATAAAAACTGTACCTTGAAGAAATATCTGCATTTTCATATTCATTGCAGCATTATTCACAATAGTGAAGATATAGAAACAGTCTAAGTGTCCATTGATGGATGAAAGGATAAAGAAATTTTCATATATATATATATATATTATATATATATATATAATTATATAAAATTATATATATATATATAATTCAGCCATAAGCAAAAAAGAAATCCTGCCATTTGAAATAGCATGGATGAATCTTGAGGGCCTTATGATAAGTGAGATAAGTCAGAGAGATAAAAATACCCTTTGATATTGCATATATGTGTAATCTAAAAAAGCTGAACTCATAAAAATAGAGAATTGAATGGTGGTTACTAGAGGCTGGGAGATCCAGGAATTGGGGATATTTTGTTTAAGGGTGCAAACTGGGAACTAATAGATAAATAAGTGCTGGAGAGCTAATCCAGAGCATAATGATTATAGTCAACAATACTGTATGATAAACTTCAAAGAAATTAGATCTTAATTGTTCTCACCACAAAAAATGAAATGATAAGTATGTGACATTAATTGTTCTCACCAAAAAATATGAAATGACAATTATGTGATATAACATATAATAGAGGTGCTAGTTAAGGTAATGGTGGTAATCACATTGCAATATACAAATGTATCAAATCAACACATTGGGGCTTCCCTGGTGGCGCAGTGCTTGAGAGTCCGCCTGCCGATGCAGGAGACGCGGGTTTGTGCCCCGTTTCGGGAAGATCCCACATGCCGCGGAGCGGCTGGGCCCGTGAGCCATGGCCGCTGAGCCTGCACGTCCGGAGCCTGTGCTCCGCAAATGGGAGAGGCCACAACAGTGAGAGGCCCGCATAACGCAAGAAAAAAAAAAAAAAATCAACACATTGTACACCTTGAAGTTACACAATATGTCAAATATTTCAAAGTAGTTTTTTGTGATTCACTTCCCTGTAGAATTTTAATGCCATACTAAAAGTTTAGACACTATAATGAAGGCTGTGGGAAATCATCAAAGTCTTTTAAGATAGAAAATGACCACTATGTTTTAGAATGTTTTAGAATGTTTTAGAAGTTTAAGACACTGTGAAAAGGGAAAGGATGAATTGAAAACAGATAGGCCTATTTAGAAACATGGGAAAGTGGATGAGTACCTGTGCAATTGTGGCAATAGAGACAGTAAATGAGGGTAGATCCTAGAATTACTGAAAAGATATATGAGTTGGTCCAAGCTGAATTCGAGCTACCTATGGAATATCTGAGATTTGTCTTGTAGATCACTGTACTGTAGATACCACAGAAATGAAATTTAGGGTTATAGAGTTAGATTTGTGTGTCATCAGCATAGAGTCATAGCAGTTGATGAGATTTCCCAGGAAGAGTTATAAAATGGTTAAGGAACTATGATCAAAAATGAAAATATATTTTTATTTAGGGGAAGAGAGTATAAGTTTATAAAGTACACCAAAAAGGAGTATGTAGAGCAGTAGGATGAGAATCAGAGTAGTATGTTGTCACATTAACCAAGTGAATTGAATAAGTTTACCTAAAGGTACATTAATCATGGCAATCCTTAGTTGTAAAGGCTGATACTGCATAGTCTCTCTCTCTAGCTTTTGACCTATACCTTTGTGTGTTCAATTTGATCCACAGTCCAAGATTTTCTCATCCTTCATCTAACTCAAGATCATAACTTTAATTGCACCTGAGTGATAGTAGAGCAATGTGGTACACTGTATTATTCACAAATAATCTGCACAACATGAAATTGAACTTAAGTGTAACTGTATGAATTGCTTTGACTCATAAAAATAGAGTATACATAATGTTTGTTATTTCTAGAAGTTTTAAGAGCAATACAGTATTCTGGCAGGCTGTCTTTGTTGTCTTCTATAATGACTAAAAATGTTCAATAGAGTCTGCTCTATGTCAAAGAGCTGCAGCAGCTGACCTGCAACAGACTTATGATATGAAGGAGAAAGGAATCTTTGTTTTTGTAAGCCATTGAGATTATAAGGATGCTTGTTACTAAAGCAAAATCTAACTGATCCTGAATGATTTAAGTACTTTTTCCCAGTCTGTCTCTTGAGTATAAGGGGTCTATCTCCACACTCATGTTTTCATTGTGTCAGACAGGCATTGGTTAAAAAGAAAACTATTTTTCCACACTACCCTGAAGATTTGATCTAGTCATTGAAAAACTGGAAATTATTTCTACTTTTGTAGCTGCTTCTGTCATAATATAGAATAAGCAAGAAAATAGCTCAATGGATTTCATGGTTGTAGACGTTGAAACTCTAATTATCAATGAAAATTCTCCTTTCTCTCTTGAATTCCACTTACCAAGTTGCTTTGAAAACCTACTCCCATTAGTTTTGTAGGCCTGCTAATCCTCCTGCTTCTCCTTTCTCTTTTTTTTTTTTTTCTTTTTGCGGCACGTGGGCCTCTCACCGCTGTGACCTCTCCCATTGTGGAGCACAGGCCCTGGACGCACAGGCTCAACGGCCATGGCTCACAGGCCCAGCCGCTCCACAGCATGTGGGATCCTCCCAGACCAGGGCACAAACCTGTTTCCCTGCATTGGCAGGCAGACTCTCAACCACTGCACCACCAGGGAAGCCCTCCTTCATCTTTTCTGTAATCAGTGACATTTCACGGCTAAGTTTAGAAATCTCTGTTGCACTGTGTTCTCATCTCAATAAGAATAAGGAAAATAGCTCTATGTTTGGAAAGGAATTGAATTAATAGTCAGATTATCCTATATTAATTCTACTTCTATAAGGAGCTTTGTCACTTTGAACAAGATAGTTAAATTTTGTGAGATAGACTGTGACTAATATCTACTTTTCAGGGTTGTTGTGGGGATTTTAATGCTTGTGAATGTACTTAGAATCTGTAGATGCTCAATAACAATTAATCATATTATTTATTTAACAAAAATTTAGTCCTGCTCATAATCACAATGCTATGTTGTTTTCCTAAATTTATGAATGAAATATAACTATACTATTTGATATCTAATCACAAAATATTCATACCTTAAGGATCACAAATTTGAAAGTGATTTCTCACTCTGGTCCACAGAGACAAACAGTTATGGTTCTTATGTGTTTCTAATTCAAATTTTAAATTTTTTTATTGGAGTACAGTTGATTTACAATATTTTGTTATTTTCAGGTGATCAGCAAAGTCATGAAATATTTTAAAAATTAAATTTAACTCTAAAATTCACGATGAAGGAGGAGATTCAAGATGGCAGAAGAATAAGATGCAGAAATCACATTCCTCCCCACAAATATACCATAAATAAATCTACACATGGAACAGCTCCTACAGAACATGTACTGAACACTGGCAGACCTCAGACCTCCCAAAAGGAAAGCAACTCTCCACATACCTGTGTAGGGTAAAAAAAAAAAAAAAGAAAAAAGAAAAAACAGAGACAAAGAATAGGGAAGGGAACTGCAACAGTGGGAGGGAACTGTGAAGTAGGAAAGTTTTCCACATACTAAGAAGCCCCTTGGAGGGCGGAGACTGCTGGTGGTGGATGGGGAGAGCTTCAGAGGAACAGGGGAGAGCGCAGCAACAGGTTGTGGAGGGCAAAGTGGAGAGATTCATGCACAGAGGATCAGTGCAGACGAGCACTCACCAACCTGAGAGGCTTGTCTGCAAACCCGCCAAGATGGGTCGGGGCTGGGAGCTGAGGATCGGGCTTTGGAGAACGGATCCCAGGGAGACAACTGGGGTTGGAGGCGTGATCACAGTCTGAAGGGGGCAAGTGCAACACAGCTAGTTGGGAAGGAGTCCGGGAAAAAGTCTGGACCTGCCGAACAGGAAGAGACTTTTTATTCCCTCTTTGTATCCTGGTGTGCAAGGAGAGGGATTAAGAGCTGTGCTTAAAGGAGCTCCAGAGACCAGCGCAAGCTGTGGCTACCAGCGCAGACCCCAGAAATGAGTATGAGATGCTAAGGCTGCTGATGCCACCACCAAGAACCCTCTGTGCAAGCACAGGTCATTATCCACACATCACCTCCCAAGAGCCTGTGCAGCCCACCACTGTCAGGGTCCTGTGATCCAGGGACAACTTCCCCGGGAGAACACACAGCATGCCTCAGGCTGGTGCAATGTCATGGTGACCTCTGCCACTGCAGGTTCTACCTGCATCCGGAACCCTCCCTACCCCCGGCCTGAGTGAGCCAGAGCCCCCAAATAAGCTATTCCTTTAACCCCATACTGTCTGAGTGAAGAACAGATGCCCTCAGCCGACCTACATGCAGAGGTGTGTCCAAATCCAAAGCTGAAATGCAGGAGCTGTGAGAAGAAAAAGAGAAAGGGAAATTTATCCTTGCAGCCTCAGGAGCAGTGGATTAAATCTACACAATCAACTTGATGTACCCTGCATCTGTGGAGTACCTGAATAGACAACAAATCATCCCAAACTGAGGAGGTGGACTTTGGGAGCAACAAAATATATATATTTTTTCCTCTTTTACTCTTTTTTTTAGTGTGTATGTGTATGATTCTGTATGTGATGTTGTCAGTATAGCTTTCCTTTTATCATTTCTCCCAGGGTTCTGTCTGTTTTTTTGTTTTTTTTTTACTTGAAAAACAAATTTTTTATTAATAAATATGTTTTTATTTTAATAACTTCATTTTATTTTATTTTATTTTATGTTCTTCTTCCTTTCTTTCTTTCTTTTTCTTTCTTTCTTTTTTTCTCCCTTTTATTCTGAGCCATGTGGAGGACAGGCTCTTGATGCTTCAGCCAGGGGTCAGGGCTGTGATACTGAAGTGGGAGAACCAAGTTCAGGACACTGGTCCACAAGAGACCCTCAAGCTCTGCATAATATCAAACAGCAAAAATCTCCCAGAGACCTCCATCTCAACGCCAAGACCCAGCTCCACTCAATGACCAGCAAGCTACAGAGCAGGACACCCTATGCCAACAACTAACAAGACAGGAACACAACACCACCCATTAGCACAGAGGCTGCCAAAAACCATAATAAAGCCACAGACATCCCAAAACACACCACAAGACATGGACCTTCCCACCAGAATGACAAGATCTAGCCTCATCCACCAGGACACAGGCACTAGTCCCCTACACCAGGAAGCCTACAAAACCCACAGAAGCAAACTTAGCCACTGGAGACATAAATCAAAAACAATGGAAAATATAAACCTGCAGCCTGCAAAAAGGAGACTCTAAACACAGTAATTTAAGCAAAATGAGAAGACAGAGAAACACACAGTGGATGATGGAGCAAGACAAACCCCACCAGACTTAGAAATGAAGAGGAAATAAGCAGTCTTCCTGAAAAATAATTCAGAATAATGATAGTAAAGATGATCCAAAATCTTGGAAGTAGGATGGAGAAAATACAAGAAAAGTTTAACAAGGACTTGGAAGAACAAAAGTGCAAACAAAGAGAGATGAACAACACAATAAATGCAATTTAAAATTCTCTAGAAGGGATCAATAGCAGAACAACTGAGGCAGAAGAACAGATAACTGACCTGGAAGATAAAATAGTGGAAATAACTACTGAAGACCATAATAAAGAAGAAAGAAGTAAAAGAACTGAGGACAGTCTCAGAGACCTCTGGGACAACATTAAACACACCAACATTCGAATTATAGGGCTCCTGGAAGAAGAAGAGAAAAAGAAAGGCACTGAGAAAATATTTCAGGAGATTATAGTTGAAAACTTCCCTAAATGGGAATGGAAATAGCTAATCAAGTCCAGGAAGCACAGAGAGTCCCATAAAGGATAAATCCAAGGAGAAACATGCCAAGACACATATTAATCAAACTGTCAGAAATTAAATACAAAGAAAACATATCAAAAGTAGCAAGGGAAAAACAACAAACAACACACACGGGAATCCCCATAAGGTTAACAGCTGATCTTTCAGCAGAAACTCTGCAAGCCAGAAGGAAATGGCAGGACATATTTAAAGTGATGAAAGAGAAAAACCTACAACCAAGATTACTCTACCCAGCAAGGATCTCATTCAGATTTGACGGAGAAATTAAAAGCTTTAGAGACAAGCAAAAGGTAAGAGAATACAGCACCACCACACCAGTTCGATAAAAAAATGCTAAAGGAACTTCTCTAGGCAGGAAACACAAGAGAATGAAAAGACCTACGAAAATAAACCCAAAACAATTAAGAAAATGGTAATAGGAACATACATATTGATATTTGCCTTAAATGTAAATGGATTAAAACCTCCAACCAAAAGACATAGATGGGCTGAATGTATACAAAAACAAGTCCCATATATACACAGTCTACAATAGACCCGCTTCAGACCTAGGGATACATACAGACTGAAAGTGAAGGGATGGAAAAAGGCATTCCATGCAAATGGAAATCAAAAGAAAGCTGCAGTAGCAATTCTTGTAACAGACAAAATAGACTTTAAAATAATGATTATTACAAGAGACAAAGAAAGACACCACATAATGATCAAGCAATTGATCCAAGAAGAAGATATAACAATTGTAAATATTTATGCACCCAACATAGGAGCACGTCAATACATAAGGCAAATACTAACAGCCATAAAAGGGGAAATTGACAGTAACACAATCATAGTAGAATGCTTTAACACCCCACTTTCACCAATGGACAGATCATACAAAATGCAAATAAACAAGGAAACACAAGCTTTAAAGGATACATTAAACAAGATGTACTTAATTTATATTTACAGGACATTCCATCTGAAAACAACAGAATATATTTTCCTCTCAAGTGTGCATGGCACATTCTCCAGGATAGAACATATCTTTGGTCAAAATCAAGCCTTCATAAATTTTAGAAAATTGAAATCATATCAAGCATCTTTTCCAACCACAATGCTATGAGACTAGATATCAATTACAGGAAAAAATCTGTAAGAAATACAAACACATGGAGGTTAAACAACACACTACTTAATAAACAAGAGATCACTGAAAAAAATCAAAAAGGAAATCAAAAAATACCTAGAAACAAATAACAATGAAAGCACAATGATGCAAACCCTATGCTATGCAGCAAAAGGAGTTCTAAGAGGGAAGTTTATAGCTATAAAAGCCTACCATAAGAAACAAGAAACATCTCAAATAAACAACCTAAACTTACACCTAAAGCAATTAGAGAAAGAACAACAACAAAAAAAACCCCAAGTTAGCAGAAGGAAAGAATCTCATAGATCTGATCAGAAATAAATGAAAAAGAAATGAAGAAAACGAGAGCAAAGATCAATAAAACTAAAATCTGGTTCTTTGAGAAGATAAACAAAATAGATAAATCATTAGCGAGACTCATCAATAAAAAAAGGGAGAAGACTCAAATCAATAGAATTAGAAATGAAAAGGGAGAAGTAACAACTGACACTGCAGAAATTCAAAGGATCACGAGAGATTACTGAAGGCAATTCTATGCCAACAAATTGGACAACCTGGAAGTAATGAACAAATTCTTAGAAATGTACAACCTTCTGAGACTGAACCAGGAAGAAATAGAAAAAATGAACAGAGCAATCACAAGCACTGAAATTGAATCTGTGATTAAAAATCTTCTAACACCGCGATGAAGAGTGACCCCCACTTGCCACAACTAGAGAAAAGCCCATGCACAGAAATGAAGACCCAACACAGCCATAAATAAATAAATTAAAAAAAAAAATCTTCTAACAAAGAAAAGCACAAGACTAGATGGCTTCACAAACGAACTCGATAAAACATTGAGAGAAGAGCTAACACCTATCCTTCTCAAATTCTTCCAAAATATAGCAGAGAGAGGAACACTTCCAAACTCATTCTACGAGGCCACCATCACTCTGATACCAAAACCAGACACACATGTCACAAAGAAAGAAAACTACAGGCCAATATCTCTGACGAATATAGATGCAAAAATCCTCAACAAAATACTAGCAAACAGAATCCAACAGTACATTAAAAGGATCATACATTATGATCAAGTGGGGTTTATCCCAGGAATGCAAGGATTCTTCAATATACGCAAATCAATCAATGTGATACCACATAGTAACCAATTGAAGGAGAAAATCCTTAAGATCATCTCAATAGATGCAGATACAGCTTTTGACAAAATTCAATACCATTTACAATAAAACACCCTCCAGAAAGTAGGCATAGAGGGAACTTTCTTCAACATAATAAAGGCCATATATGAGAAACCCACAGCCAACATCATCCACAATTGTGAAAAATTGAAACCATTTCCACTAATATCAGGAACAAGACAAAGTTTCCCACTCTCACCACTCTTATTCAATATAGTTTTGGAAGTTTTAGCCACAGCAATCAGAGAAGAAAAAGAAATAAAAAGAATCCAAATATGAAAAGAAGTAGTAAAGCTGTCACTATTTGCAGATGACATGATATTATAAGTAGAGAATCATATAGATGCTACCAGAAATCTATTAGAGCTAATCAATGAACTTGGAAAAGTAGCAGGATACAAAATTAATGCACAGAAATCTGTAGCATTCCGATACACTAATGATGAAAAATCTGAAAGTGAAATTAAGAAAACACTCTCATTTAACATTGCAAGAAAAAGAATAAAATATCTAGGAAAAAAACCTATGTAAGGAGACAAAAGACCTGTATGCAGAAAATTAGAAGACACTGATGGAAGAAATTAAGGATGATACAAAGAAATGGAGAGATATACCATGTTCTTGGATTGGAAGAAGGAACATTGGGAAAATGACTCTACTACCCAAAGCAATCTACAGATTCAATGCAATGCCTATCAAACTGCCACTGGCATTTTTCACAGGACTAGAACAAAAAATTTCACAATATGTATGGAAACAGAAAAGACCCCAAAGATCCAAAGTAATCTTGAGAAAGAAAAACGGAACTGGAGGAATCAGGCTTCCTGTCTTCAGACTATACTACAAAGCTACAGTAATCAAGACAGTAGGGTACTGGCACAGAAACAGAAATATAGTTCAATGGAACATGATAGAAAGCCCAGAGATAAACCCACACACATATGGTCACCTTATCTTTGATAAAGGAAGGAAGAATATACAGTGGAGAAAAGGCAGCCTCGTCAATAAGTGGTGCTGGGAAAACTGGACAGGTGCATGTAAAAGTATGAAATTAGAACACTCCCTAACACCATACACAAAAATAAACTTAAAATGGATTAAGAACCTAAATGTACGGCCAGACACCATCAAACTCTTAGAGGACAACATAGGCAAAACCCTCTATAACATAAATCACAGAAAAATCATTTTTGACCCACTTCCTAGAGAAATGGAAAGAAAAACAAAAATAAACAAGTGGGACCTAATGAAACTTAAAAGGTTTTGTGCAGCAAAGTAAACCACACCAAGAAGAAAAGAAAACCCTCAGAACTGGAGAAAATATTTTCAAGTGAAGCAACTGACAAAGGATTAATCTCCAAAATTTACAAGCAGCTCATGTAGCTCAATATCAAAGAAACAACAACCAAGTCCAAACATGAGCAGAAGACCTAAATAGACATTGCTCCAAAGAAGGTATACAGATTGCCAACAAACAGATAAATGAATGCTCAGCATCATTAAACATTAGATAAATGCAAATCAAAAGCACAATGAGATATCATCTCACACTGGACAGAATGGTCATCATCAAAAAATCTAAAAACAGGAGGAGCTGAGGAAGATGGCAGAAGAGTAAGAAAGAGATCACCTTCCTCCCCCACATACATCATAAATATATCTACACGTGGAAATGCTCCTATAGAATGAATACACACTGAATGCTGGCAGAAGACCTCAGACCTCCCAAAAGAAACTCTCCACGTACCTGGGTAAGGCCAAAGAAAAAATAAAAAACACAGACAAAACAATAGGGATGGGACCTGCACCAGTGGGAGGGACCTGTGAAGGAGGAACGATTTCCACACAGTAGGAAGCCCCTTCAGGGGCAGTGACTGTGGGAGCTGGAGGGTGGAAGCTTCAGAGCAATGGAGGAGATTTCAGCAAAAGGGGTGCGGAGGGCAAATCAGAGAGATTCCCACACAGAGGATCAGTGCCAACTGGCACTCACCAGCCCAAGAGGCTCATCTGCTCACCCACTGGAGTGGGTGGGGGCAGGGAGCTGAGGCTCCGGCTCTGGTTGGATCACTGGGAGGGGACTGGGGTTGGTGGTGTGAACACAGCCTGAAGGGGTTAGGGCACAATGGCTAGTCGGGAAGGAGTGCGGGAAGAAGTCTGGACCTACTAAACAGGCAAGAGACTTTTTCTTCCCTCTTTGTATCCTGGTGCAAAAGGAGAGGGGATTAAGAGCTCTGCTTCAAGGAGCTCCAGAGACCAGCCCAAGCTGCAGCTAAATCACAGACCACAGAGACGGGCATGAGATGCTAAGGCTGCTGTTGCCACTACCAAGATGCCTGTGTGCAAGCACAGGTCACTATCCACACCTCCACTCCTGGGAGCTTGGGCAGCCTGCCACTGCCAGGGTCCCATGATCCAGGGAAAACTTCCCCAGGAGAACACATGGCACACCACAGGCTGGTGCAACATCATGCCAGACTCTGCTGCTGCAGGTTCGACCTGCATCCTTGCCTCACCCTCCTCCCAGCCTCAGTGAGCCACAGCACCCGAATCAGCTTCTCCTTTAACCCTGTCCTGTCTAAATGAAGAACAGTTTCCCTCAAGTGACCTACATGCAGAGGCGGGGCCAAATCCAAAGCTGAATCTCTGGATCTGTACAAACAAAGAAGAGACAGGGAAATTGCTCCCAACAGCCTCAGGAGCAGTGGATTAAATCTCCACAATCAACTTGATGTCCCCTACATCTGTGGGAAAACTGAAAAGACAACAAATCATCCCAAATTGAGAAGGTGGATTTTGAGAGAAAGATATATTATTTTATTCCTTTTCCTCTTTTTCTGAGTGCGTATGTGTATGCATCTGTGTGAGATTTTGTTTGTAAAACTTTGCTTTCAACATTTGTCCTAGGTTTTTTATCTGTCTGGTTTATTTTTCTTACTTTAAAAAAAATATTTCTTAATATATTTTTAAATACCTTTATTTTCTTTTAACCTTTCTTTCTTTCTTTCTTTCTTTCTTTCTTTCTTTCTTTCTTTCTTTCTTTCCTTCTTTCTTTCTTTCTTTCTTTCTTTCTTTCTTTCTTTCTTTCTTCCTTTCTTTCTTTCTTTCTTTCTAATTTTTCTCCCTATTATTCTGAGCCATGTGGATGAAAGGCTCTTGGTACTGCAGCCAGGCATCAGTGCAGCACCTCTGAAGAGGGAGAGCCAAAGTCAGGACCCTTGTCCACAAGAGACCTCCCAGCTAAACGTAATATCAAATGGCAAAAATCTTCCAGAGATCTCCATCTCAACACCACCACCCAGCTTCACTCAAAGAGCAGCAAGCTACAGTGCTGGACACCCTATGCCAAACAACAAACAAGACAGGAACACAACACCACTCATTAGCAGAGAGGCTGCCCCAAATCATAATGAGGCCACACTCCCAAAAACAAACTGCCAGATGAGGAACTGCCCACCAGAAAGACAAGATCCAGCCTCATCCACCAGAACACAAGCACTAGTCCCCTCCACCATGAAGCCAACACAACCCACTGAACCAACTTTAGCCACTGGGGACAGACACCAAAAACAATGGGAACTACGAACCTGCAGCCTGCAAAAAGGAGACACCAAACACAGTAAGATAAGCAAAATGAGAAGACAGAAAAACACACAGCAGATGAAGGAGCAAGGAAGAAGCCCACCAGACCTAACAAATGAAGACAAAATAAGCAGTCTCCTGGAAAAAGAATTCAGAATAATGATAGTAAAGATATCCAAAATATTGGAAATAGAATAGATAAAATGCAAGAAACATATAACAAGGACCTAGAAGAACTAAAGAGGAAACAAGCAATGATGAAACACACAATAAACGAAATTAAAAATACTCTAGAAGGGATCAATAGCAGAATAACTGAGGCAGAAGAATGGATAAGTGGCCTGGAAGATATAATAGTGTAAATAACTACTGCAGAGGAGAATAAAGAAAAAATAATGAAAAAAAAAAAAACAACTGAGGACAGACTCAGAGACATCTGGAACAACATTAAATGCAGCAACATTTGAAGTATAGGGGTCCAAAAAAAGAAGAGAAAAAGAAAGGGTCTGAGAATATATTTTAAGAGATTATAGATGAAAACTTCCCTAGTATGGGAAAGTAAATAGTTAATCAAGTTCAGGAAGCACAGAGAGTCCCATACAGGATAAATTCAAGGAGAAATACGCCAAGACACATATTAATCAAACTGTCAAAAACTAAATACAAAGAAAGCATATTAAAAGCAGCAAGGGAAAAACAACAAATAACACACAAGGGAATCCCCATAAGGTTAACAGCTGATCTCTCAGCAGAAACTCTACAAGCCAGAAGGGAGTGGCAGGACATACTGAAAGTGATGAAGGAGAAAAACCTGCAACCAAGATTACTCTACCCAGCAAGGATCTCATTCAGATTTGATGGAGAAATTAAAACCTTTACAAACAAGCAAAAGCTGAGAGAGTTGAGCATCACCAAACCAGCTTTACAACAAATGCTAAAGGAGTGTCTCTAGGCAAGAAACACAAGAGAAGGAAAAGGCCTACAATAACAAATCCAAATGATTAAGAAAATAGGATTAGGAACATACATATTGATAATTACCTTAAATGCAAATAGAATAATTGCTCCCACCAAAAGACACAGACTGGCTGAATGGATACAAAAACAAGACCCATATATATGCTGTCTACAAGAGACGCACTTCAGAGCTAGGGACACATACAGACTGAAAGTGTGAGCATGGAAAAATATATTCTATGCAATGGAAATCAAAAGAAAGCTGGAGCACCAATACTCATATAAGACAAAATAGACTTTAAAATATAGACTATTACAAGAGACAAAGAAGGACACTACTTAATGATCAAGGGATTGATCCAAGAAGAAGATATAACAAATGTAATCATTTATGCACCCAACAGCGGAGCAACTCAATACATAAGGCAAATACTGACAGCCATAATAGGGGAAATGGACAGTAACACAATCATAGTAAAGGACTTTAACACCCCACTTTCACCAATGGACAGATCATACAAAATGAAAATAAATAAGGAAACACAAGCTTTAAAGGATATATTAAAAAAGATGGACTTAATTGATATGTACAGGACATTCCATCCGAAAACAACAGAATACACATTCTTCTCAAGTGCTCATGGAACATTCTGCAGGATAGATCATATCTTGGATCACAAATCAATCCTTGGTATATTTAAGAAAATTGTAATAGTATCAAGCATCTTTTCCAACCACAACACTATGAGACTGGATATCAATTACAGGAAAAGATCTGTAAAAAATACAAACACATTGAGGGTAAACAATACAATATTTAATAACGCAGTGATCACTTAAGAAATCAAAGAAGAAATTAAAAAAATATCCTAGAGAGGGCAGAGGGGAAGATGGTGGAAGAGTAAGACGTGGAGATCACCTTCCTCCCCACAGATACACCAGAAATACATCTACACGTGGAGCACCTCCTACAGAACACCTACTGAATGCTGGTAGAAGAACTCAGACCTCCCAAAGGCAAGAAACTCCCCACGTACCTGGGTAGGGCAAAATAAAAAAAGAAAAAACAGAGACAAAAGAATAGGGATGGCACCTGCACCAGTGGGAGGGAGCTGTGAAGGAGGAAAGGTTTCCACACACTAGGAAGCCCCTTTGTGTGCGGAGGCTGTGAGTGGCAGAGGGGAGAGCTTCAGAGCTGTGGAGGAAAGCACAGCAACAGGGGTGCAGAGGGCAAAGCAGGGAGATTCCCGCACAGAGGTTCGGTGCTGACCAGCACTCACCAGCCCGAGAGGCTTGTCTGCTCACCCGCTGGGGCGCATGGGGCTGTGAGCTGAGGCTCAGGCTTCGGTTGGAGCTAGGGAGAGGCCTGGGGTTGGCTGCATCAACACAGCCTGAAGGGGTTAGTGCACCACGGCTAGCTGGGAGGGATTTCAGGAAAATGTCTGGAGCTGCCGAAGAGGCAAGAGACTTTTTCTTCCCTCTTTGTTTCCTGGTGCGTGAGGAGAGAGTTTTAAGGGCGCTGCTTAAAGGAACTCCAGAGACGAGCGCGAGCTGCGGTTAAAACCTCGGACCGCAGAGATGGGCACAACCCACAGCTAAAAGCACGAACCCCAGAGATGGGTACGAGCTGCAGCTAAAAACGCGGACTCCAGAGACAGGCGCGAACCACGCCTAAAAGCACGGACCACAGAGACGGGCGGAAGACGCTAAGGCTGCTGCTGCCGCCAACAAGGGGCCTGTGTGTGAGCACAGGGCACTATCCACACCCTTCTTCTGGGGAGCCTGTTCAGCCCGCCACTGCCAGGTTCCCGGGATCCAGGGACAACTTCCCCAGGAGAAAACATGGCGGGCCTCAGGCTGGTGCAACGTCACACCAGCCTCTTCTGCTGCAGGCTCACCCCGCACTCCGTGCCCCTCCCTCCCACCGGCGTGAGTGATCCAGAGCCCCCAAATCAGTGGCTCCTTTAACCTCGTCATTTCTGAGCAAAAAACAGACGCCCATCAGCGACCTACATGCAGAGGCAGGGTGAAATCCAAAGCTGAGCCCCTGGGAGCTGTGAGAACAAAGAAGAGAAAGGGAAATCTCTCCCAGTAGCCTCAGAAGCAGCGGATCAAAGCTCCACAATCAACTTGATGTACCCTGAATCTGTGGAATACATGAATATACAACAACTCATCTCAAATTGAGGAGGTGGACTTTGAGACCAAGATTTATGATTTTTCCCCTTTTCCTCTTTTTGTGAGTGTGTATCTGTATGCTTCTCTGTGATATTTTGTCTGTATAGCTTTGCATCCACCATTTGTCCTAGGGTTCTAATCGTTGTATTTTTTTAAATTTATTTGCTTAAAAATTAATTTTAATTTTAATAAATTTATTTTATTTTACTTTATATTCTTTCTTTCTTTCTTTCTTTCTATCTTTCTCTCTATCTTTCTTTCTTTCTTCCTACTTCTACTAATTCTTTCTCTCTACTTTTTCTCCATTTTATTGTGAGCCATGTGGATGAAAGGCTCTTGGTGCAGCAGACAGGAGTCAGTGTGGTGCCTCTGAGGTGGGAGAGCCACCTTCAGGACACTGGCCAACAAGAGACCTCCCAGCTCCACATAATACCAAATGGTGAAAATCTCCCAGAGATCTCCATCTCAACACCACCACACAGCTTCACTCAACGACCAGCAAGCTACAGTTCTGGAAACCCTATGCCAAACAGCTAGCAAAACAGGAACACAACAACACCCATTAGCAGAGAGGCTGACTAAAATCATAATAAGTCCACGGACACCCAAAATCACACCACGAGATGTGGACCTGCCCACCACAGAGACAAGATCCAGCCTCATCCACCAGAACACAGGCACTAGTCCCCTCAACCAGCAAGCCTACATGACCCACTGAACCAACCTTAGCCACTGGGTACAGACATCAAAAACAACGGGAACTACGAACCTGCAGCCTGCAAAAAGGAGACCCCAAACACAGTAAGATAAGCAAAATGAGAAGACAGAAAAACACACTGCAGATGAAGGGGCAAGGTAAAAACCCACCAGACCTAACAAATGAAGAGGAAATAGGCAGTCTGCCTGAAAAATAATTCAGAATAATGATAGCCAAGATGATCCAAAATCTTGGAAATAGAATAGACAAAATGCAAGGAACATTTAACAAGGACCTAGAAGAACTAAAGATGAAACAAACAACAACAAACAACACAATAAATGAAATGAAAAATACTCTAGATGGGATCAATAGCAGAATAACAGAGCAGAAGAACGGATAAGTGACCTGGAAGATGAAATAGTGGAAATAGCTACTGCAGAGCAGAATAAAGAAAAAAGAATGAAAAGAACTGAGGACACTCTCAGAGACATTTGGGACAACATTAAATGCACCAACATTCGAATTATAGGGGTTCCAGAAAAAGAAGAGAAAAAGAAAAAGACTGAGCAAATATTTGAAGAGATTATAGTTGAAAACTTCCCAAATATGGGAAAAGATATAGTTAATAAAGTCCAGGAAGCACAGAGTCCCATAGAGGATAAATCTAAGGAGAAATACACCAAGACACATATTAATCAAACTATCAAAAATTAAATACAAAGAAAACATATTAAAAGCTGCAAGGGAAAAACAACAAGTAACACACAAGGGAATCCCCATAAGGTTAACAACTGATCTCTCAGCAGAAAATTTGCAAGCAAGAAGGGAGTGGAAGGACATACTGAAAGTGATGAAGGAGAAAAACCTGCAACCAAGATTACTCTAACCAACAAGGATCTCATTCCGGTTTGATGGAGAAATTAAAATTTTACAGACAAGGAAAAGCTGAGAGAGTTCAGAACCAACAAACCAGCTTTACAACAAATGCTAAAGAATCTTCTCTAGGCAAGAAACACAAGAGAAGGAAAAGACCTATAATAACGAACCCAAAACAACTTAGAAAATGGGAATAAGAACATACACATCAATAATTACCTTAAATGTAAATGGAGTAAATGCTCCCACCAAAAGACACAGATTGGCTGAATGGATACAAAAACAAGACCCATATATATGCTGCCTACAAGACACTCACTTCAGACTTAGAGACACATACAGATGAAAGTAAGGGGATGGAAAAACATATTCCATGCAAATGGCAACCAAAAGAAGGCTGGAGTAACAATTCTCATATGAGAAAAAAATAGACTTAAAAATAAAGACTATTAGAAAAGACAAAGAAGGACACTACATAACGATCAAAGGATCGATCCAAGAAGAAGGTGTAACGATTGTAAATATTTATGCACCCAACATAGGAGCACCTCAATACATAAGGCAAAAACTAGCAGCCATAAAAGGGGAAATCAACAGTAACACATTCATAGTAGGGGACTTCAACACCCCACTTTCACCAATGGACAGATCATCCAAACTGAAAATAAACAAGGAAACACAAGCGTTAAATGATACATTAAACAAGATACTTTTAATTGATATTTATAGGACACTCCATCTGAAAACAACAGAAAACACATTTTCTCAAGTGCTCATGGAAAATTCTCCAGGATAGATCAAATCTTGGGTCACAAATCAAGCCTTGGTAAATTTAAGATAACTGAAATTGTATCAAGTATCTTCTCTGACCACAATGCCATGAGACTAGATATCAATTACAGGAAGAAATATGTAAAAAATAGAAACACATGGAGGCTAAATAATGCACTACTTAATAACGAAGTGATCACTGAAGAAATCAAAGAGGAAATTAAAAAAAATACATAGAAACAAATGACAACGGAGACGCGACAACCCAAAACCTACGGGATGCAGCAAAAGCAGTTCTAAGAGGGAAGTTTATAGCAATACAAGACCACCTTAAGAAACAGGAAACATCTCAAATAAACAACCTAACCTTGCACCTCAAGCAATTAGAGATAGACGAACAAAAAAAGCCCAAAATTACAGAAGGAAAGAAATAATAAAAATCACATCAGAAATAAATGAAAAAGAAATGAAGGAAACAGTAGCAAAGGTCAATAAAACTAAAAGCTGATTCTTTAATAAGATAAACAAAATAGATAAACCATTAGCCACACTCAACAAGAAATACAGGAAGAAGACTCAAATCAATAGAATTAGAAATGAAAAAGGATAAGTAAAAAATGACACTACAGAAATACAAAAGATCATGAGAGATTACTACAAGCAACTCTATGCCAATAAAATGGACAAGCTGGAAGAAATGGACAAATTCTTAGAAATGCACAACCTGCCAAGACTGAATCAGGAAGAAATAGAAAATATGGACAGACCAATCACAAGCACTGAAATTGAAACTGTGATGAAAAATCTTCCAACAAACAAAAGCCCAGGACCAGATGGCTTCACAGTTGAATTCTACCAAACATTTAGAGAAGAGCTAACGCCTATCCTTCTGAAACTCTTCCAAACTGCAACAGAGGGAGGAACACTCCCAAATTCATTCTACAAGTCCATCATCACCTTGATACCAAAACCAGACAAGGATGTCATAAAGAAATAAAACTACCGGCCAATATCACTGATGAACATAGATGTAAAAATCCTCAACAAAATACTAGCAAACAGAATCCAACAGCACATCAAAAGGATCATACACCATGAGCAAGTGTTTTTTTTTTTTTTCCAGGAATGCAAGGATTCTTCAATATACGCAAATCAGTCAATGTGATAAACCATATTAACTAATTGAAGGAGAAAAGCCATATGATCATCTCCATAGATGCAGAGAAACCTTCTGATAAAATTCAACACCCATTTATGGTATAAACCCTGCAGAAAGTGGGCATAGAGGGAATTTTGCTCAACATAATAAAGGCCATATATGAGAAACCCACAGCCAACATCATGATCAACGGTGAACATCAGAAAGCATTTCCACTGATATCAGGAACAAGACAAAGTTTCCCACTCTCACCACTCTTATTCAATGTAGTTTTGGAAGTTTTAGCCACAGCAATCAGAGAAGAAAAGGAAATAAAAGGAATCTAAATTGGAAAAGAAGAAGAAAAGCTGTCACTGTTTGCAGATGATATGATACTATATAGAGAGAATCCTAAAGATGCTACCAGAAAACTACTAGAGCTAATCAATGAATTTGGTAAAGTTGCAGGATACAAAATTAATGCACAGAAATCTCTGGCATTCCTATACACTAACGATGAAAAATCTGAAAATGAAAGCAAGAAAACACTCCCATTTACCATTGCAAAAAAAAGAATAAAATATCTCGGAGCAAACCTATGCAAGGAGACAAAAGACCTGTATGCAAAACACTATAAGACACTGATGAAGGAAATTAAAGATGATACAAATAGATGGAGAAATATACCATGTTCTTGGATTGGAAGAACCAACATTGCAAAAAATGACTATTACCCAAAGCAATATACAGATTCATTGCATTCCCTAACATACTACCACTGGCATTTTTCACAGAACTAGAACAAAAAAAATCACAGTTTGTATGGAAACACAAAAGACCCTGAACAGGCAAAGCAATCTTGAGAACAAAAAACAAAGCTGGAGGAATCAGCCTCCCTGAATTCAGACTATACTACAAAGCTAGAGTAATCAAGACAGTATGGTACTTGCACAAAAACAGACACATAGATCAATGGATTAGGATAGAAAGCCCAAAGATAAACCCACACACATATGGTCACCTTAACTTTGATAAAGTAAACAGGAATGTACAGTGGAGAAAGGACAGCCTCTTCAAGAAGTGGTGCTGGGAAAACTTCACAGGTACATGTAAAAGTTTGAGGTTAGATCACTCCCTAACATCATACACAAAAATAAGCTCAAAATGGATTAAAGACCTAAATGTAAGGCCAGAAACTATCAAACTCTTAGAGGAAAACATAGGCAGAACACTCTATGACATAAATCACAGTGAGGTCTTTTTTGACCCACTTCCTAGAGAAATGGAAATAAAAACAAAAATAAACAAATGAGACCTAATGAAACTTAGAAGGTTTTGCACAGCAAAGGAAACCATAAACAAGACCAAAAGACAACTCTCAGAAGGGGAGAAAATATTTGCAAATTAAACAACTGACAAAGGATTAATTTCCAAAATATACAAGCAGCTCATGCAGCTCAATAACAAAAAAACAAACAACCCAATCCAAAAATGGGCAGAAGACCTAAATAGACATTTCTCCAAAAAAGATATCCAGACTGCCAACAAACACATGAAAGAATGCTCAACATCATTAATCATTTAGGAAATGCAAATCAAAACTACAATGAGATATCATCTCACACCAGTCAGAATGGCCATCATCAAAAAATCTAGAATCAGTAAATGCTGGAGAGGGTGTGGAGAAAAGGGAACACTCTTGCACTGCTGGTGGGAATGTGAATTGGTTCATCCACTATGGAGAACAGTATGGAGGTTCCTTAGAAAACTACAAATAGAACTACCATATGACCCAGCAAATCCACTACTGGGCATATACCCTGAGAAAACCATAATTCAAAAAGTGTTATGTACAAAAATGTTCATTGCAGCTCTATTTCAAATAGTCTGGAGATGGAAACACCCTAAGTGTCCATCCTCAGATGGATGGATAAAGAAGATGTGGCACATATATACAATGGAATATTAGCCATAAAAAGAAATGAAATTGAGCTATTTGTAATGAGGTGGATAGACCTAGAGTCTGTCATACAGAGTGAAGTAAATCAGAAAGAGAAAGAAAATACCGTGTGCTCACACATATATATGGAATTTAAGAAAAAAATTGTCATGAAGAGCCTAGGGGTAAGACAGGAATAAAGACACAGACCTACTAGAGAATGGACTGGAGGATATGGGGAGGGGGAAGGGTGAGCTGTGACAAAGCAAGAGAGAGGCATGGACAGATATACACTACCAAACTTAAGGTAGATAGCTAGTGGGAAACAGCCGCATAGCACAGGGATATCAGCTTGGTGCTTTGTGATTGCCTGGAAGGTTGGGATAGGGAGGGTGCAAAGGAGGGAGATGTAAGAGGGAAGAGATATGGGAGCATATGTATATGTATAACTGATTCACTTTGTTATAAAGCAGAAACTAACACACCATTGTAAAGCAATTATACCCCAATAAAGATGTTAAAAAAATAATAATTACCAAGAGGGAGAAGTAACCCAAACGTCTGTTGATGTATGGATGGAGGAATGAACAAAAGGTGCTATATACATACAAAAGAATTATTATTTAGTCTTAAAATGGAAGGAAATTCTGACACATACTACAACCTCGGGGACAAACTCTGAGGACACTATGTTAAGTGAAATAAGCCAGACACACAAAGGCAAATACTGTAGGATTCCACTTACATGAGGTACCTAATCAAATTCATAAAAACAGAAAGAACGGCAGTTTCCACTGGAAGTAGGAGAGAATGTGGAACTATTGTTTAATGAGTATAAAGTTTCAGTTTTGCAAGATAATACAGTTCTGGAGACGGGTTGCACAACATTGTGAATATATTTAACCCTACTTAACTCTACCCTTAAAAATGTCTTAGATGGTAAATTTTATATTGTGTATTTTATATGTAAAACTAAAAAACGTTTTAAAAATTAAAAAAGTGAGTACTTACCTTCAAAGGAAAGATGTTTAATAAACTTGTGCTCTATACTAGGGCAGTTATAAAATTTTCAAAAATAAACTATAGTGGGAAGCAACTGCATAGCACAGGGAGATCAGTTCGGTGCTTTGGGACCATCTAGAGAGGTGGGATAGGGAGGGTAGCAGGGAGATGCAAGAGGGAGGAGATATGGGAATATATGTATATGTATATGTAATCTCATGAGAGATTACTAAAAGCAACTCTATGCCAATAAAATGGGCAATAAAATAAAGGGAGAAGACTCAAATCAATAGAATTAGAAAGTGGACAAATTCTTAGAAATGCACAACCTGCTGAGGCTGAACCAGGAAGAAATAGAACATATGAACAGACCAATCACAAGCACTGAAATTGAAACTGTGATTAAAAATCTTCCAACACACAAAAGACCAGGACCAGATGGTTTCACAGGCGAATTTTATCAAACGTTTAGAGAAGAGCTAAAACCTATCCTTCTCAAACTCTTCCAAAATATAGCAAAGGGAGGAACACTCCCAAACTCATTCTATGAAGCCACCATCACCCTGATACCAAAACGAGAAAAAGATGTCACAAAGAAAGGAAACTACAGGCCAATATCACTGATGAATACAGATGCAAAAATCCTCAGCAAAATACTAGCAAACAGAAACCAACAGCACATTAAAAGTATCATACATTATGATCAAGTGGGGTTTATCCCAGGAATGCAAGGATTCTTCAATATATGGAAATCAATCAACATGATACACCATATTAACAAATTAAAGGACAAAAACCATATGATCATCTCCTTAGATGCAGAGAAAGCTTTTGACAAAATTCAACACCAAGTTATGATAAAAACCCTACAGAAATTAGGCATAGAGGGAACATTCCTCAACATAATAAAGGTCATATATGACAAAGCCTCAGCCAACATTTTCCTCATTGGTGAAAAACTGAAAACATTTCCACTAAGACCAGGAACAAGAAAAGTTTGCCCACTCTCACCACTCTTACTCAACATAGTTTTGGAAGTTTTAGCCACAGCAATCACAGAATAAAAGTAAATGAAAGGAATCCAAATCAGAAAACAAGAAGGAAAGCTGTCACTGTTTGCAGATGATAGGATAGTGTACCTAGAGAATCTGAAAGATGCTACCAGAAAACTACTAGATCTATTCAATGAATTTGGTAAAGGAGTAGGATACAAAATTAATGCCCAGAAATCTCTGGCATTCTTATAAACTAGTGATGAAAAATCTGAAAGTGAAATTAAGAAAACACTCCCATTTACCATTACAACAAAAAGAATAAAATATCTACGAAAAAACTTACTTAAAGAGAGAAAAGACGTGTATGCAGAAAATTATAAGAAAGTGATAAAAGAAAGTAAAGCTGATACAAATAGATGAAGGGATACAACATGTTCTTGGATTGGAAGAATCAATATTGTGAAAATGAATCTACTACCAAAAGCAATCTATAGATTCACTGCAATCCCTATCAAACAACCACTGACATTTTTTACAGAACTAGAACAAAAAATTTCAAAGTGTGTATGGAAACACAAAAGACCCTGTATACCCAAAGCAATCTTGAGAACGAAAGATGGAGTGGGAGGAATCAGGCTCCCTGGCTTCAGACTATACTAAAAAGCTACAGTTATCAAGACAGTATGGTATTGGCACAAAAACAGAAATATAGATCAATGGAACAGGATAGAAACCCAGAAATAAACCCACACGCATATGGTCACATTATCTTTGATAAAGGAGGCAAGAATATACAGTGGAGAAAAGACAGCCTCTTCAATAAGTGATGCTGGGAAAACTAGACAGGTACATGTAAAAGTATGAAATTAGAATACTCTCTAACACCGTACAGAAAAATAAAATCAAAATGGATTAAAGACCTCAATGTAATGCCAGACACTCAAACTCTAGAGGGAAACGTAGGCATTACACTCTATGACATATATCACAGCAAGATCCTTTTAGACCCACCTCCTACAGAAATGGAAATAAAAACAAAAATAAACAAATGGGACCTAATGAAACTTAAAAGCTTTTTCACAGCAAAGGAAACCATAAACAAGAGCCAAAGACAATCCTGAGAATGGGAGAAAATATTTGCAAATGAAGCAACTGACAAAGGATTAATTTCCAAAATTTACAAGCAGCTCGTGCAGCACAAAAACAATAAAATCAAATAATCCAATCCAAAAAGGGACAGAAGACCTAAATAGACGTTTCTTCAAAGAAAATATACAGATTGCCAACAAACACATGAAAAAATGCTCAACATCATTAATCATTAGAGAAATGCAAATCAAAACTAAAATGAAATATCATCACACACAGGTCAGAATGGCCATGATGAAAAAATCTAGAAACAGTAAAAGCTGGAGAGGGTGTGGAGAAAAAAGGAACACTCTTGTACTATTGGTGGGAATGTAAATTGGTACAGCCACTATAGAGAACAGTATGGAGGTTCCTTATAAAACTACAAATAGAACTAACATATGACCCAGCAATCCCATGACTGGGCATATACCCTGAGAAAACCATAATTCAAAAAGAGTCATGTACCAAAATGTACATTGCAGCTCTACTTACAATATCCAGGTCATGGAAGCAGCCTAAGTGTCCATCGACAGATGAATGGATAAAGTAGATGTGTCACATATATACAATGGGTTATTACTCAGCCATAAAAAGGAACAAAACTGATCTATTTGTAGTGAGGTGGATGGGCCTAGAGACTGTCATACAGAGTGAAGTAAGTCAGAATGAGAAAAACATATATGGTATGCTTACACATATATATGGAATTTAAAAAGAAAATAGAAGAACTGTGGGGCAAGACAGGAATAATGATGCAGACCTACTAGAGAATGGACTTGATGATATGGAGAGGGGGAAGGGTAAGCTGGGACAAAGTGAGAGAGTGGCATGGACATATATACACTACCAAACATAAAATAGATAGCTAGTGGGAAGTAGCTGCATAGCACAGAGAGATCAGCTCGGTGTTTTGTGACCACGTAGACGGGTGGGATAGGGAGTGTGGGAGGGAGGGAGTTGCAAGAGGGAAGAGATATGGGGACATATGTATATGTATGACTGATTCACTTTGTTATAAAGCAGAAACTGACACACCATTGTAAAGAAATTGTAGTCTAATAAAGATGTGAAAAAATATTTAAAAAAATAAAATTCACAATGAAGAACATAACATTTAAATAGATACAGGATCCAGGGCTGCAGTTTCAGGACCCTGTCTTACTCTTCTCACTCTGACCCAGACCTTGAGGTCTAGACTATACGTCTTAGAGAAACAACATACATTCATTAAGTTCAACTTCTTTGGTTGTTTTAAATTTACAAAAGAACTATTGTAAATAAAGTAAAGGAGTAAGAACATGGTTTATTTAAATTTCAGAATGCATTGACATTAATCAATCCAACCAGAATGAGCTGATTTTTCCTTGATAATCACAGGGAACCACACTGGCGCTTCCTGGCTAAAATCCAGAAGTCACTTTTGCTGTCAGCTCTTTCAAATCAAAAGAGTGCGATTCTTACCTGTTTTCCATGACAACCAGTATATTCCACGATGTCTCTAGACATGTGGTCAGCTGAAAAGCACTGGCTACACCCCAGGACTTGTGTTGGTGACTTGAACCTCCACTGAACATGAGAACTCCAAGAGAGGCAGTTCTTTTCTTTCCCCTTTAATACTTCAGCATTTTCATTACTATTCAGAGTTCAATATTTGTTTACATTTGTTCCTTTTAAACATATAATAAAATGTACAGATATTCGGTCTACCATTGATGATTTTGCCTAATATATATACTTGTGTAATGCAATCCCCTTATGAGATATAGAACATCACTGGGACCCCAAAAATGTTCTCTCAAGGCTCTCACTCCCTGTACCCATTCCCAGCCCATACCAGAAGCAACCACTGATTGTGTTTTTGTTTCTTTGTTTTATAACATAGATTATTTGTCCCATTCTAGAGTTTCATATAAATTGAAGCATATTGTGTGTTCTCTTTTACATTAGATTCCTTCACTCAGGATAATGTTTTGAGATTCAAGCTCTATGCAGTTATTTATTTTTCATTATTTCCACTGAATCATGTTTGATTTATTATATTAGGTTCAGGTGTACAGCTTGCTGATTCAGTATTTCTCCAGTAAGTGTTATTACACAATAATGGCTGTTATTCCCTGTGCTATACAATATATCCTTGTTGCCTATATATTTTATACATAGTAGTTTGTATCTTTTCTTTTTAACATCATTATTAGAGTACAATTGCTTTACAGTGTTCTGTTACTTTCTGCTGTATAACACAGTGAATCAACTATTGTATACATATATTACCATATACCCTCCCTCTTGTACCTGCCTCCCAACCTCCCTATCCCACCCCTCTAGGTGGTCACAAAGCACTGATTTGATCTCTCTGTGCTATGCAGCTGCTTCCCACTAGCTAGCTATTTTATATTTGGTAGTGTACATATGTCAATGCTACTCTCTCACTTCATCCCAGCTTACTCTTGGCCCTCCCCATGTCCTCAAGTCCATTTTCTACATCTGAGGATTATTCCAGTCCTACCCCTAGGTTCATCAGACTTTTCTTTTTTTCTCTTTTAGATTCCATATATTTGTGTTAGCATTCAGCATTTGTTTTTCTCTTTCTGATATATTTCACGCTGCATGACACACTAGCTCCATTCACCTCATTACAAATAACTCAGTTTCCTTTCTTTTTATGGCTGAGTAATATTCCATTGTATATATGTGCCAAATCTTCTTTACCCATTCATCTCTTGATGGACACTTAAGTTGCTTCCATGTCCCAGCTATTGTAAATAGGGCTGCAATGAGCATTGTGATACATGACTCTTCTTGAATTATGGTTTTCTCAGGGTATATGCCCAGTAGTGGGATTGGTGGGTCATATGGAAGTTCTATTTTTAGCTTTTGAAGGAACCTCCATACTGTTCTCCACATTGGCTGTATCAATTTACATTCCCACCAACAGTGCAAGAGAGTTCTCTTTTCTCCACACCCTCTCCAGCATTTGCTTGCAGATTTTTTGATGATGGCCATTCTGACTGGTGTGAGGTGATACCTCATTGTGGTTATGATTTGCATGTATCTAATAATTAGTGATGTTAACATCTTTTCATGTGTTTGTTGGATATTTGTACGTCTTCTTGGGGGAAATGTCTATTTAGGACTTCTGCCCATTTTACTGTTGGGTTCTTTGTTTTTTGATATTGAACTGCATGAGCTGCTTGTATATTTTGGAGATTAATCAACTGTCAATTGCTTCATTTGAGAATATTTTCTCCCATTTTGAGGGTTGTCTTTTCATCTTGTTTCTCATTTTCTTTGCTGTGCAAAACCCTTTAAGTTTCATTAGGTCCCATTTTTAATTTTTTGTTTTTATTTCCATTTCTTTAGGAGGTGGGTCAAAAAGGATCTTGCTATGATTTATGTCACAGAGTGCTCTACCTATGTTTTCCTCTAAGAGTTTTATAGTGTCCAGCCTTACTTTTATATCTTTAATTCATTTTGAGTTTATTATTTTTATGGTGTTACAGAGTGTTCTAATTTCATTCTTTTATTAGTAGCTGTCCAGTTTCCACAGCACCACTTCTTGAAGAGGCTGTCTTTTCTCCATTGTATATTCTTGACTCCTTTATCAAAGATAAGGTGACCATATGTGCCTGTGTTTACCTCTGGGCTTTCTCTCCTGTTCCATTGATCTATATTTCTGTTTTTGTGCCAGTACTGTTGTGTCTTGTTTTCTGTAGCTTTGTAGTATATTCTGAAGTCAGGGGCCTGATTCCTCCAGTGATATTTTTCTTTCTCAAGACTGCTTTGTCTACTCAGGGTCTTTTGTGTTTCCATACAAATTGTGAAACTTTTTGTGCTAGTTTTCTGTGAAAAATGCCCTTGGTAGATTGATAGGGATTTCATTGAATCTGTAGATTGCTTTGGGTAGTACAGTCATTTTCACAGTGTTGATTCTTCCAATCCAAGAACATGGTATATCTGTCCATCTGTTTGTATCATCTTTTATTTCTTTCATCAGTGTCTTATAGTTTTTTGCATACAGTCTTTTTTCTCCCTAGGTAGGTTTATTTCTAGGTATTTTATTCTTTATATTGCAATGGTCAATGGGATTATTTCCTTACTTTCTCTTTCAGATTTTTCATCATTAGTGTATAGGAATGCAAGTGATTTCTGTGCATTAATTTTGTATCCTGCTAGTTTACCAAATTTATCAATTAGCTGTAGTAATTTTCTGGTAGTATTTTTAGGATTTTCTATGTATAGTATCATGTCATCTGCAAAGAGTGACAATTGTACTTCTTTCTGATTTGCCTTTATTTTATTTCTTTTTCCTCTGATTGTCTTGTCTTAATCTTCCAAAACTCTGTTTAATAATAGTGGTGAGAGTGGGCAACCTTGTCCTGTTCCTCATCTTAGAGGAGAAGGTTTCAGTTTTTCACCATTGAGATTGATGTTTGCTGTGGGTTTGTCTTATATGGCCTTTATTATGCTGATGTAGGTTCACCCTATGCCTTGTTTCTGGAGAGTTTTTACCATGAATATGTGTTGAATTTTCTCAAAAGATTTTTCTGCCTCTATCAAGATTATCATATGGTTTTTATCCTTCACTTTGTTAATATGTTGTATCACACTGTTTAATTTCCATATATTATAGAATCCTTGCATTCCTGGGATAAAGCCCACTTGATCGCGGTGTATGATTCTTTTAATGTGCTGTTGGATTCTGTTTGCTAGCATTTTGTTGAGGATTTTTGCATGTAAGTTCATCAGTGATATTGGCCTGTAGTTTTCATACTTTTTGACATCTTTGTCTGGTTTTGGTGTCAGCGTGTTGGTGGTCTCGTAGAATGTGTTTGGGAGTTTTCCTCCCTCTGCTATATTTTGGAAGAGTTTGAGAAGGATAGGTGTTACCTCTTCACTAAATGTTTGATAGAATTCGCCTGTGAACCCACCTGGTCCTGGGCTTTTGTTTGTTGGAAAAATTCTAATCACATTTTCAATTTCTGTGGTTGATATTGGTATGCTTATATTTTCTATTTGTTCCTGGTTCAGTCTCGGATGGTTGTGCTTTTGTAGGAATTTGTCCATTTCTTCGAGCTTGTCCATTTTATTGGCATATAATTTCTTTGCATAATCTCTTATGATCCTATGTACTTCTGCAGTGTCAGTTGTAACTTCTCCTTTTTCATTTCTAATTCTTTGATTTGAGTCTTCTCCCTTTTTTTCTTGATGTGTCTGAGTAATGGTTTATCACTTTTGCTTATCTTCTTGAAGAACCAGCTTTTCTTTTATTGATCTTTGTTATTGTTTCCTTAATTTAATTTTCATTGATTTCTTATCTGATATTTATGATTCCTTTCCTTCTGCTAGCTTTGGCTTTTCTTGTTCTTCTTTTTCTAATTGATTTTAGTGGAAATTTAGATTGTTTATTTGACGGATTTCTTGTTTCTTGAGGTAGGATTCTCTTGCTGTAAATTTCCCTCTTAAAACTTCTTTTGCGACATCCCATAGGTTTTGGTTCATCACGTTTTCATTGTTATCTTTTTCTAGGTATTTTTTTTTATTTCCTCTTTGATTTCTTTACTGATCTCTTAGTTATTTAGTAGAGAATGGTTTAGCCTCCATTGTTTTTTGTTTTTTTACAGTTCTTTTCCTGTAATTGATATATAGCCTCATATCGTTGTGTTTGGAAAAGGTACGTGATACAATTGGAATTTTCTTAAATTTACCAAGGCTTGATTTGTGACCCAAGATATGATCTATCCTGGTGAATATTCCATGAGCACTTGAGAAGAAAGTGTATCCTGTGGTTTTAGGAAGAAATGCCCTATAAATATCAATTAAGTCTATCTTGTCTAATGTGTCATTTAAGCTTGTGTTTCCTTATTTATTTTCATCTTGGATAATCTATCAGTGTAAGTGGGGTGTTAATGTCTCCTACTTTTATTGTGTTACTTTCAATTTCACTTTTTAGGCTGTTAGCATTTGCCTTATGTATTGAAGGTCTCCTAGTTTGGTTGAATATATATTTATAATTGTTATATCCTCTTCCTGGAATGATCTATTGACAATCATGTAGTGTCCTTCTTTGTCTCTTTTAATCATCTTTATTTTAGAGTCTATTTTGTCTGATATGAGAATTGCTACTCCAGTTTTCTTTTGATTTCCATTTGCATGGAATATCTTTCTCCATGTCCTTACTTTCAGTCTGTATGTATTCCTAAGTCTGAAGTTGGCCTCGTGTAGACAGCATATATACAGGATTTGGTTTTGAATCCATTCAGCCCGTCTATGTCATTTTTTTTGAGTATTTAATCCATTATATTTAAGGTAATTATTTATATGTATGCTCCTATTATCATGTTCTTAATTGTTTTGGATGTGTTTCCTTCTCTTGTGTTTCTTGCCTAGAGAAGTTCCTTTAGCATTTGTGAAAGGCTGCTTTGGTGTTGTTAAATTCTCTTAACTTTTGCTTGTCCATAAAGATTTTAATTTCTCTGTGAAATCTGAATGAGATCCTTGCTGGGTAGAGTAATCTTTTTTGTAGGTTTTTCCCTTTCATCACTTTAAATATGTCCTGCCCCTCCCGTCCAGCTTGCGGCTTTTCTGCTGAAAGATGAGCTGTTAACCTTATGGGGATTCCCTTGTATGTTATTTGTAGGTTTTCCCTTCCTGCTTTTAATAATTTTTCCTTGTATTTAATTTTGGTAATTTGATTAATATGTGTCTCAGCATGTTTCTCCATGGATTTATCCTGCATGGGACTCTCTGTGCTTCCTGGACTTGATAGACTATTTCCTTTCCTATGTTAGGAAGTTTTCAACTGTAATCTCTTCAAATATTTTCTCAGCCCCTTTCTTTTTCTCTCTTCTTCTGGAACCTCTGTAATTCAAATGTTGGTGTATTTAGTGTTGTCCCAGAGGTCTCTGAGACTGTCCTCAATTCTTTTCAATCTTTTTTCTTTATTCTACTATGTGGTAGTTATTTACACGTGCTTATTTTCTAGATCACTTATCCGTCCTTCTGCTGCAGTTATTCTGCTATTGATTCCTTCTAGAGAATTTTAAATTTCATTTATTTTTTTGGTCATCATTGTTTGTTTGCTCTTTAGTTCTTCTAAGTCCTTGGTAAAAGTTTCTTGTATTTTATCCATTCTATTTCTGAGATTTTGGATCATCTTTACTATCATTACTCTGAATTATTTTTCAGGTCAACTGCCTATTTCTTCTTCATTTGTTTGGTCAGTTGGGTTTTTACCTTACTTATTCATCTGCATGTTTCTCTGTCTTCTCATTTTGTTTAATTTACTGTGTTTGTGTTCTCCATTTTGCAGGCTGGACGTTCGTAGTTCCCATTGATTTTGGTGTCTGCCCCCAGTGGTTGAGGTTGGTTCAGTGGCTTGTGTAGGCTTTCTGTTGGAGGGGCCTGGTGACTGTGTTCTGGAGGGGTGGGCCTGGATCTTTTCTTTCTGGTGGGAAGTGTCACCTTGGGTGGTGTGTTTAGTGGTGTCTGTGAACTTAGTATGATTTAGGCAGCCTCTCTTTAATGGGTGGGTAGGTGTTCCTTTCCTGCTAGTTGTCTGGCATGGGGCTTCCAGCACTGGAGCTTCCTGGCCTTTGGGTGGGGCCCGGACTTAGCATTCAGACAGAGATCTCTGGGAGATCTGCTGCCATTTGATATTACATGAAGCTGGGAGTTCTCTGGTCATGCAATGTTCTGAACTCAGCTCTCCCACCTCAGAGTCTCAGGACTGACACCAGGCCAGAGCAACCAGGCCCTGTCAGCCAAATGGCTTAGAAGAAAATTGGGAGAAAAAGAATGAAAATAATAATATTAATAGAAAAATATTAAAATAAAAAATAAATAAGAGAGCAACCAAACCAATAAAAAATATCCACCAATAATAAGAACTTAAAACTAAACTAAGATATACATAAAAATCAGAAACAAATTAGTCATAGACAGAAAACCCCAAGTTTACAGGGGATCTCAAAGTCCACTGCCTGAATTTTGGGAACATTCATTGTCTATTCAGTTATTCCACAGATGCAGGGTACATCAATTTGATTGTGGGGATTTAATCTGCTGCTTCTGAGGCTACACAGAGAAAATTATTTTCTCTTCTTTGTTTTCACAGGTCCTGGGGTTCAGCTTTGCTTCTGGCCCAGCCTGTTTGTAGGTCACCCTCAGGCATCTGTCCCCTGCAAGGAGAGGAGGAGTTTAACACAGCAGCTGGTTAGAGATCTCTTGCTCACTCATGCGAGGTGAGGGAGGGGTACAGTAGTCATAATTGTAATGTGAGGCGAGCCTGTGGCAGCAGAGACCCATATGACATTGCAATACCCTGAGGTATGCCATGTGTTCTCCCAGGGAATTTATCCCTGGTTCACGGGACCCTAGTTGTGGCTGCCTGCAGAGGCTTGTGGGGCAGTTGGGTGGCACGTGGATAGTGACCTGTGTTTGCACACAGGATTCTTGGTAGCAGCAGCAACAGTGTTAGCATTTCATTCCTGTCTCTGTGGTCCGATCTGATAGTTGTGGCTCATGCCTGTCTCTGGAGCTTGCTTAGGCGGTGCTCTGCCTATTGTGGGCACACTGTAAAAGATTCCCCTCTCCTAGTGCATACTGAAAGAATTGTCTCTTGCCTCTTAGGCAGGTCTAGAATTTTCCCAGGACTCCCTTCCAGCTAGTTGTGGTGCATTACCCCCCTTCATGCTGTGTTCACATAGCCAATCCCAGTCCTCTCCCTGGGATGTGACCTCCAAAGCCTGAGCCTCAGCTCCCAGGTCCCACCCACCCTGCTGGGTGAACAGACAAGCCTCTCAAGCTGGTGAATGCTGGTCACCATGGATCCTCTGTGTGGGAATCTCTCTGCTTTTCCCTCTGCACCCTTGTTTCTGTGCTCTCCTCTGTGGCTCTGAAGCTTCTCCCTCTCCCACCTCCCCTTTCTGCCAGTGAAGGGTCTTCCTAGTGTGTGGAAGCTTTTCCTACTTCACACCTCCCTCCCAGACCTTCAGGTCCTATCCCTATTCTTTTGCCTCAGTTTTTCCTTTTTCCCTAACCAGGTACAAGGGGAGTTTCTTGCCTTTTGCGAAGTCTGAGATCTGCGAGCGTTCAGTAGTTTTTCTATAGTTGTTCCACATGTAAATGTATTTTTCATGTATTTTGGGGGAAGAAGATGATCTCCATGTCTTATTCCTCCACCATCTTGAAGGTTCTCCCTTTAATTCATTTTTGTTTGTATTAAAGTTTACATGCTGGAAGATAGGGTATAAGGAGGAAGAGATAGAGAAAAGCATACCATAGGCTTGAATACCATGTATGATGTCACTGAATTTTCATAATTTTGAATGAAAGCTATCATTCTGGGAATCTTATACATGTTTGGAAAAGATGTGAATGAAACAAAATATTCTCTATCTCCTAAAATTCCTTTCATGGCCTGGTCTATCTTAAGAGATCATATAATATAATTGAAAGGGGGTGAATTCCAAGGCCTGAATTTAAATCTCAGCCTTACCCTTTATTATCTGAATAAATTTAGGAAGTTATTGTGACTCTGTTTTGTCATAGATAATGTAATTATAGTAAGAGTTCCTGACTCAAAGGGTCCTTGTGAAAATTAAATAATTTAATACATATAAATGAGTTTAGAATATGCCTTGCAGTCATTACATTTTCATTAAGATTTAGTATTTAACAGATGAAATTTACCTTATCCTGAAATTCATGACTTTCTTTTTTCTCTCATCATATGTTCTATCTGCTACTTCACAGAAAAAAAAAATTAAAATGATCTTCTAATTCCTGTTGCTAATTATAATATCTGCAACTACACACTTCTCTTCCCTATAATAATTTTATGGGTGGCATCAGTTTTCCCCTCAAAGGCCCCTGTGCTTTGAGCCTTATTCTTCTTTTAAAATTAATTTTTATTAAAGTACAATTGATTTACAATGATGTGTTTTTTCTGCTGTACAGCAAAGTGAATCAGTTATAAGTATACATATATCCACTCTTTTTTAGATTATTTCCCCATATAGTTCATTACAGAGTATTGAGTAGGATTCCCTGTGCTATACAGTAGGTTGTTATTAGTTATATATTTTATATATAGTACTGTGTATATGTCAATAAAAATATCCCAATGTATACCCCACTTTCCCCCTTGGAAATCCTACGTTTGTTTACTACATCTGTGACTATATGTTTTATAAATAAGTTCATTTGTAACATTTTGTTTAGATTCCATAAGTAAGTGATATAATAAGATATTTGTCTTTCTCTGACTTACTTCACTCAGTATGACAATATCTAGGTCCATACATTTCACTGCAAGTGTCATTATTTCATTCCTTTTTATGGGTAAGTAATATTCCTTTGTATATATGTATCACATCTTTTTCTTTTTTTTTTTCTTTTTTCTTTTTTTTTTGGTAACACAACTTCTTTATCCATTCCTCCATCTATGGACATTTAGGTTGCTTCTATGTACTGGATATTGTATATACTACTGCAATGAATATTGGGGAACATATATCTTTTCAAATTATGGTTTTCTCCAGTTATATAACCAGGAGTGAGATGGCTGGATCATATGGTAGCTGTATTATGAGTTTTTCAAGGAACCTCGATACTCTTCTCCATAGTGGATGTACCAACTTATGTTCCTACCAACAGCATAGGAGGGTTCCCTTTTCTCCACACCCTCTCCAACATTTACTGTTTGTAGATATTTTGATGATGGCCATTCTGACCAGTGTGAGGTGATACCTCATTGTAGTTTTGATTTACATTTCTCTACTAATTAGTGATGTTGAGCATCTTTTCATGTGCTTTTTGGCCAACTGTATGTCTTCTTTGGAGAAATGTCTATTTAGATCTTCTGTCCATTTTTTGGATTGGGTTGTTTATTTTTTTTTGAAATTGAGCTGCATGAAATGTTTGTATATTCTGGAGATTAATCTCTTGACAGTTCCTTCATTTTCAAATATTTTCTCCCATTCTGTGGGTTGTCTTTTTGCTTTGTCTAAGGTTTCCTTTGCTAGGCAAAAGCTTTTAAGTTTAATTAGGTCCCATTTGTTTATTTTTGTTTTTTATTTTCAGGAGGTGCATCAAAAAAGATCTTGCTGTGATTTATGGCAAACAGTGTTCTGCCTAACTTTTCCTCTAAGAGCTTTATAGTATCTGGTCTTACATTTAGGTCTTTAATCCATTTAAGTTTATTTTTACATATGGTGTTAGAGAATGTTCTAATTCATTACTTTATATGTAGCTCTCCAGTTTTCTCAGTACCACTTACTGTAGAGACTGTCTTCTCCATTGTATATTCTTGCCTCTTTTGTCATAGATTATCTGACTATAGGTGCATGGATTTATCTCTAGACTTTCTATTCTATTCCATTGATCTGTATTGCTTCTCTGTGCCAGTATGATACTATTTTGATAACTGTAGCTTTGTAGTACAGTCTGAAACCTGGGAGCCTTATCAGTTGTTTTTCTCAAGATTGCTTTGGTTATTTGGGATCTTTTGTTTTTCCATACAAATTGTAAAATTTTTTCTTCTAATTCTGTGAAAAATGCTATGGGTAACTTGATAGGGATTGCATTGAATATGTAGATTGCTTTAGGTAATATAGTCATTTTCACAACATTGATTCTTCCAATCCAAGAACATGGTTTATCTCTTCATCTGTTTATGTCATCTTTAATTTATTTCATCAGTGTCTTCTAGTTTTCTGAGTACAGGTCTGTTACCTCTTCATGTAGGTTTATTCCTAGGTATTTTATTCTTTTTTTTTTTTGCTTTTTGGCCACACCACACAGCTTTCAGGATCTTAATTCCCTGATCAATGATCAAACCTGCACCCTCAGCAGTGGAAGCATGCATTCCTAACCACTGGACCACCAGGCAATTCTCCATATTTGATTCTTGAGATGCAATTATAAATGGGACTGTTTCTTTAATTTCTCTTACTAATCTTTCATTGTTGGTGTATAGGAATGTGCTAGATATCTGTGTATTAACTTTGTATCCTGCAACTTTACCAAATTCATTGATGAGCTCTAGTGTTTCTGGTAGCATCTTTAGGATTTTCTGTGTATAGTATCATGTCATCTGAAAAGAGTGACAGTTTTACTTCTCCTTTTCCAATTTGAGTTCCTTTTATTTCTTTTTCTTCTCTGATTGCCATGGCTAGAACTACTAAAACTATGTTGAATAAAAGTGGCAAGGGTGGATATCCTTGTCTTTTTCTTGACCTTAGAGGAAACTCTTTCAGTGTTTCACTGAAATGATGATGTTTGAGAGAATGATATTTGTTGAGAATGATGTTTGCTGTGGGTTTGTTGTATATGGCCTTTATTGTGTTGAGGTATGTTCCCTCTTTGCTCACTATCTGGAGAGCTTTTATAATAAATGGGTGTTGAATTTTTTCAAAAGCTTTTCTGCATCTTTTAAGATGATCATATTATTTTTATTTTTCATTTTGTTAATGTGGTGTATCACATTAATTGATTTACATATATTGAAGAATTCTTGCATCCCTGAGATAAATCCCACTTGAAGAAGGTGTATGATCCTTTCAGTGTGTTGGTGGATTCAGTTTGCTAGTAATTTTTTTTTTTTTTTTTTGTGGTATGTGGGCCTGTCACTGTTGTGGCCTCTCCCATTGTGGAGCACAGGCTCCAGACGTGCAGGCTCAGTGGCCATGGCTCACGGGCCCAGCTGCTCCATGGCATGTGGGATCTCCTCAGACCGGGGCATGAACCCGTGTCCCCTGCATCAGCAGGCGGACTCTCAACCACCACGCCACCAGGGAAGCCCAGTTTGCTAGTATTTTGTTGAGGATTTTTGCATCTATATTCATCAGTGATACTGTCCTGTAATTTTCTTTTTAGTGATATCTTTGTCTGGTTTTGGTATCAGGGTGATGGTGGCCTCATGGAATGAGCTTGGGAATATTCCTTCCTCTGCAAATTTTTGGAAGAATTTCAGAAGGATATGTATTAACTCTTCTCTTAGTGTTTGGGAGAACTCACCTGTGAAGCCATCTGGTACTGGACTTTTGTTTGTTGGAAGATTTTTAATCACAGTTTCAATTTCAGTGGTCTCTTCATTTTTACTGTTTCTTTCTGGTTCAGTGCCAGAAGGTTGTACCTTTCTAAGAATTTGTCCATTTCTTCTAGGTTGTCCATTTTATTGGCATGTAGTTGTTTTCAGTAATCTCTTATGATTCTTTTATTTCTTTGGTGTCCATTGTAACTTCTTCTTTTCCATTTCTAATTTTATTAATTTGAGTCCTCTCCCTTTATTTCTTGATAAGTCTGGCTAAAGTTTTATCAATTTTGTTTATCTTCCAATGGACCAGCTTTTAGTTTTATTGATATTTGCTATTGTTTTCATCTCTATTTTATTTATTTCTGCTCTTATCTTTATGATTTCTTTCTTTCTACTATCTTTGGCTTTTGCTTGTTATTCTTTCTCTAGTTGCTTTAGGTGTAAGGTTAGGTTGTTTATTTGAGATTTTTCTTGTTTCTTGAGGTAAGAATGTATTGCTAAAACTTCCCTCTTACAACTTTTTTGTGGCATCCTACAGATTTTGAGTCATTGTTGTTTTTGTTATTTGTCTATGTATTTTTTGATATCCTCTTTTATTTTTTTCAATGATCCGTTTGTTGTTTAGTAACATACTGCTTAGCCTCAATGTGTTTGTGTGTTTTACAGTTGTTTTTTTATTCTGTAATTGATTTCTAATCTCAGACCATTGTGGTCAAAAAAGTTTCTTGACATGATTTCAATTTTCTTAAATTTACTGAGGCTTGATTTGTGGCCCAAGATGTGATTTATCCTGGAGAATGTTCCTTGTATAATTGTACTCTCATAGGCAGCATATATATGGGTCTTCTATTTGTATCCATTCAGCCAGTCTATGTCTTTTGTTTGGAGCATTTAACCCATTTACATTTAAGGTAATTATCAATATCTATGTTCTTATTACCATTTTCTTAAGTGTTTTGGGTTTGTTTATGTAGGTCTTTTTTCATCCCATTCTCATTTGTTCTCTCCTCTGTGATTTGATGACCATCTTTAGTGTTGTGTTTGGGTAGCTTTTTCTATTTGTGTGTGTGTAGCTACTGTAGTTGTTGTGTTTGCTGTTCCTATTAGGTTTTGACATAGCAGTCTATATATGTAGAAGGTTGTTTTAAGTTGCTTATTTCTTTCCCTCTTAGAGAAGTCCCTGTAGCATTTGTTGTAAATCTGGTTTAGTGGTGCTGAATTCTCTCAGCTTTTGCCTGTCTTTAAAACTTTTGATTTCTCCATCATATCTGAATGAGAGCCTTGCGGAGTAGAGCAGTCTTGGTTGTAGGTTTGTCCCTTTCATCACTTGAAATATGTTGTGCCACTCCCTTCTGGCCTGCTGAGTTTCTGCTGAAAAATCAGCTGATAACCTTATAGGTATTCCCTTATGTGTTATTTGTTGCTTCTCCTTGTTGCTTTTAATATATTTACTTTTTCTTTAATTTTTCTCAGTTTGATTAATATGTATTTCAGTGTGTTTCTCCTTGGGTTCATCTTGTATCAGATTCTCTGAGCTTCCTGACTTTGAGTGTTTCTTTTCTCATGTTATGGAACTTTTCAGCTATAATCTCTTCAAATATATTCTCAGGCCCTTTCTCCTTCTCTTCTCCTTCTAGGGCCCTATAATGTGAATGTTGATGCACTTCCTGTTGTTCCAGTGGTCTCTGAGACTGTCCTCATTTCTTTTCATTCTTTTTTCTTTACTTGTTCTGTAGCAGTGATTTCCACCACTCTGTTTTGCAGGTCACTTATTCGTTCTTCTGCCTCAGTTGTTCTGCTATTGATTCCTTCCTAGGGTATTTTTCATTTCACTTATTGTATTGTTCATCTCTCTTTGTTTGTTCTTTAAATCTTCTAGCTCCTTGTTAAATATTTCTTGTATCTTCTCAATATGTGCCTCCATTCTATTTCTGAGATTTTGGATCATCTTTACTATCATTACTCTGAATTCTTTTTCAGGTAGATTGCTTACTTCACTTCACTTAGTAGTTCTTATGGGGTTTTATCTTTTTCCTTCATTTGCAACATATTTCTCTGTCATCTCTTTTTGTCTAACTTTCTGTGTTTGTGGTTTCCTTTCCACAGGCTGCAGGATCATAGTTCCTCTTGCTTCTGTGTCTTCCCCCTGTTGGGTGAGGTTGGCCCAGGCACTTGTGCAGTCTTCCTGGTGGGAGGTACTTGTGCCTGCCCTCTGGTGGGTAGAGCTCGGTCTTGTCCTTCTGATGAGCAGGTGCACATCAAGTGGTGTGTTTTGCCATGGCTGTGAGCTCAGTACGACTTTAGACAGCTTTTTTCTGATTGGTGGAGCTGTGTTCCTGTCTTGTTGGTCTTTTGACCTGAAGCTTTGCAGCACTGGAACCTGTATGTTATTAGGTGCGGCTGGGTCTTTGTGCCAAAATGTGGACCTCTGGGAAAGTTCACTCTGATCAATATTCCCTCAGGCTTCCACTACCTGTGTCCTTGCCCTCACAGCAAGTTATAGTTGACCTTTGCCTCCCTAGGAGACACTCCAAGACCCCTAGGTAGGAGTAGCCCACGTTCCTATGGAGGTACTGCTTTGTGATGGGTCTCAGTACATGTGAGACCTTGTGTGAACCTTCCAAAATGGAGTGTCTTTTCCCCCCAGCCCAGTGGAGCTCTTGCACTCAAGCCTCACTAGCCTTCAAGACTAAATGATCTGGGGATTATTCCTCCTGATGCCAGACCTTCAGACTGTCTTGGAGGGCTCGTTTTATGTGGGAATGTCCCTGTGTAGCCTATGTGGGTTTAATATTTTTTGGTGTGGGTGCTGTTTTTAATATAGATGCCTGACATGTCTTTCCTCAGTGTATGTTGGTCCTTATCCCCTTGATAGGAGGTGTGACTGATGTTGTGGTGACCAGAGCCTGCACTGGGTATTGAGCAGAGCCTCCCCTTTACTTTGTGGTTGTCCCTTCTCTGTCAGAGGTGGGGCCTACTCCTTAGCTGTTGCAGTACAGACCCCCAGGTCTGTTTCTTAGCTGTGTTTCTGACCTGAAGTGTGAGGTAGGCCAGATTGGAGCACTCCCTCTAGGTGGGAAGCCACTGAGTATTCCTCTTCTGGAGGTGTTCACCTGTGGGTTTGCTCTGTTGTGTCACTTTCCACCCATTGTGTGAGCTCTCAGATTACACTGTTGTTGGCACTGCTCTTGGCCCTGCCTTAACTGTGGGCAGTTGGCCCTGGTGACTCTCAGATATTGTTTTCACCAGGCCACCAGCATAGATCTATTGAAGTCAGGTCCCAGGATTGCAGTAATCATGGATCTGGACCAATTGTGGGTGCTAGGGGACAGCTCAGACTCTGGCCTCACCCAACTGCCTGTCTATGTGCCCACAGTCTAAAGCTCCTAAAGCTAAACCCATCTTGGCTGCAAGAACACTAGTTGTCAGTTCAGATGTTCTGTAGGTGGTGAGTTTACAAAGCTGGTCACGGTAGTGTCAATTCATAGTTTGCACAGCTGTGAGGAGAGAGTTCAGGTTTTCTTCCTTAGATACATGGATGCTGGTTCTCAGCTGTAGTTTCAGCTCCACCTCTGCTTGTGGGCCACCCACAGGGGTCTGCTTCTGAGGCTACCCCAGAGCACATGAGTCTGCCTGGTGAGGAGGGGGCACAGAGGCTGTGGTGGGCAGGGTCATGAGTGTGCCCACAGCAGTGAAGACAGGGTGCAGAGGAGGCAGTGACCATAGGGATGGGGTTTTGGTGTAGCTAGTGACTACAGGCATGAGGGAGCTTACCCCAGTGGGGACAATGCATGCCAGAGAGTCGGTGGCCACGAGTGCAAGAAATCTGGCCTGGTAGGCGCCCTTTCCAGTGCCTGGGGAGTCAGCAGTCAGAGTGTGGGGAGAGAGGCTGCAATGGCAGCTCTGCTTCTTACATGTCACTCAGCAATGGCACTTCAATTCTATGGTAGCCCAGGTTTCCTTCACAAGTATTCCTGGTTGTGGATTTCCTTACTCTTATCCCCCCAGACTGTCTCCTCTCAAGTCCTCTCCCTTGGCTTGTTCTCCAAATTCCACATTCCAGCATCCAGTCCCCTTCCACCCTGGCAGACACATGTCTCAGGATGGGATTTGCAGGGATGCGACAAAGACCATCTATGCAGGTCTCTCTCTGTCCTGCCTGCCACTGACCTGTTGCTGAGTTCTCCTCTGATACCCCCCAAAGATCCCCTTCTGTTCCAACTGATCTCCACACTGCTGATGGTGTTTCCCTGGATAGAGGAACCGCTACTCTCCTTAAGCTCCCCTCCAGGGGCAGAGGTACCTTCCTGCTTCCTCTCCTATTCCTTTTCTCTTCTTCATTCTTTCATCCTACCCAGTCACACAGGGAACATTCTTGTCCTTTCAGGTGTCTGAGATCCTCTGCTAGTGTTCAGCTGATGCTCTGTGAGAATTGATCAATTCATAGATGTATTCTTGATGCATTTGTGGGGAGAGAAGAAGTTCATGTCCTCCTACTCCTCTGCCATCTTGACTACTCCAAAATCTTATTCTTTTTTTTTTTTTTACATCTTTATTGGAGTATAATTGCTTTACAATGGTGTGTTAGTTTCTGCTATATAACAAAGTGAATCAGTTATGCATATACATATGTTCCCATACCTCTTCCCTCTTGCATCTCCCTCCCTCCCACCCTCCCAATCCCACCCCTCCAGGTGGTCGCAAAGCACCAAGCTGATCTCCCTGTGCTATGGGGCTGCTTCCCACTAGCTATCTACCTTACATTTGGTATTGTATATATGTCCATGTCTCTCTCTCACTTTGTCACAGCTTACCCTTCCCCCTCCCCATATCCTCAAGTCCATTCTCTAGTAAGACTGTGTCTCTATTCCTGTCTTACAACTAGGTTCTTCATAACATTTTTTTTCTTAAATTCCATATATATGTGTTAGCATATGGTATGTGTCTTTCTCTTTCTGACTTACTTCACTCTGTATGACAGACTCTAGGTTTATCCACTTCATTACAGATAGATTAATTTCGTTTCTTTTTATGTCTGAGTAATATTCCATTGTATATATGTGCCACATCTTCTTTATCCATTCATCTGATGATGGACACTTAAGTTGTTTCCATCTATGGGCTATTGTAAATAGAACTGAAATGAACATTTTGGTACATGACACTTTCTGAATTATGGTTTTCTCAGGGTATATTCCCAGTAGTGGGATTGCTGGGTCATAGGGTGGTTCTATTTTTAGATTTTTAAGGAACCTCCATAGTGTTACCCACAGTGGTTGTATCAATTTACATTCCCACCAACAGTGCAAGAGGGTTCCCTTTTCTCCACACCCTCTCCAGCATTTATTGTTTCTAGATTTTTTGATGATGGCCATACTGACTGGTGTGAGATGATATCTCATTGAAGTTTTTATTTGCATTTCTCTAATGATGTTGAGCATTCTTTCATGTGTTTAATGGCAGTCTATATATCTTCTTTGGAGAAACGTCTATTTAGATCTTCCGCCCATTTTTGGATTGGGTTATTTGCGTTTCTGTTATTGAGCTGCGTGAGCTGCTTATAAATTGTGGAGAATAATCCTTTGTCAGTTGCTTCATTTGCAAATATTTTCTCCCATTCTGAGGGTTGTCTTTTGGTCTTGTTTATGGATTCCTTTGCTGTGCAAAAACTTTTAAGTTTCATTAGGTCCCATTTGTTTATTTGTTTTTCTTTCCATTTCTCTAGGAGGTGGGTCAAAAAGGATCTTGCTATGATTTATGTCATAGAGTGTTCTGCCTATGTTTTCCTCTAAGAGTTTGAGAGTTTCTGGCCTTACATTTAGGTATTTAATCCATTTTCAGCTTATTTTTGTGTACAGTGTTAGGAAGTGGTCTAATCTCATAATTTTACATGTACCAGTCAAATTTTCCCAGCACCACTTATTGAAGAGGCTATCATTTCTCCACTGTACATTCCTGCATCCTTTATCAAAGATAACTTGACCATATGTCCGTGGGTTTGTCTCTGGGCTATCTATCCTGTTCCAGTGATCTATATTTCTCTTGTTATGCCAGTGACATACTGTCTTGATTACTGTAGTTTGTGGTATACTCTGAAGTCAGGGAGCCTGATTCCTCCCACTCCGTTTTTCGTTCTCAAGATTGCTTTGGCTATTTGGGGTGTTTTGTGTTTCCATACAAATTCTGAAATGTTTTGTTCTAGTTCTGTGAAAAATGCCAGTGGTAGCTTGATAGGGATTGCATTGAATCTGTAGATTGCTTTGGGTACTAGAGTCATTTTCACAATGTTGATTCTTCCAGTCCAAGAACATGGTATATCTTTCCATCTATTTGTATCATCTTTAATTTCATTCATCAGTGTCATAATTTTCTGCATACAGGTCTTTTGTCTCCTTGTGTAGGTTTATTCCTAGATATTTTATTCTTTTTTTTTGCAATGGTAAGTGGGAGTGTTTTCTTGATTTCACTTTCAGATTTTTCATCATTAGTGTATAGGAATGCCAGAGGTTTCTGTGTATTAATTTTGTATTCTGCAATATTACCACATCCACTGATTAGCTCTAGTAGTTTTCTGGTACCATCTTTAGGATTCTCTATGTATAGTACCATATCATCTGCAAACAGTGACAACTTTACTTCTTCTTTTCCAATTTGGATTCCTTTTATTTCCTTTTCTTCTCTGACTGCTGTGGCTAAAACTTCCAAAACTATGTTGAATATGAGTGCTGAGTGGGCAACCTTTTCTTGTTCCTGATCTTGGTGGAAATCCTTTCAGTTTTTCACCATTGAGGACAATGTTGTCTGTGGGCTTGTCATATATGGCCTTTATTAAGTTGAGGAAAGATCCCTCTATGCCTACTTTCTGCAGGGTTTTTATCATAAATGGGTGTTGAATTTTTTTTGAAAGCTTTATCTGCATCTATTGAGATGATCATCTGTCTTTTTCTCTTTCAATTTGTTAATATGGTGTATCATGTTGATTGATTTGCATATATTGAATAATCCTTGCATTCCTCCAATAAACCCTACTTGATCATGGTGTATGATCCAGTTACTGTGCTGATGGATTCTGTTTGCTAGTATTTTGTTGAGGATTTTTGCATTTATGTTCATCAGTGATATTGGCTTGTAGTTTTCTTTCTTTGCGACATCCTTTTCTGGTTTTGGTATCAGAATGAGTTTGGGAGTGTTCCACCCTCTGCTATATTTTGGAAGAATTTGAGAAGGACAGGTGTTAGCTCTTCTCTAAAGGGTTGATTGAATTCTCCTGTGAAGCCATCTGGTCCTGGACTTTTGTTTGTTGGAAGACTTTTAATCACAGTTTCAATATCAGTGCTTGTGATTGGTCTGTTCATATTTTCTATTTCTTCCTGATACAGTCTTGACAGGTTGTGCATTTCTAAGAATTTGTCCATTTCTTCCAGCTTGTCCATTTTATTGGCATAGAGTTGCTTGTAGTAATCTCCCATTGTCCTTTGTATTTGTGCAGTGTCAGTTCTTACTTCTCCTTTTTTATTTCTAATTCTATTGATTTTAGTCTTCTCTGTTTTTTTCTTGATGAGTCTGGGTAATGATTCATCAATTTTATTTATCTTCACAAAGAACCAGCTTTTAGTTTTATTGATCTTTGCTGTCATTACCTTCATTTCTTTTTCATTTATTTCTGATCTTATTTTTATGATTTCTTTCCTTCTGCTAACTTTGGGGTATTTTTGTTCTTCTTTCTGTAATTGCTTTAGGTGCAAGGTTAGGTTGTCTATTCGAGATGTTTCCTGTTTCTTCAGGCAGGATTTTATTGCTATAAACTTCTCTCTTAGAACTACTTTTGCTGCATCCCATAGGTTTTGGGTTGTCGTGTCTCCACTGTCATTTGTTTCTAGGTATTTTTTAATTTCCTCTTTGATTTCTTCAGTGATCAGTTGATTATTAAGTAGTGTATTGTTTAGCCTCCACGTGTTTATATTTTTTACAGATCTTTTCCTGTAATTGATATCTTTTCTCATAGCATTGTGGTCGGAAAATATACTTCATACATTTTCAATTATCGTAAATTTGCCAAGGCTTGATTTGTGACCCAAGATATGATCTATCCTGGAGAATGCTCTATGAGCACTTGAGAAAAATGTGTATTCTGTTGGTTTTGGATGGAGTGTCCTATAAATATCAATTAAGTCCATCTTGTTTAATGTATCATTTAAAGCTTGTGTTTCCATATTTATTTTCATTTTGGATGATCTGTCCATTGGTGAAAGTGAGTTGTTGAAGTCCCCTACTATGAAGGTGTTACTGTCGATTTCCCTTTTACAGCTGTTATTATTTGCCTTATGTATTGATGTGCTCCTATGTTGGGTTCCTAAATATTTACAGTTGTTATATCTTCTTTCTGGATCAATCCCTTGATCATTATGCAGTGTGCATCTTTGTCTCTTCTAATTGTCTTTATTTTAAAGTCTGTTTTGTCTGATATGAAAATTGTGAGTCCAACTTTCTTTTGGCTTCCATTTGCATGAAATATCTTTTTCCATCCCCTTACTTTGAGTCTATATGTGCCTCTAGGTCTGAAGTGGGTCTCTTGTAGACAGAAAATTTATGGGTCTTGTTTTTGTATCCATTTTGTATCTGTGTCTTTTGTTGGGAGGATTTATTGCATTTACATTTAAGGTAATAATCTACATGTATGTTCCTATTCCCATTTTCTTAATTGTTTTGGGTTCGTTATTGTAGGTCTTTTCCTTCTCTTGTTTTTTTTCCCTAGAGAAGTTCCTTTAGCAGTTGTTGTAAAGCTGGTTTGGTGGTGCTGAACTCTCTCACCTTTTGCTTGTCTGTAAAGGTTTTAATTTCTCCATCAAACCTGAAAGAGATCCTGTTGGGTAGAGTTATCTTGGTTGCAGGCTTTTCTCCATTATTTTCAATATGTCCTGCCAGTCCCTTCTGGCTTGCAGAGTTTCTGCTATAAGATCAGATGTTAACCTTATGGGGATTTCCTTGTGTGTAGTTGTTGTTTTTCCCTTGATGCTTTTAAGATATTTTTTAGGGGGTTTAATCTGTGACCATTTGATTAATATATGTCTTGGCGTATTTCTCCTTGGATTTATCCTGTATGGGAATCTCTGTGCTTCCTGTGCTTGATTAACTATTTCCTCTCCCATTTTAGGGAAGTTTTCAAATATAATCTCTTCAAATATTTTCTCAGTCACTTTCTTTTTCTATTCTTCTTTTGGATCCCCTATAATTTGAATGTTGGTGTGTTTAATGTTGCCCCAGAAGTCTCTGAGACTGTCCTTAGTTCTTTTCATTATTTTTTCTTTATTCTGCTCTGCAGTAGTTATTTCCACTATTTTATCTTCCAGGTCACTTATCCGTTCTTCTGCTTCAATTATTGTGCTATTGATCCCATCTACAGTATTTTTAATTTCATTTACTGTGCTGTTCATCATTGGTTGTTTCATCTTTAGTTCTTCTAGGTCTTTGTTAAATGTTTCTTGAAGTATGTATATTCTATTTCCAAGATTTTGGATCATCTTTACTATCATTATTCTGAATTCTTTTTCAGGTAGACTGCCTATTTCCCCTTCATTTGTTAGATCTGCTGGGTTTTTATCTTGCTCCTTCATCTGCTGTTTGTTTTTCTGTCTTCTCATTTTGCTTATCTTACTGTGTTTGGGGTCTTCTTTTTGCAGGCTGCAGGTTTGTAGTTCCTGTTGTTTTGGGTGTCTGTCCCAGGTGGCTATGGTTTGTTCAGTGTGTTGTGTAGGCTTCCTGGTGGAGGGGACTAGTGCCAGTGTTCTGGTGGGTGAGGCTGGATCTTGGCTTTTTGGTGGACAGGTCCACATCTGGTGGTGTGTTTTGGGGTGTCTGTTTACTTATCATTTTAGGCGTCCTCTCTGCTAATAGGTGGTGTTGTGTTCCTGTCATGCTATTTGTTTGGCATAGGGTGTCTATCACTGTAGCTTGCTGGTCATTGAGTGAAGCTGGCTGCTAGTGTTGAAATGGAGATCTCTGGGAGATTTTTGCTGTTTGACATTATGTGGAGCTGGGAGGTCTCTTGCTGGCCAGTGTCCTGAAATTGGCTCTCCCACCTCAGAGGCACAGCACTGACTGCTCTCTGCAGCACCAAGAGCCTTTCATCCACACAGCTCAGAATAAATGGGAGAAAAAGTAGAAATAAATAGCTAGTAGAAGTAGAAAGAAAGAAAAAAAGAAAGAAAGAAAGAAATGTGGGAGGGAGGGTGAGAGGAAGGAAGGAAGGAGGGAAGGAAAGAAAAAAAGAAAGAAGGTAAAGTAAAATAAAGTAAGATAAAATATAATAAAGTTATTAAAATATAAAAATAATTATTAAGAAAAAAAAGAAAAAAAATTAAAAAAAAACATAAAAGGAACAACAACAAAAAAAAACAGATGGATAGAACCCTAGTACAAATGGTGGAAGCCAAGCTATACAGACAAAATCTCATACAGAAACATACACATACACACTCACAAAATGAGGAAAAGTGTAAAAAATCATAAATCTTGCTCTCAAAGTCCAGCTCCTCAATTTGGGATGATTCATTGTCTCATGGAAGGAAGGAAGGAAAGAAAGAAAGAAAAAAAGAAGATAAAGTAAAATAAAATAAAGTTATTAAAATAAAAAATAATTATTAAGAAAATATTTTTTAAATAAAGGATGGATAGAACCCTAGGAATAATGGTGGAAGCAAAGTTATACAGACAAAATGTCTCACAGAAGCACACACATACACACTCACAAAAAGAGGAAAAGTGTAAAAAATCATACATCTTGCTCTCAAAGTCCACATTCTTAATTGGGGATGATTCGTTGTCTATTCATGTATTCCACAGATGCAGGGTACATCATGTTGATTGTGGAGCTTTAATCCACTGCTCCTGAGGCTGCTGGGAGAGATTTCCCTTTCTTTTCTTTGTTCTCACAGCTCCCAGCGGTTCGGCTTTGGATTTGGTTCCCCTTCTGTGTGTAGGTCGCTGGAGGGTATCTGTCTTTTGTTCAGACAGGATGGGGTTAAAGGAGCCGCTGATTCGGGGGCTCTGGCTCACTCAGGACAGGGGGAGGGAGGAGCATGGAGTGCGGGTTGATCCTGAGGTGGCAGAGGCCGGCATGATGTTGCACCAGCCTGAGGCGTGCCGTGCATTCTTGCGGGGGAGTTGTCCCTGGATCCCTGGACCCTGGCAGTGGTGGGCTGCACAGTCTCCATGGAAAGCGTGTGTGGATAGTGAACTGTGCTCACACACAGGCTTCTTGTTGGTGGCAGCAGCAGCCTTAGTGTCTCATGCCTGTCTCTGGAACTCCTTGAAGCCATGCTCTTAATCCCCTCTCCTCGCGCACCAGGAAACAAAGAGGGAAGAAAAAGTCTCTTGACTCTTCGGCAGGTCCAGACATTTCCCCAGCATCCCTCCCGGCTAGCCGTGGCACACTAACCCCCTGCAGTCTGTGTTCATGCCGCCAACCCCAGTCCTCTCCTGGTGCTCCGACTGAAGCCCAAGCCTCAAGTCCCAGCACCGCCTGCCCCGGCGGGTGAGCAGACAAGCCTCTAGGGCTGGTGAGTGCCAGTTGGCCCTGATCCTCTGTGCGGGAACCCCTCCGCTTTGCCCTCTGCACCCCTGTTGCTGTGCTCTCCTCTGCGGCTCTGAAGCTTTCCCCCTCCGCCCCCCACAGTCTCCACCCACGAATGGGCTTCCTAGTGTGTGGAAACCTTTCCTCCGTCACAACTCCCTCCCACTGGTGCAGGTGCCGTCCCTATTCTTTTGTCTCTGTTTTTAATTATTTTTTTTCTTTTGCCCTACCCAGGTACGTGGGGAGTTTCTTGCCTTTTGGGAGGACTGAGGTCTTCTGCCAGCATTCAGTAGGTGTTCTGTAGGAGTTGTTCCACATGTAGATGTATTTCTGGTGTATCTGTGGTGAGGAAGGTGATCTCCACATCTTACTCTTCTTCCATCTTCCTGGAAGCCCTCTCCAGAAGCTTATTCTTTATCATTTTTTTCAGGGTCAGTTATTCATTAGCTTTCCTATATATTCAACCACTCCCTTTTGACACCTCTTACCAAAATTCAAAACATGCTCGTCTTTCTCATTTAAAAATACGTTCTTCCTTCGACCCAAATCTGTGTCCAGCTCTCACCCTTATTCTTTCTTTCACTTCATAGCTACACTGCTTGAAAATGTTGTCTATGAAATTTAATTCCATTTCTTCTCCTCTGACTCCTAACTCACTACTATTTGGATTCTGTCTCAATTCCTCCACCTATGTGGCTCTCACTAACTATGCATTCCCTACCAGAATACATTTGGGAACAAGGAATAATGTATTATGAAAAAAAGGGATACAATCTAAATTCCTTCAAATGTGGGGAAAGATACATCTCCAGTATTGAATACAGTGTTAACAGTACATTGCAAACAGTATTTGTCAAGTTAATGAATTTAAAGTAAATGATACACTTCTTCCCTAAAACTGCTTAAAGTCTCTTTGCTCCAAGTGTTCTTAAATTTTATGGTTACTGTTCTTTGTGTGAAACCGTCATCATTCATTGCACTGATTATTCAGTAAGATTTTCAATTTGAAATTTAAGTTCTTCATTGAGTTCTGGGAAATTTTCCTTCAATTGTTTCTTTGAGAATTTCCAACCCTTCATTTTCCTTGTTCTTTCTTTCTGGAATTGTTTTTTTCTCAAACACTGACCATTATAGAAGAGACTTCAATTTTTCTTAGGTTTTCTTTTGTTCATGTTACCTCATTGTCATTTTGTTCTTATTTCTAGGAGATTACTCAACTTTATATCAACTGTATTTCATCAAGTAGGAGCTTCCTTATAATGTCTCTTGGCTGGGGAAACACCTATCATCAGTATATTTACATATTTTCTTTAGGGCTGATCTGTTTCCTGAGATAAGTCTCTTCCAGTCTTCTGCTTAAAGAACATAGGCCTGATGGTCAGTATCCTAAAGATGGGTATATAAGTTTTCACTTAATTTTCCCATTTCCCATTTCCAGTACACTACTCCCATCTTCAGCTCTGCCTTATGCACCATCCTAGTCTAAAGACACTCTGTTTTACCCTCTCCAAAGTGTAAATCTCTAGTCTCCGGCTGAGGGAATGAGGGCAGTCTCCTTCACAGATTGAGAGAAGGGATCTGATCTGATTGTTAAATATACCAGAAAAATTCTTCTTAATTGTGTCCCTCTTTATGCTCACTTTCAGGAGCACCTGGTAGTGGCAATTCTGGATACCTTTGAATAACTTAAAGAGAGCTATGCAAACTTCTTGAGAGCAGGGATATTGTGTCTACTTCTCTTAACAGCTCTATACTCTGAACCTAGAACATAATGCCTTAAGCATAATAAACAATCAATATACATTTCTTGAATTTAAGAAATAATGTGCCAAGACTGAGTGAATTGTTGTGACAATGATCAAAGCTGGAAATGTCAATTAATTATCATATATGTTGTTGAAACCAAAGATGTGCGAAAACTTATCATTTGATTTTGTGATTTTTACCTGTAATTTGTTGATTGTATAAAATATTTTACTGTTGTAAGCACAACTCTGTAATAAGTTAATTGCTGTATTTTATTCATTCACATAATTTCTATTGAAAAAATAATAAGAAGCATCTTTAAAAATAAAACAACTAATAAAATAACGCAACTAGTGTCCCAGAATGTGGAAAGCTCTAATTTAAAACTTCCATTTATATGTGGCAAGATTTTTTTTTTCAGTAAAAAAGAAGAAACTATTAAAAGTTGAATGATGGTATGGAGAAGGGCAAAGGTTTAAATATACCGATTATTATCAAAAGCTCTCATTTGTTTAATTTGGGACTGCTTAGAGGGTAAAAAAGGCATAAATTATTTTTAAAAAGTGGTAAACATTGGACACATGTTGTACCTAAACAGAAAAAATAAGAGATATCACAGCTTATATCCAAGTGCCAATGAACTTATTAATGTGTAGCTGGTAAGTCCCAAGGGTTAAAACTATTTATATTTTGAAAAGTTAGGCATCAATGACCATAGACCATATTAAGTACATTTAATAAAACTGTAATTTTTTGTCATTGTAGTATAATACTGGTTTTTGAAAGGGAAGAAACAGATTATTTCTTTTTCTTCCACTGCTGTTTTGTTAATTTTTAACTCAAGATATCCCTCTGCTGGAATATTGGATTATTGAAATACAAACTATTTCTTCTTACAGGCATGTTCAGATTTCTAATATGGATCATCTAAAATGCTTCTGCTGGTTTCTAATAAACTATCCATGCCATGGTACTGTTGAATTGTGTTAAGGAAAGGAACAAATATACACTTATCTGGGTATATATAAATTATTTAGAAAATCTCTTCTAAGACATACCCTACAACAATCCATTTTCCAAGTACAAACCCAGGCTCCATCCCTGCTCCCTTCATATTCAACAACATCCCTGCTCCCTTCATAGTCAACAGAAAACTTGTCTTTTTCATACAACATAATTGATGTGAACTCCCTCACCTACTTATTTTCTTAAAAAACTCCTGCTGCTTTGTTCATGTTTCCTACCTCTCTTCTATTCATATTCATAAAGCTTTCATTCCAAAGAAATTTCACTTGATCAACTTTATTTCTCATCTCTTTCTGGAACTTTCCACATTAAATGATGCTTTCTTTCTATTGCATTAACTTTTATGATGATAAAATGCACATAATATAAAGTGTACAATTCAGTGACATTAAGGATATTTACATTATTGCATAACTATCACTACTATCCTTCTCCAGATCTCTTCATCTTTCAAAATTGAAACTCTGTGCTCATTAAACAATGATTCCCCATTCCACCCTCCCTCCAGTTCCTGGTAACCATTATTCTAATTGCTTTCTCTATGAATTTGACTATTTTAGGTAACTCATGTAAGTGGAATCATGCAATATCTGTCCTTCTTTATCTGGCTTATTTCACTGAATGTTTTCAAGATTCATTCATATTGTAGCATGTATCAGAATTTTATTCTATTTTAAAGTTGAATATTATTTCATTTTATGAATATATCACATTTTAATTATCAGTTTACCCTTTGATGTACATTTGTGTTATTTCCACCCTTTGGCTATTGTAAATAATACTGCTATGAGTATTGGTGTACATATATATGTTCATGTCCCTGCTCTTAATTACTTTGGGTATATACCAGAAGTGAAATATGTGGATCATATGGTAATTCTACATTTAATTTTTTGAAGAACCACCATACTGTCTTCCAATGTGGCTGTACCATTTTACACTCTTATCAGCAATGCACTAAGGTTTAAATTTCTAAATATCCATGCCAATACTTTCCTCCTCCCCCTTCCTCCTCCTCCTCTGTCTCCTTCTCCTTCTTCTTCTGCTTCTCCTTCTCCTTCTCCTTCTCCTTCTTCTTCTTCTTCTGCTTATTCTTATTCTTATTCTTTATAACAGCCATCCTAAATGGTGTGAAGTGTTAACTCATTGTGGTATTGATTTCATTTCCTAATGATTACTCAAATATATTTTTATATGATTTTTTAATATTTGCCTATCTTCCTTGGAGAAATACCTATTCAAGTCCTCTGCTCATTTTTCAACTGAGTTTTATAGTTTTTTTGTTGTTATTGTTGAGTTCTAGGATGCCTTTATATATTCTGTAAATCAATCCCCTAACAGATATATGATTTGAAAATATTTTCTCTCATTTGTGTGTTACTTTTTCACTCTTGTGCTAGTGTCTTTGATGCAAAAATTTTAAAATTTGATGAAGTCCAGTTTATCTACTTTGTCTTTGGTGCCTGATCTTTTGGTGTCCCATCTTAGAAATCCTTGCTAAATCCAATATTATGAAGACTTTTCTTTTCTTATAAAGTAAGTCCCCTACATAGGAAACTTCAAGTTGTGAACTTTCAAATATGCAAACATGCATCTGGTTCCAGCAAGGAACAAGAACCTGTGACAACAACGTCAGACATGAGTGAAATTGTAGCTTGCCCTCTGTCTCCGATTGCTGATGATCCTTCAGCTCTATCATATCCCACCTCTTCTTCCTCCTCCATTCAGTAACTCTTCTTGCTTGTTCACTTGTTGCCAGACCCTGTATGCCAGCTCTTGTACTGTACTACTGTACTTTTCAAGGTACTGTACTGTAAGATTAAAAATATTTTATTTTTTGTTTTCATTTGTTTTTTATGTATTATTTTTGTGAAAAGTACTACTACAGTACTATATAGCCAATTGTGTTAGTTGGGTACCTAGGCCAACTTCTTCAGACTTATGAACAAATTAAATTTATGAATGCACTCTTGGAACAGAACTTGTTCATATGTAGGGGATGTACTGTATTTTATTTTTATAGTTTTAGCACATGTGTTTAGGTTTTGAACCCATTTTGATTTAATTTTTTACATATGGTGTAAAGTATGGTAAAATGTCATTGTTTTGCTGTGATATCCACTTTTCCCAGCACCATTTGTTAAAAATACTGCCCTTTCCCCATTAAAGGGTCTTGGTACCCTAGTCAAAAATCATTTGATCACATATGCAAAGTGATTTCTGGACTTTCTCCTCTATTCCATCAGTCTCTATAACTGTCTTTCTTCCAATACCAATATTTTTGAACACTACAGTGTCTCTCTGTGCTCAGATTTACTCTTATTATAAGAACACCAGTTAGATTGGATTAGAGCACAACCAACTGGTTTCATTTTAAATTAATCACTTCTTTAAAGGCCCTAACTCATAACACTGTCATAGTTTGAGGCATTAGAGGTTAGAACTTCAATGTAAGAAATTTGGAGGGATGCAATTCGCTCATAAAAGCCAGATAGTAAGTATTTTAGGTTTTCAGGCCATAAAGTCTCTGTTGGAATTCATAAAATCTGCCACTGAAGCATGAAACCAGCCTTAGACAATACATAAACAAATGGGTATGACTATGCTCCAATTTCTAAAACAAGTATTAAAAAAGTAATAAAGCAAAGAGGAATACCTCAAAAGTCATTGGAGGAGATAAATTGTAATTCTAAAAACATTCCTTTAACCTAAAAGAAAGCAGAAGAAAAACTCAGACACAAGAGATTAATTGGAAATTAAGAAAACATAGGCAACATTACAGAATTAAACCCAATCATATCAGGCTGAGGAGAGCAAGAGAGATGGAGGAGTAGCCAGTTGGTGGAGCAGTCAGAACACACACATTTATCAATTAAGTTTGCCATCTTATATGGGTGCAGTTTGTGTCACCCCAAACCAATTACATTCTGTGGGTTGTCTTTTTGTCTTTTTTATGGATCTCTTTGCTGTGAAAATCTTTTAAGCTCAATTAGGTCCCATTAGTTTATTTTTCTTTTTATTTTCTTTACTCTAAGAGGTGGGTCAAAAAAGATCTTGCTGTAATTTATGTCAGAGAGTGTTCTGCCTATGTTATCCTCTAAGAGCTTTTTATTTTTTAATATTTATTGGAATATAATTGCTTTACAATGGTGTGTTAGTTTCTGCTTTATAACAAAGTAAATCAGTTATACATATACATATGTTCCCATATCTCTTCCCTCTTGAGTCTCCGTCCCTCCCATCCTCCATTTCCCACCCATCTAGGTGGTCACAAAGCAGCGAGCTGATCTCCCTGTGCTATGAGAATGCTTCCCACTAGCTATCTATTTTATGTTTGGTAGTGTATATATGTCCATGCCACTCTCTCACTTTGTCACAGCTTACCTTTCCCCCTCCCCATATCCTCAAGTCCATTCTCTAGTAGGTCTGAGTCTTTATTCCCATCTTACCACTAGGTTTTTCATGAACTTTTTTTTCTTTCTTAGATTTCATATATATGTGTTAGCATACGGTATTTGTTTTTCTCTTTCTGACTTACCTCACTCTGTATGACGGACTCTAGATCCATCCACCTCCTTACAGATAACTCAATTTCGTTTCCTTTTATGGCTGAGTAATATTCCATTGTATATACGTGCCATATCTTCTTTATCCATTCATCCGATGATGGACACTTAGGTTGCTTCCATGTACTGGCTATTGCAAATAGAGCTGAAGTGAACATTTTGGTACATGACTCTTTTTGAATTATGGATCTCAGGGTATATGTCCAGTAGTGGGATTGCTGGGTCGTATGGTAGTTCTATTTGTAGTTTTAAAGGAACCTCCATACCGTTCACCATAGTGGCTGTATCAATTTACATTCTCACCAACAGTGCAAGAGTGTTCCCTTTTCTCCACACCCTCTCCAGCATTTATTGATATAGACTATTTGATGATGGCAATTCTGACCGCTGTGAGATGATATCTCATTGCAGTTTTGATTTGCATTTCTCTAATGATTAATGATGTTGAGCATTCTTTCATGTGTTTATTGGCAATCTGTATATCTTTGGGGGAAAATTTATATTTAGATCTTCTGCCCATTTTGGATTGGGTTATTTGTTTTTTTGTTATTGAGCTGCTTGTAAATATTCGAGATTAATCCTTTGTCAGTTGCTTCAATTGGAAATATTTTCTCCCATTCTGAGGGTTGTCTGTTGGTCTTGTTTATGGTTTTCTTTGCTATGCAAAAACTTTTAAGTTTCATTAGGTCCCATTTGTTTATTTTTGTTTTTATTTCCATTTCTCTAGGAGGTGCGTCACAAAGGATCATGCTGTGATTTATGTCCTAGACATAAATTCCTATGTTTTCCTCTGAAAGATTGATAGTGTCTGGCCTCAAATTTAGGGCTTTAATCCATTTTGCATTTATTTTTGTGTATGGTGTTAGGCAGTGTTCTAATTTCATACTTTTACATGTACCTGTCCAGTTTTCCTAGCACCACTTATTGAAGAGGCTGTCTTTACTCAACTGTATATTCTTGCCTCCTTTATCAAAGTTAAGGTGACCATATATGCATGGGTTTACCTCTGGGCTTTCTGTTCTGTTCCATTGATCTATATTTCTGTTTTTATGCCAGTACCATATTGTCTTGATTACTGTAGTTTTGTAGTAGAGTCTGAAGTCAGCGAGCCTTATTCCTCCAGCTCCATTTTTCATTCTCAAGATTGCTTTGGCTAATTTGGGGTCTTTTGTGTTTCCATACAAATTGTGAAATTTTTTGTTCTAGTTCTATGAAAAATGCCAGTGTTAATTTGATAGGGATTGCACTGAATCTGTAGATTGCTTTGGGTAGTAACATCATTTTCACAATGTTGATTCTTCCAATCCAAGAACATATTTATCCATCTATTTGTATCATCTTTAATTACTTTCATCAGTGTCTTATAATTTTCTGCATACAGGTATTTTGTCTCCTTAGGTAGGTTTATTCCTAGATATTTTATTCTTTTTGTTGCAGTGGTACATGGGAGAGTTTTCTTAATTTTACTTATAGATTTTTCATCAGTAGTGTACAGGAATGCAAGAGATTTCTGTGCATTAAATTTGTATTATGCTACTTTACAAAATTCATTGATTAGCTCTACTAGTTTTCTGGTAGCATCTTTTGGAATCTCTATGTAAAGTACGATGTCATCTGCAAACAGTGACATATTTGCTTCTTCTTTTCTGTTTGGATTATTTTATTTCTTTTTCTTCTCTTATTGTTGTGGCTAAAACTTCCAAAACTATGTTGAATAAGAGTGGCTAGAGTGGGCAACCTTGTCTTGTTCCTGATCTTAGTGGAAATGGTTTTAATTTTTCACCATTGAGGATGATGTTGGCTGTGGGTTTGTCACATATGGCCTTTATTATGTTGAGGAAAGTTCCCTCTATGTCTACTTGCTGCAGGGATATTTTTAATCCTAAATGAATGTTGAATTTTGTCGAATGATTTCTCTGCATCAGTTGAGATGATCATATGGTTTTTCTCCTGCCATTTGTTAATATGGTGTATCAGGTTGATAGATTTGCATATATTGAAGATTCCTTGCATTCCTGGAATAAACCCCACTTGATCATGATGTATGATCCTTTAATGTGCTGTTGGATTTTGTTTGCCAGAATTTTGTTGAGGATGTTTTCATCTATGTTCATCAGTGATATTGGCCTGTAGCGTTTTTAGTTTGTGACATCTTTGTCTGGTTTCAGTATCAGGGTGACGGTGGCCTTGTAGAATGAGTTTGGGAGTGCTCCTCCCTCTGCTATATTTTGGAAGAATTTGAGAAGGATAGCTGTTAGCTCTTCTCTAAATGTTTGATAGAAGTCGCCTGTGAAGCCATCTGGTCCTGGGCTTTTGTTTGTTGCAAGAATTTTAATCCCAGTCTTAATTTCAGTGCTTGTGATTGGTCTGTTCATATTTTCTATTTCTTCCTGGCTCAGTCTTGGCAGGTTGTGCATTTCTAAGAATTTCTCCATTTCTTCCAGGTTGTCCATTTTATTGGCATAGAGTTGCTTGTAGTAATCTCTCATGATCCTTTATATTTTTCCAGTGTCAGTTGTTACTTTATTTTCATTTCTAAATGTATTAATTTGAGTCTTTCCCTTTTTTTCTTGATGAGTCTGGCTAATGGTTTATCAATTTTCGTTATCTTCTCAAAGGTCCAGCTCTTAGTTTTATTGAACTTTCCTATTGTTTCCTTCATTTCTTTTTCATTTATTTCTGATCTTATTTTTATGATTTCTTTCCTTCTGCTTATTTTGACATTTTTTGTTCTTCTTTCTCTAATTCATTTTTGTGCAAGGTTAGGTTATATATCTGAGATGTTTACTGTTTCTTAAGGTAGGATTGAATTGCTATAAACTTCCCTCTTAGAACTGCTTTTGCTGCATCTTATAGATTTTGGGTTTTCGTGTCTCCATTCTCATTTGTTTCTTGGTATTTTTGGATTTCTTTAGTGATCACTTCGTTATTAAGTAGTGTATTGTTTAGCCTCCATGAGTTTGTATTTTTCACAGTTCTTTTCCTGTAATTGATATCTAGTGTGATAGCATTGCAGTGAGAAAAGATACTTGATACAATTTCAATTTTCTTAAATTTATCAATGCTTGATTTGTGACCCAAGATATTTTCTATCCTGGAGAATGTTCCATGAGAACATTGAGAAAATTAATGAGAAATTTGAGAAATTTAATGTTCATTTGAGAAAAATGTGTATTCTGGGTTTTTTTGGATGGAATGTCCTGTAAATATCAATTAAGTCCATCTTGTTTAATGTATCATTTAAAGCTTGTGTTTCCTTATTTATTTTCATTTTGGATGATCTGTCCTTTGGTGAAACTGGGGTAATAAAGTGCCACACTATGAATGTGTCACTTTCGATTTCCACTTTTATGGCTGTTAGTATTGGCCTTATGTATTGAGGTGCTCCTATGTTGGGTGCCTAAATATTTACAATTGTTATATTTTCTTCTTGGATCAATCCCTTGTTCATTATGTAGTGTCCTTCTTTGTGTCATGTAATAGTCTTTATTTTAAAGTCTATTTTTTCTGATATGAGAATTTCTACTCCAGCTTTCTTTTGGTCTCCATTTGCATGGAATATTTTTTTCCATCAGCTCACTTTCAGTCTGTATGTGTCTCTAGGTCTGAAGTGGGTCTCTTGTAGACAGCGTATATATGGGTCTTGTTTTTGTATCCATTCAGCCAGTCTGTGTCTTTTGGTGGGAGCATTTTATCCATTTACATTTAAGGTAATTTTTGATATATATGTTTCTATTCCCATTTTCTTAATTGTTTTGTGTCAATGTAGGTCTTTTCCTTCTCTTGTGTTTCTTGCCTAGAGAAGATTCTTTAGCATTTGTTGTAAAGCTGGTTTGTTGGTGCTGAACTCTCTCAGCTTTTGCTTGTCTGTAAAGATTTTAATTTCTCCATCAAATCTGAATGAGATGCTTGCTGGGTAGAGTAATCTTGGTGTCAGGTTTTTCTCCTTCATCACTTTCAGTACGTCTTGCCACTCCCTGCTGGCTTGCAGGGTTTCTGATGAAAGGTCAGCTGTTAACCTTATGGGGATTCCCTTGTGTTTTATTTGTTGTTTTTCCATTGCTGCTTTTAATGTTTTCTTTGTATTTAATTTTTGACAGTTTGATTAATATGTGTCTTGGTGTGTTTCTCCTTGGAATTATCCTGGATTGGACTCTCCATGCTTCCTCAAATTGATTAACTATTTCCTTTCCCATATTAGGGAAGTTTTCAACTATAATCTCTTCAAATATTTTCTCAGTCCCTTTCTTTTCCTCTTCTTCTTCTGGGAAACTTATAATTCGAATGTTGTTGTATTTAATGTTGTCCCAGAGGTCTCTGAGACTGCCCTCAGTTCTTTTCATTCTTTTTTCTTTATTCTGCTCTGCAGTAGTTATTTCCACTATTTTATCTTCCAGGTCATTTATCTGTTCTTCTGCCTCCATTATTCTGATATTGATCCCTTCTAGATTATTTTTACTTTCATTTTTTGTGTTGTTCATTGTTGCTTTTTTCCTCTTTAGTTCTTTTAGGTCCTTGTTAAATGTTTCTTACATTTTCTCTATTCTATTTCCAAGATTTTGGATCACCTTTGCTATCATTATTCTGAATTCTTTTTCAGGTAGACTGCCTATTTCCTCTGCATTTGTTAGGTTTGGTGTGTTTTTATCTTGCTCCTTCATCTGCTGTGTGTTTTTCTGTCTTTTCATTTTGCTTATTTTTCTGTGTTTGGGCTGTCCTTTTTGCAGGTTTCAGGTTTGTAGTTCCCCTCATTTTTGGTGTCTCTCTCCAGTGGCTAAAGTTGGTTCAGTGGGTTGTGTATGCTTCCTTGTGGAGGAGACTAGTGCCTGTGTTCTGGTGGATGAGTCTGGATCTTGTCTTTCTGATGGGAAGATCCACATATGGTGGTGTGTATTGGGCTGTCTATTGACTTACTATGATTTTAGGCAGTCTCTCTGCTCATGGTTGATGTTGTGTTCCTGTCTTGCTAGTTGTTCAGCATAGGGTGTCCAGCACTGTGGCTTGCTGGTCGTTGAGTGAAGCTGGGTGTTGGTGTTGAGATAGAGATCTCTTGGAGATTTTCACCATTTGATTTTTTTTTTTTTTTTTTTTTGCAGTGTGCGGGCCTCTCACTGCTGTGGCCTCCCCCATTGTGGAGCACAGGCTCTGGACGTGCCGGCCCAGCAGCCATGGCCCACAGGCCCCCAGCCACCCCGCGGCATGTGACATCCCCCCAGACCGGGGCACGAACCCGCGTCCCCCGCACTGGCAGGCGGACCCCCAACCACTGCGCCACCAGGGAAGCCCTCACCATTTGATTTTATGTGGATCTGGGATGTCTCTTGTGGGTCAGTGTCCTGAAATTGGCTCTCCGACCTCAGAGGCACAGCGCTGACTTCTGGCTGGAGCACCAAAGCCTTTCCTCCACATGGCTCAAAATAAAAGGGAGAAAATTAGAAAGAGGATAAAATAAAATAAATTTATTAAAATAAAAGAAATATAATTATTAAGAAAAAAATTAAAATATAAACAAACAAACAAAATGTACGGACAGATCCCTAGGAGAAATGGTGAAAGCTAAGCTATACAGACAAAGTCTCACATACACACACACACTCCCAAAAAGAGGAAAAGTGGAAAAAATAATATATCTTACTCTCAAAGTCCATCTCCTCAATTTGGGATGATTCTTTGTCTATTCAGGTATTCCACCAATGCATGGTACATGAAGGTGATTGTGGATATTTAATCCGCTGCTCCTGAGGCTGCTGGGAGAAATTTCCCTTTCTCTTCTTTTTTTGCACAGGTCCCAGCAGTCAGCTTTGGATTTGGCCCTGACTCTGTGTGTAGGTCGCTGGAGACCCTCTGTTCTTCACGCACACAAGATGGGGTTAAAGGAGCAGCTGATTCGGGAGATCTGGCTCACTCAGCCCAGGGGGAGTGAGGGGCACAGAGTGCTGTGTGAGCCTGTGGCAGTAGTGGTTGGCATGACGTTGCACCAGCCTGAGGCGCCCCATGCATTCTCCCGGGTAAATTTTCCCTGGATCACGGGACCCTGGCAGTGGCAGTCTGCACACGCTCCTGGGAGGGTAGGTGTACCACCCATTTTTTGTTTGAGTTGTTTATTTTTTGATATTGAGCTGTTTGAGTTGCTTGTATATTTTGGAGATTCACCCTTTGTCAGTTTCTTCATTTGCAAATATTTTCTCCCATTCTGAGGCTTGTCTTTTTGTGTTCTTTAAGCTTTCCTTTGCTGTTTAATAGCTTTTACGTTTAATTAGGTCCCATTTGTTTATTTTTGTTTTAATTTTAGTTACTCTAGGAGGTTGGTCAAAAAAGATGTTGCTGTACTTATTGTCAAAGAGTGTTCTGCCTAGGCATTCCTCTAACAGTTGTATAGTGTCTGGCCTTACATTTAAGTCCTTAATCCATTTTGAGTTTATTTTTGTATATGGTGCTATGGAGTGTTCTAATTTCATTCTTTTACATGTCCCTTTCCAGTTTTTCCAGTACCAATTATCGAAGAAGCTGTCTTTTTTCCATTGTATATTTTTTCCTCCTTTGTCATAGATTAGTTGACCATAGGTGCCTGGGTTATCTCTGGACTTTCTATCCAGTTCCATTGATCTGTAACATTTTTTTTTTATGCCAGTATCATACTGTCTTGATTACTGCAGCTTTGCAGTATTGTGTGAAGTCAGGGAGCCTGATTTCTCCAACTCCGTTTTTCTTTCTCAAGATATCTCTGGCTATTTGGGGTCTTTTGTGTTTCCAAACAAATTGTAATTTTTTCTGTTCTAATTCTGTGAAGAATGCCATTGGTAGTTTGATAGGGATTGCATTGAATCTGTAATTGCCTTGTGTAGTATAGTCATTTTCACAATATTGATTCTTCCAATCCAAGAACATTGTATATCTCTCCATCTGTTTGTGTCATCTTCAATTTATTTCAAGAGTGTCTTACAGTTTTCTGCATACAGGTCTTTTTTGTCTGGAGGTAGGTTTATCCGTAAGTATCTTATTCTTTTTGTTGCAATGGTAAATGGAATTGGTTCCATAATTTCTCCTTCTGCCTTTTCATATCTAGTGTATAGGAGTGCAAGATACTTCTGTGCATTTATTTTGTATCTTGCTACTTTACCATATCCTTGATTAGCTCTAGTAGTTTTCTGGTAGCATCTTCAGGATTCTTTATGTATAGTATCACTTCATCTGCAAACAGTGACAATTTTACCTATTCTTTTCCCGTTTGGATTCCTTTTATTTATTTTTTTCTCTGATTGCTGTGACTAGGACTTCCAAAAGTATGTTGAATAATAGTACTGAGACTGAGCACCCTTGTCTTGTTCCTGATTTTAGAGGAAATATTTTCATTTTTTCACTATTGAGAATAATGTTTGCTGTGGTCTTGTTATATATGGCCTTTATTATGTTGAGGTAGGTTCCCTCTATGCCCACTTTCTGGATAGTTTTTATCATAAATGGGTGTTGAATTTGATTGTAAGCTTTTTCTGCATATATTGAGATGATCATATTGTTTTTATTTTTTAATATATTAATATGGTGTATCACATTGTTTGATTTGCATATATTGAAGAATACTTGCATCCATGGAATAAATTCCACTTGGTCATGGTGTATGATCCTTTTAGTGTGTTGTTGGATTCTGTTTGCTAGTATTTTGTTCAGGATTTTTGCATTCATGTTCATCAGTGTGAATCGTCTGTAATTTTTGTTTTTTGTGACATCTTTTTCTGGTTTTGGTATCTGGGTGATGGTAGCCTCATAGAAGGAGGTTGGGAGTGTTCTACCATTTGCATTTTTTTTGAAAATTTGAGAAAGATAGGTGTTAGCTCTTCTCTAAATGTTTGATAGAATTCCCCTTTGAAGCCATCTGGTCCTGAACTTTTGTTTGTTGGAAGTATTTTAATCATGGTTTCAATTTCATTACTTGTGGATGGTCTGTTCATATTTTCTATTTCTTCTTGGTTCAGTCTCAGAAGGTTGTGCTTTTATAAGTATTTGTCCATTTCCTACAGGTTGTCCATTTTATTGGCATATAGTTGCTTGTAGTACTCTCTTACGATCCTTTGTATTTCTATGGTGTCAGTTGTAACTTCTTTTTCATTTCCAGTTTTACAGATTTGAGTCCTCTCCCTCTTTTTCTTCATGAGTCTGACTAAAGTTCTATCCATTTTGTTTATATTCTCAAAGAACCAGCTTTTAGTTTTGTTGATCTTTTCTATTGTTTTCTTTGTTTCTATTTCAGTTATTTCTGCTCTGAACTTTATGATTTATTTCCTTCTACTGATTTTGGCTTTTGTTTGTCCTTCTTT
>NW_006791464.1:2018904-2025170 GCF_000442215.2 Lipotes vexillifer
CTTTCCCTAATTGCTTTCGGTTAAATTTAGGTTGTTTATTTGAGATTTGCCTTGTTTCTTGAGTTAGTATTGTGTTGCTATAAACTTCCCTCTTAGATCTGCTTTTGCTGCATTCCATAGTTTTTGGGTCATCGTGTTTTCATTGTCATTTGTTTCTAGGTCTTTTTTGATTTACTCTTTAATTTCTTTAGTAATCTCTTTGTTATTTAATAGTGTATTGTTTAGCCTCCACATGTTTGTATTTTTTAAGTTTTTTTTTCCTGTAATTGATTTCTAATCTCATAGAGTTGGGGTTGGAAAAGATATTGGATATGATTTCAATTTTGTTGAATTTACTGAGGCTTAAAGGAGAAATAAATGAGATATATGGAATCATATGTGAAAATGATAAATTAGTAAAATTAAAACCCTATCACTTCATAAAAATTATGAAAACATTTAAAATATAAATTATATTGCAAGTTGTAATAGGAAATGGTATTCTTTATTGCTCAAGTATATATTTATAACATATGACAGGGAAGTAAATAACTTAAGGAGAAATGCCAATTCTGAGCCGATACAAGACAACTTAAAATAAGAATTCCAAATACCAAAATTCAATGACACACAATCACTGAGGCATTGTAGGCTTTCATCAAACACTCTTCTACTCCTATTCTTTGTAAACTGGTTTAGGATATAGTCACATTTTGAACATGAACTATAATTCCAATTATTATTTTTAATGTCTGTGATTACTAATGCTTTTCAGACCTTATTTACTAGACTTCTCTGACAGATTCAACTATTTTGATTTCTTGATAACTTTTCTCATCTTCAAATCTTCAGTAACATAGCTCTTCTTGGTTCTCCTTTTATTATATATTCTTTCCTTCTTAGTTGTCATCATAGGTCTTTATAAGGAGTTAATTGGGGCTTGCATTAGAGCAGTTGACCCCAACCTTTTTGGCACCAGGTACTGGTTTTGTGGAAGAAAATTTTTCCATGAATGGGGGCAGGGGACAGTTCAGGCTGTAATGTGAGTTATGGTTCAGGCAGTAATGCGAGCGATAGGGAGTGGCAGAAGAGCTTCTCTTGCTCACTCACCACCCACCTCCTGCTGTGTGGACCAGTTCCTAACAGGCCACGGACTGGTACCATTCCATGGTCTGGGGTTTGGGGACCCCTGCATTAGAGGTAAATATATAGAGACCTAGAAGATTGTGCTGGCTCGTGGTCATCAATCCAGGTCCCTAAAGAAAGATAAGCAGCTAGAGAAGAAAGAGAAGGAGGAGGAGGAAGAGGAAAAGGGAATTAGAAAAGTGACTCCTAGGACAATTAAATTGAACACAGATTGCTTTTGTTTAAAGTATTTTAAGATCTCACAACTTTTTGTTTCTTATATGTTTTCCAGTCATTTTGTTAAAACCTAATTGCTTCCCTGATGTGGATTCTTTAAAAGACAGGAGGAAAAGTAGAATATTTGCTGCTATGTCTTAGTTAGAGTACCAATGAGTGGTATACAGACCCCATTAGTTTTCTGCTAAGAATGCTGATAAGGAAAAGGACAGGCCATTTGTCATAGTCTATAGAAGTAACAGCCAAAGAAATAACTACAAGTTGCACCATTAGTAATGGGTAATTTTGGGTGGTTCCTGGGTTAAAAGCAATAAAAAAGGACCACTTATAATAGTGACAAAAGACCCTAGATGATTTCTAACTGCTATTTGCAACATTTCTCAATCTTATTGTCTTGACCTACATGTATGTCAAGTATGTCTTAAAATCTTTTACACTGATAGAATAATTACTTGCATTATTATAGAAAATGATAAACGGAAGTTTGTAAATAATTTGCTTTTCAAATAAATAAAACAGATTAAAGATTACCTCTGCAATAATGTTCCTCTCTCTAACTTGAATTTTGATACTTTTCCTTTAAAGGAAGAGAAAGAGGTGGTTAGCATGCTAGTAATTGTCCATCACCCTCAGTATGCCCCTAACATGCTGTTTTATACCTATGAACAACATATGTCATGTATCTCATGCCAGAATAGAATTTGAGAATCAGTACAATACTGAGGTGACTCTAGTTCTTACCAGCTAGACCCTTGAACTCTGTTATTTGGACAGGTTAAATAAGATCAGGCTTAACTTGTAAGAGGGATCAAATAAAGAAAGTAAAATGTATTTTGTCTTATGAAGACATTCAGATAGACTTCTACAGGAATTCGTTTAATGAAGGGAACATATCCTTTTCCTTCTCCCCACAAGATTAGAAACAAAAAAATATATGACATCTCTGCTTAAGTCATAGAGCATTTATCAAAGTCTCAGAATTTTTAAAATCTAGTAACCTCATCGTTTTGGCCTAAAACCCCTTCCAAATACCCTAGTCAATAATCTCCTGAATAATTCCTTCCTGTATATATATACACACACACACATATAGCAATGTATACATGCCTCTTTCAGTTTTGAAATACTTAACAGATGGATTAATTACAAATATGATTCACCCTACTTACAAAACTAAATACAGAAAAAGTATTATTATTCTGAGATTTTATCTTATTATAGGTCTATTGCTATTTCTATATTCTTCCATTTTCATGAGTAAGAATATGAATTGGAGGACAAAAATTGGAGAAATTATTTTTTAAATCTCTAAGGAATAAAAATCTTTACGTGGAAAAAGGACTATTTTGAGTTCCATAGAGAAATCTTACTTTTATCCAAAAATAAAAATAAAAAAGAAGCGAGGGAATACTTTGAATATTTAATAATTTAATTATGGATGGGAAGTAAATATAAAAACAGAAAAGGATGAATTATGTATAGAGTTGTGTGTGTGTGTGTGTGTGTGTGTGTGTATTTGTAGCAACTCCAATCTTTGGGGTTATTTTTAGAATAATTTTATATAATACAGAAATTAACTATTTATAAAATTAATAAAATTCACTACATTTTGAAGTGAATGTTCTGGCACACTAGCTGTAGGATACATGGTTTGGACTCCTTCTCTTGTATGGGGGTTAATTTCAATGAACCATCCACATGTCCTCAGGACATTATTTAAACAAGACCATTTAAAAGCAGCAGGGTGGAAGAGGAGGGCGTGGATATTAAATGACAGATGATGATTGGCAAAACACTGAAAAATGCTGCCTTCTTTCTCTATCCTCTCCTTTAACAGCAATCCTAGAATTGCAGTCTGATTACCATCTCGTGTTATATAATAGTCCCAGTCAGCTAAGAGAAGCAATTAGAAAAATGTGTCAGAAGTAGTTTCTGTGATTTTTTTCCAAATTAATATAATATTTCCTTGAATGAAGGTAATATAAACATGGAACAATACAGGAAAAGAAAGAGTAAGAAAGTTCAAATCACCTACAAAGCCACCACACAGAGATAACTGCTGTTAAGGTCTTTTGGCATGTATTTATAGACTTTATTCTTTACACATATAAATAATAACAATGTCATCAAACAGATCGCATTATGTATCCTGATTTTATCACTGGGAAATATATTTTGGGCATCTATTGATATTAAAAACTATTGGCTGTTAATATTTTTGATATCACTTTAATAGGTATGGAGAATTCCATTACATGATTATTTCATCATCTATTTAAACAATGTTTTCATGGCCATTTTGGTTGTTTCCAAATTTTCAATAAAAGTAGTATCTTTTACAAACATTTTACATGTACAACACTTTCTTAGAATGAAAACTTTCACAGAATCCCAAAATTCAAAGCACAAAATGATGTAGATGCTCTTGTTGAAGCAAAAAATTATTCCAAGTTCCACTTTTTCATTCTATTCCTCTCCACTGGAAATGGCCACTGAGGGGGCTCCATGGAACCACACAATGTCTGTGTGCCTTTGGACACCACCAGTCTTGAAAATCAGTGTTATAAAGTATGCTGCACTCTATTTTCTTATCTAAATTTTTGTGAGATAAAATGCCTAGTAGAACTGCTGAATCAATGAATATGTACTTTTAATTTTGATACAATTTACCAATTGCACTCTAGAAAATGTGTATCAGTTTATACCCCTCCAAATAACCTTGATATTTATTACATATATTTGCTTACTGGTGAGGTTGAACATCTTTTTATATATATTTACATTTGTGCCTAGCACAGAGTACATACTCAATAAATATTTATGGAATGAATTAATGTGTAGGTTTTCTTCTATTAATTGCTCTATTCATTTTAATATTGTCATTTTCCTCTTCTTTTCATTGATGTATGTAGAGAGTTCTTTTATAGCAAGGATATTAACCTCCGTTCTAACTTTTCTTTTTACCATTTTCCAGATTGACCTTTAACATTATGATGGGTGTTTTTTTGTTGTTTATTTTGAATAGTTATATTTACCAATATATTATGGTTTTCCCTTTTGGTATCTTGTTTTAAATACCATTACCTTCAGGCAATAAGTAAAATATTCACCTACAGCTTTTACATTTGTGAATATTTAGAAGGTGAACTATATTCATGGAATAAACTCTGAGGTCTTTCATAACAGTACAAAACACCCCACAATTGATTTAAAAAATAAAATTATTTTTGGTACATAAATTTAGTGACATTTGTCTTAAGTATGCATTTCATTTTGATATGTTGAATATTTTGCCTTGGCTAGTACACTAGTAAATGGTTTATCTTTCTTAGTTAATTTTCCTTTTCAAGAACTGGTCTCCTGCTGTTTGGAGTCTGAGTGTGTGTGATAAAATAGTCTCATCAAATGGCTTGAGTAGCTGAATTTGTTAGAAAGGCAGGATTATGTTGGGAGGGGTTACCAATTAATTTCATAGCAAAGGCAAAATGACCACTTCACTAAAACTCCTGCAGGGCATATATCAAATCACAACTGTGACTAAGTGGCAATTATGATACATTTAGGAAGTACCAGCATTTAGGGAACAGTTGAAGGTCTTCAAACCTTTTTTTTTCAGAAAAGAAACATAGGTAATCCTAACAGCAGGCAAGAAAATACCAATTTTCCTAGTTTTAAATTCTTGGTAAGTAATGTGTGCACAAGGGTGTTTTGTACTGAAAAGAGAACAGATGTACATATATGATATAATCAATGAAGTCTGTAAAGGGCACCTAAAGAATGTTACTTTTTTTTTCTCTGCAGCAGTTGAGAAATGAAGTATTTACATTTTAAGCCCTAGAGAGAAAATAATATATAAGTTGATCTCAATCCCTGATGACTATGATTTCTTTACTACCTTTGCCTCAAACACATGTCTATGTTATTGTTCAAAAAACATTATACTATATTACCCTTTTTACTAGGCACACATTCTATTGGTGTGGTATTTGGAGTTCACCAGCCATTCTAACACTATGAGAGTTCAGCATCTCAAAAGAAAAGGTGAAATTTCATCTGAATCTTAAAAGATTGCCGGGTTGTCAAAGAAGGTATGTTTAAGTAGGACATTGATGGAACCATTGACTCCACTTTGAGACAGATTATATGTGAAGACTGTAGGGGAACAAGGATTCTCTAACTAGATTTTTAGGGTAAATGAGGATGGTGGTAACACTGACAACAGTAGAGAAGTGTGCAAGCTGAGGAGAAGGAAGAAAGGTGAATTCAGTTATTAGACATGTTGAGTTGAAGTAACAAAACATCCAAGTGGAGATGTTTTTTAGATAAGTAGAACTATTTCACTGGAGATTGATAACAGGGTTAGCAGTAAAATATGAGTATTGAAACTGAAAGAATGGGTACATTTTCTAATTTTGAGGATAAAGAAGGAAAAACTGACGAGTTAACTAAGAATGAAAAATAATCCTCTTTTAACTCGTTGATGATCATACTTTTCTACTGCATGTCTGTATTCAGACATCACCAATGTCCTTCTACTTATCATGTCATGACAGTGGTTCAGTAATATTTGTGGTAGTGGAGTGTTTTCTTATTTTCCTACATTGAGGTTCATATCACATTTTTGGAAAGACAAAATAAAATAAAGTAGATCAGTGTTTGAAGATTGGAAATAGGCTTACTTGTTTAGTACAACACTATTCCAGGTTACTAGTAAGTACTTGATTGAATATCTAATCTTTGACACTGACCAGATTAGAAAGGCAGATTAATAAAAAGACTTTTTGTATCTATCATCACAGCTTGATTGAAACTTTCAAAAGTTCCTGAATCAGCATTCATTTCAGCTTTGCTGATCTTACAGAGCAATAAGGATTATGTGAATGAGAAGTACCTGGGGGCATACATCTGTTCAAAAATCAGCAGGA
>NW_006791464.1:2025180-2202445 GCF_000442215.2 Lipotes vexillifer
CAGCAGGAAATTCCATATACCAGAGGTTTATTTGGTGCTAGATAACAATCCTGAAGCATGCTAGGGATCTAAGATGGTGTACAGTGGAGTTTTTATTTCTTTCACTTTTTAGCATAATAGTAAGATCTAAGACTGCCTAAGCAGTTTCCTAAATGATATTTAGTTTTCTATTTCATAATTCTGTTAGATTTTCCTGTGTTCAAAAGTGACACATTAATCACCATAGGTTATTATCTTTGCCCTCCATTTAAAGGACTCTTTGGACATGGCACCAGGAAATAAATTAATGAGATTATCGTTTTAAATCACAGTAGTTCACTATTGACATTTAGATTTAACAAATAATTTATAGCAAAAAAAGAAACTGAGGCTGAAATAATCTATGATCAGTGGAAAGTTTACCTTGAGGGGAAGATGAACATTTTAAAATTCAGAAATCATTTTTGTCTCTGCTGAAGGAAACAAGAAGTAGCTCTCATTTTCACTAGGACAAATGGATTAAGTGGAGAAATCATAGTGGAGAGATTATTGTCATAAAAACAGACTCTAGGTTTATTTATCTTAAATTCTGCCAATATTAAAATTACATGTCTTGTTAAGATTAGACTTTCATACTGAAACTACATAAGATTGGGAAGAAAAGCTTGTAAAAGGGAACCTTGAGACTGCAAAAGACTTCATCCCAATAGACATTTAACAGATGTGGAACAACAGAACAATGATTGCCCATTTTTCAAGAAATTCTGAAGAAATATTGAAACATGAAAAAAAACCCACAGTTATTGTCTAGGGCTACTAATAATATTACATGAACAGAAACATTTATGTGGTGCCCATTCCCCTCAAAAACGTTCATGGTTTCTCATTGTAAATGGTTTCTGTCATTACTCCAGGTAATGAACAAATATGAATTGCTAGAGCAATTGACTATTTTAGGAAATTAAAGAGATTAAGTTTTGATGTATATATAAAAAACTTACAAATAACACAAACTACTTTCACTGGTTATTATAAATATGTATATTATAAATGGAATGTATTGAAAATAAATCTCATTTACTAGTATAGGAATTATATCTCTCTATGAAAAGATGTATTTTGGGGATGAGAGAGTGCGTACTTGGTAAAGTGAATTAGATGACCAAGGAAGACATTGGAGGAATTGTGGAGGCTGCGGATATGCTGTCTTCTAAGAAGAGGTAAATTCAGCTATGTAGAAGCTTTTATTTTTTGGATGGTATATGTAATGTAAGTGTCATTGTTGAATTGCTGAAGAAAGCACAGTGAGTTTAGAGGCATGCGGAGAAATAGAAAGTAAAATGAAGAAGCTGACCTATTGCAAGGATCTTTAGAAAACAATGGAGGTTATCTAATGAGAATTTTAAGAAAGTTGTTCTGAATGATAATTCCTTCCTCTGTCAAACATATTTTTAATAAAAAAACACTTTCTAATAAGTTACAGAATTGAATCATTTTCTTTAGAGAGACAGTAAAATATTGAGTATAGCTTGAGGATGAGAACGGAGTGAGAACAGAGGCTCCACTCACAGGAATCTGGTTGTAAATGAGTTCACATGGTTCTTTGCCTTTAGAGGCTGTAGCAAAGTGTGAGAGATATTATTTATTTGCTGTACAGAGAGTGTCTTAGCAGTTATGTTTCTGCTCAAGGAAGGATCTTTTTTTTTTTTTGTCTTATATTTAGTTTTTGTGTTTTTTTGTTTTGTTTTTGTGGTATGTGGGCCTCTCACTGCCATGGCCTTTCCCGTTGTGGAGCACAGGCTCCGGATGCACAGGCTCAGCAGCCATGGATCATGGGCCCAGCTGCTCCACGGCATGTGGGATCCTCCTGGACCTGGGCACGAACCCGTGTCCCCTGGATCGGCAGGCGGACTCTCAACCACTGCACCACCAGGGAATCCCCTTATATTTAGTTTTTTAAAAATGCAATTTGGTTGAAGTATAATTAGCATACATGTATTTGACATATATGGGCACATAGTCTGTCGACATATGTGGACACATATGCTATCATTTCTCTTGGGTAAATTCCTAGGAGTAGGATGGCTGTGCCATAGGTAGATGGATGCTTATATTTATAAGAAATTGCCAGAGTGCTTTCCTAAATGATTTTACCATTTTATATTCCCATCACTAGTGTATTAATATTCCAGTTGCTCTACAAAAGATCCATTTTAAACTCAGTATTCTACTGGGAAGAGACTTGCAATCAAAGAGACTGAAATAAAATAATCATTCATTCACATATAGTCAAATATATACCTAGAAGAAGACTAAGGGGAGAAAATATACACGTGGAGAGCATATTGTTTAGAAAGGGAGAACCTTTCCAAAGTTAATCATTAAAATAGGCAATCCACAAGTAATAGGAGTAATATTTTGAAACAAATGTGGAGAGAGGACTGTTATATATATGAAAAACATTTAACAGTACTTGCTAGGGAGCTTGATTGCCTGAGTATACTTTGGCTCTGCCACCTCCTGTGGGAAATTACTTACCTTCTGCATGTGTCAATCTCTTATTTGTAAAATGGAGATGAGTATCTATCTTATAGTAGTAGTAGTAGTAGTAGTAGTAGTAGTAGTAGTAGTAGTAGAAGAAGAAGAAGAAGAAGAAGAAGAAGAAGAAGAAGAAGAAGAAGGATAAGAAGAAGAAGGGGAAGAAGAAGAAGAAGGAGGAGGAGGAGAAGAAGAAAAGTAAAAATAAGGAGTTATAGCACAGGGAACTCTACTCAATACTATGTAATGACCTATATTGGGCTTCCCCGGTTGCGCAGTGGTTGAGAGTCTGCCTGCCGATGCAGGGGACACGGGTTCGTGTCCCGGTCTGAGAAGATCCCACATGCCGTGGAGCAGCTGCGCCCGTGAGCCATGGCCGCTGAGCCTGCGCGTCTGGAGCCTGTTCTCTGCAGCGGGAGAGGCCACAACAGTGAGAGGCCCACGTACCGCAAATAAATAAATAAATAAATAAATAAATAAATCCATATATTATCTCTCTCTCTTACACACACACACACACACACACACACACACACACACACACACAAACCAGTAAGGAGATAGGGTCAGTGTGAAGTTTAAATAAGTTAATTCATGTAACCGTAATTCATTTAGAAGACTGTTTGGCATATAAAGGGGCTCAAACTTTTAAGCTCCTAAATTCTACTAAGGTGGGTGAATTAAGAGAGGAACCTATTTTTATTCAGCTTCTGACATTCAAAATTAGATCTAAAAGCAAAATAATGGGCTCAAAAGCCAAGCCTGGTTGAAAGAACACTTGATTAGCAAAATATATTTAATATTTCAAGAGCCAAGTATACAGAACTCAGAAAATATAATTCTTTCATATCTATAGAGAAGATATATCACTTTCCCACTAACAGCTAGGCAAGGATACTTGCCACCCTACTGCAGGATGATACTAATTAAGAGACTTGGAAGTCTAGTGGGTGACCACATAAATAAAAACCCAGGACTGCAAAATGATTAAGTTAGATATTTTTTATTGCTGAGCAGAATTTTTTCTATCCTCTTTTATGTTCTTTCCTCTATCATAGTGGCTGGAATCCTTGGAATTGCATTTTGAAAGCTATTCTGCTTCCAGGGATCTGGATATGATTTTCATTCTGCCATTGAGATTCATAGACATGATAATTGGAAGATGAAGGGTGACAGAAGAAATTCTCCCTGTGGCAGCAGTGGGATTCCAAACTGTGAGAACTCTATAGGAACCAGAATATACATTTCACTGTCAGTCCCATTTTGGGGCTGAGGACCAGCTCAAACGTTAGCAGTGATTTCCTCCACTTTCCTGATTACAAGATAGTAATAGCAATTCCCTGACCTTCCAGCATAGTGAATATGGCATAACCTAAATGTTCTGGCAACCTCCTGATATTTGCTTCTCTAACCATTCCAACAATTTTATAAGCACAAAATTCTCTGTCATAGATTCCCATTTGTTTTAAATATCTAGAGTGATTTCTGGTTTGCTGAACTAATTCCTAACATACTGAGAACTGAAAGAGTTTAGTTTCTCTAAACAGTGCATGGTTCCCCGGTGGAATAGACAGAGACAAAGAATTCCAGTGTAACTTCTGACAGGGATGAAGACTGTAGATAACTGGGAATCCAGAAGATGTTCTGTGGAGATTATTATAGTGAGGGGTAAAGTAATAATACAACAGAAATTTGAGGTAAATCTCTATGTCAAGCCAAAGATATGTCAGAGATTTAGAAAAGTTTACAGTGCAGATGAGAGTCAAGATGTTGTCGAAGATCATCAGTGGGCCATGACCAACCTAAAAGATCAGATCACAATCTTCATACATGAATGCTAGCAGGGGGAGCTGTTGTCAAGTAGACGCATCAGTGATGTAACACATAAGCAATCAAGGGACACTATGAAGATGTGAGGATTACTTCACTCAAGTGCCATAAAGGCAGAATCTTTTTCTCATAACCCAAGGAAGGAGGAAGATAAGAAATTTATGAAAATCTGGACGTTTATGCAAAGAGACAGAATCATTCAGAAGAGACTTTTAAAGCCAGTCGTGATAGGAAGCTGAACTTTGAGTAGACTGAATATTTAAATTGAAAGGAGAATGTTCGGGACTTCCCTGTTGGTGTAATGGTTGAGAATACGCCTGCCAATGTAAGGGATGTGGGGTCAATCGCTGGTCCAGGAAGATCCCACAAGCTACAGAGCAACAAAGCCCATGAGCCACAACTACCGAGCCCACGTGCCACAACTACTGAAGCCTGCGTGCCTAGAGCCCATGCTCCACAACAAGAGAAGTCACTGCAATGAGAAGCCTGCACACCGCAATTAAGAGTAGCCCCCGCTCCTCACAGCTAGAGAAAGCCCGCATGCAGCAATGAAGACCCAATGCAGCCAAAAATAAATAAATATATATTTTTTGAAAGAAAGGAGAATGTTCAAACCAGAAGAAATAAAGACATCATTAATTAGTAAATCTAGGTAGTCCATTATATCCAGATGGATTGGGCATGTAAATAAAGAAACTACTTTGACTCTGTCCATCTGATGTAGTGTGAGTAAATTTTTGACTTTGTTATACAGCTGAACATATTATATTACAGTCAACAAAATCTCTTCAGGGGGCTTCCCTGGTGGCGCAGTGGTTGAGAGTCCGCCTGCCGATGCAGGGGACACGGGTTCATGCCCCGGTCCGGGAAGATCCCACATGCCGCGGAGCGGCTGGGCTCGTGAGCCATGGCCGCTGAGCCTTCACGTCCGGAGCCTGTGCTCCACAACGGGAGAGGCCACAACAGTGAGAGGCCCGCGTACCGCAAAAAGAGAAAAAAAAATCTCTTCAGTATTCACTGGTTAAAAGATAAATTGTTATAAAATTTGAGCATGTGTATATGGAAAAACTAATGCATTTTTATAAATAGTGTTAAAGCCCAGATAAAGGACCTCCTTTCCCACCCAAGATGGAGTAACAGGAACCAGATTTATTCTCCCACTTGAAATAACTAACAAAAGCAGACAAAATATAAGAACAAATGATTTTCAAGGCACAGGTGTCAGACAGCAAGGTCAGTGATCCCTAAGAGATGGAAAACAAATGAAGCCATTCCTGTGATTGCTCCAGTTTATTGCTTGTAGAGCGTTTCTAAGCCACAAAACAGAGAAGGAGCCCAGTAGACTGTCTGGGTTGAGGGGATATAACTGAGAGTCTGGGGTTGCCTAGCAGTTAGTTCACAGAGCAGAGTACGAAAAAGGAGAGCACTACACAGAAATAGAACACCAGAAGTCTGCAGAGGGTTCTCCTCAAGTATTCAACAAAAGCCTGTTTGGTGAAAGTATGGTGGGGAAACAACGAGCCCTAGACTTTCTAATAAGTCTCCAAAGCAAGACTCCAAAGTACCAAACTTTTCCGTACAACCTAACTTAATCATAGAATAAACCTCAAGAAGACTTATAGGAATACAAAAATAACTAGCACCCAATAAGGTATAGGAAATATTGAATACATTAAGTGGATAGCTGGATACTAGAAAAAGACCCAAATACAAATTTTAGAGATGAAAATTCTAACGTTTAAGATGACAAATTACACTGGATTGGACACTGCTAAAGAAGATCAGTGAATTTGAAGACACAGTAATGGAAAATATTAAAAAGAAAACACAGACCCCACGACCCCACAAAATGAACTGTGCATCAGTGAGCTATGGGAAAACTTCAAGTGGCCTAATAAACATTAGGTTAATCAAACAAACACTAATGTAGGTTTTATTGAGAAGAGACTTTTCAGATGGACTTATGTTTATTAATCTGCTGACAATAAAAAAAGGAGATTATCCTGGTAGTATCAGTGTAGTTACATGAACACTTAGAAGCAGTACAGAAAACAGAAGAGTCAGTCAGAGAGAGATGCTAGAAAGGAAATCTGGAGACATTCAAAACATGAGAGGAACTCGATCCACCATTGCTGGAGGGAGGTTGCATGGAAAGCCTAAAATGAAAGGTGGGCAAGCTTTAGGTGCAAAGACCAGTCTCTGGCTGACAGTCAACAAGACAATGGGGGCCTTAATCTTACAAACACATGGAAATGAATTCAATCAATAACCTGAATGAGCTTGATGAAGATTCTTCCAGGAACCTCCAAAAAAGAGTACAATCTGGCTGATACCTTAATTTCTACTTTGTGAAACCTGAAGCAGAGAAAACATTCAAGCCAAACTAGACTACTGACCTAACAAAATTATGAGATAAATTGTTTTTGCTTTTAGCTTCTAAGTTTGTGGTGATTTTTTACATCTAAAAAACCTAATAAGGTACAAAGAAAAAACAGAAATCCAAATTTATAGTTAAATATTTCAATAACTCTTTCTTTATAATCGATAGAATCATAAATATAAAATCACTAAGGATAGAGTAGACTTGAATAAGACAATCAACGAAGAGGATCTAATTAACATTTATAGAACATCCCACCAACAAACAATAGAATTCATATTCTAAATAAATGATAGTATTAATCTTCTGACTTTGGTTACAAAAGTCATTCACTAGTGGAGACCTGAGTTTGAAAGAAGTCCTTTTGTGGAGCAACTGGGACATTTACACACTGCTGGTGAGACTATAAAATTGTACAATCACTTAGGAAAGCTATTTATCAGTTTCTTATAAATTTAATCATTCATCTACCCTATGGCCCATCCATTTTACTTCTAGTCATTCACCAGAAAGAAATGAAATCATTTGACCATAAAAAGATTTGAACGTGGACATTCATGACAATTTTATTTGCAATAGTAAAAACCTGGAATTAATTCACATATTTATCAATAGGCAAGTGGATAAACATATTGTGATATATTCACACAATGGAATATTATTCAGCAATAAAAAGAAATTAGATATACTGAACAACATAGATGAATCTGAAAATTATACTGAATGAAAGAAACCAGACAAAACAGAGTACATATTGTATGATTCTATCTATATGAAACTCCACAAAATGTAATATACAGTGACAGCAAGCATATCAGTTACTGCCTGGGGAAGATGGTGCAGGGAAGGATATCAGTGAGAGTTTACAAAGAATCACTAGGGACCTTTTGAGGGTGATAAAATGTTCATTCTCTTGATTATGGTGATGACTTCATGGATACATACATATGTCAAAACATCAATTTTACACTTTAAATATGTGCAGTCTATTGCATGTCAATTTTACTTCAATAAAGCTGTTTTTAAAAATCCATACTACAAGGTAATGATCATTCCAGAATTGAACAAAATGAGAAAAGAACTATGTAGGTCATTTACAAAACCATCACTGTATGGAGGACAAAAAGTTTAGAGAGAATCAGAAGAGAGTCTGATCTTTTGGTCATCCTTCTTAGGAGTTATCACCAATTGCTTAGAGTAAAAACTGGAAATTAAAATTCTAGCTCCATAATAGACATTTTAGAGTCTGTGGTATCATCTTATGATTTGTGTTTATAAGTAAATACATTATAGAATGTGTGTACTTCTCCTTTCTGAAGAATTGCTCTTAGTAACTCCAATAACTCCTTTTGATGTCTTTCTAAATAATAATAATAATAAAAAAACCCTCTGTACCTCTCTGTCTATTTGTCTCTCTTTGTGTGTGTGTGGTAGCCCCTACTTGACTCTTTAATATGGTTGTTAACATATTATGTGCAATAACAGGCTATTTTTGTGAGACAAATTTTTGTCTAAGTGAGCTGTACTTTATGAGAAAAAATCTGGTTTGGTACACAACTTATCTGTCTAGTTCATCTACACAATAACAAAAAGTGGATCCAGTAATGCTAGTACTTTGATCTTAATAGAGATCAAAAGTCAACAAAACTTACACTCTAGGTGATATTGCTACTTTGTCCCATGGAATCTGTACTGAGAAAAATATGGTTGTCCAACAATCATCCAAAATGAATTATAAGCTGTATGCTTACAAGTTATTCAAATTTCACTTTTCCCCCATAATAGCAGTTAACTGGATATAATAAAAATAGAAATATTTAGCTAAAGCATTTTGGTTACATTAATTTTATACAGTGAAACACACCAATTAAAAAAGATGTTGAGCAGAAAATATGCTCAAGGGCTAGCCTTAAGTAAAAGGTCAAATTACATTACTTTGTGTATAGCATCTTCTCTCTTTTGTAAATTCATATAAACCAAAAGGATGCACAGAGGTTTATATGTCTTAGTCTGAACATTAAAAAGCCTTGGTAAAAGATAGGATAAACTGTGACCAAGTTCTTATAAATATGTTTAGCATATATTTCATAATAGTCACAGTTTCTTCTTACATTAAACCTTTTAAATGTCCATAAGTAGATAAGTGGAGGACCTGGCATATACATACAACGTGATTTAAGAGGCTGTAGGACACTGACTCCTATAGTACAAATCACTAAATGATAATATTGCAATAACAACAACAACAGCAGCAGCAACAGCAAGAGCAACAAAATATTGCTAGCTCCACATCACCCACACTCTACCTCTCATTCTACAAAGTGTCTATTTACTTCGTCTTACTGCCTGTACTTCTAGAAAGTGACTCATGGAGAAGAAAATTCATCTCTTTTAAAAATGAAAATGGTTTCCAGGACAGTTATGTCATTAAAGACATTGCATGGTGTATTTTAATCTACACAATTATACTTATTGAAACATGCACTGAGTACTCACTATATGTCTGACACTATGCTAGGGACAGGGATTCAAGATGGCATCCAAGGCAAATAAGATGCATTCTTTGCCCATAAAGACATATAGGGAAATAGGTAAAGATAGATAAATTATAGCATAAGGCAATAGGTAGGTGCTACGGAAAGGCACACAAGGGCCCTCTACTCAAGTGTGTGTGTATGTGCGTGTGTGTGTGCGTGTGTGTGTGTGTGTGTGTGTGTGTGTGTGTGTGTGTGTGTGTGAGACTGGGGAAGTTCAGAGATGAGAAGAGAGTCAGGGAAGGCATCTTAAGTGAGATTTCTCTTAAAATTAGTTTTGAAGGACAATTAGGAGTTGATGAGGTAAAGGAAAGAGACCTACTGTGTACAGCCTAGGTAGCTACCCATTCAGAGGCTCAAGAGAATCTGGCACAATTCAGAACCTGCAAATAGTTGACTATGGCTGGAGTATAGAGTGTGAAGAGGAAAGCAACAGTGGGGAGAGATGAAAATGAAAAGATACACAGCATTAAGTTCATAAAAGGCCTTGTATTATTTCTTAAGGAGTTAGGACCTCCTCCTATTCATATTTTCACCTCTAATAATTATTTCTAAGAAGAGTTATTAAGAAAATGCAGACTTTTATGGGGAGAATGAAAGCAGCACTAATGTTTATTGAACATCTGCTATGCCGAGTAGTAATAGAGTCAGAGTCTATGTTTGATAGTTGAGTGTGGACAGCATTTAAGCTCCAATCCTTCCCTTTTCTACCACCATATATTTGGTATTATAGATAAGGAAACCTGCATTTTGCTTGATATCTTACCTCCTGTGGGAATTCGGCCCCACAGCCTTACTCTGCAAGTATAATCATTCTCCAGCCCATCTCTCTACAAAAGTCAAACCAACTCTGCTGTGCTGTTGCCATTCCAGACCAACCTGTGCCTGTCTTGCCTCTACGCACAAGTTCATTGTGTGAATAGTAAGTTTTCTTGCAAATTCTCAACGTGTATGAAGTGTGATGAGTTTCAATATCTGACCTATTATTTAAGTCAGGTCCATCCCACTTTCATGCAGGTGATCATAAAACATTGAGGATGTTTAAAGATTTACCATATATAATCTCATTTATTTATCAATACAACCATTTGAGTTAGCTCTTATTATTTGTGATTTGCAGAGGAGAAAAGTAATCTTCAGAGAGGTTGCTTAATCTGTCCAAGGCCACACAGCTAATAAGTGGCAGTATCAGGATGTGAATTAAGTTCTGTCAAAATCCATAATCCCTGCAGAAAAGAGAAGACCTGGGTAGAGGGATGAGGATTATGACCTTGCATGACTAGAGGTAACATTTTCCTTATCTACAAAGTGCAGAAGTATAGAAAGAAAAATAAATCATTAGTGAAGCCATATTGGCAGTAATCCATAGAAAAACTGCAGTGGTGTGGATTTAGTCTAGCCAGAATTGTTTTATTTTTCCTAAAGTTGGCATTACAGTTAATGAAAAATGTCAGTGAATAAAGTAATCATTACAAGCTTCTCCTATAGAGATAGCAAATAGTTCTTCTCTTTGGTCATTGTTTAATTTGTTATTTAATTTTTGGTTTGCCCAAAGACAGGTCTAGCCTTTATCCTCCACTCTTAGGAGGTAATTTCTAACTACTTGGAATAGTCCAAACAAAGGAATGTCTTTGTTTTGCATTGTGGGCTCTGTGGACCACACTTAATAGTTTACACTAATGAGATGACTCATGGTAGGTCCCTTGGGCCCTGTGATATCAGCCAGACCTCCAGGAAGTAGGGAGGATGGAGACTGACTTCAACCACAAGGGCAATCAATCAATTAGTCATTCCTATATACTAAAGTTCCAATAAAAACTCTGGACACAAAAGTTCAGGTAAATTCCCCAGTTTGGCAATACTCTGAGTACATTGTAACAGATTAATGGCAGGAGAGTACTACAGACTAAATGTCTGTGTCTCTCTAAATTCATACATTGAAACCTAATCTTCAGTGCGATGGTAGTAGGACACGGGGCATTTGGGTGGTGATTAGGTCATGAGGGTGGAAACCTCAGGAATGGAATTATTTCCCTTATTAAAAGAAGACCCCAGAAATCTCTCTCTCCCTTTCCACCCTCTAAGATTATAGTGAGAAGATGTCAGTCTATGAATCAGGAAGCAGATCCTCATAAGACACCAAATCTACTGAAACCTTTATCGTCGATTTCTCAGCATTCAGAACAGTGAGATATAAATTTCTCTTATTTATAAGCTGTCCAATCTATGGTACTTTTGTTATATCAGCCTGAACTAACTAACACAGAAGATATTATGTCCTGAGAACAATGGTAGCTTTGCATTTGGAATCCTTCCAGACTCTACCTTATGTATCTCTTCCTATGGCTAATTTTCTGTACCAATTCCTTATAGGAAACCATAATAGGTTGTAGTGAGTTCTGTGAGTCTTTCTAGTGAATTATTGAACTCAGGGGGATTTGGGGAAACTTCCAAAATTATAGTGTCAGAAATGAGAGGTGTCTTGTGTGGATTCTTCCTTCTAAATTTGTAATTGGTCCTTAACTGCCTGTAGTTGGGGTCAGAAGCCTTGGGTGGACTTGGCTGACTGGAGTACTGTGGCTTCAACCTCATAATTTAGCTAACTTAAAGAACTTATATGGCTAAACTTCAATGTAGTCACTTCTGACTTGGGGAAAAGGATAGCAGGTATTTAAAATTCCATCCTTATAAAAAAATTTAGCATTACTTAATGTTTTTTATCTGAGAAATATAAAAACAAATAGTTCAAATGGAGTCATATTATTTTTAAGTATAAAAAAGTCCGAATGCTTCAGTAGATTATTAAATACTAGAGAAATCGCACAGAAATTAACAAAAATAAAAATAATTATAAAATGCAAATACCTGTAGCGTTTCATTTCTTCATTTATTTGAGAATAATTCTATACTATTACTATAAGATAAATTATTTATATGCATAGACTCTTAGTCTAATTTATTATAAGCAACAGGACTTTATTTTATGTTATGTTAAATTACAGAGTATGCCACTAGGGTGTGCTAAAACATTTTCTTAGATTAGAAAATAATTTCTAAAATCAAGACTTTTATAAACTGCTCTGAGCAAAAAGTTCCATTTATTACTATATTATCATTATAAAACATATTTGTAGAAATTAATGTAATAACACTTTTCCACTTTTCTATTAAGTATATTAGTATTTTTTACACAATTTTGTGGTATCTATATGCTTCCAGATTATGAAGCTATTGGAAATACTAATTATAAGACCTATCATTAAGTGCAGTAGTAAAGTCTTGGCTTTCACACTGTTTATTCTGTTGAAGGAACACAATGTGAATGATTGGTATTAGGGCCCAAGCATCAAGGAAAGCTAGTACATTAATAGAAAATGCATTAATAGTGTGGCAATGTGGGGGTAAAATATCACTTCTGGTATCAGCCAAATTTAATAAAGATGGCAAATATTTCAAATTTTGATTATTTTTGTTTAATACAAAAGATTGATCACATGTAGGTGTGTACTTATATTAATCATATACAGTCGTCCCTCAGTATCCATGAGATATTGGTTCCAGGGCCCCTCCTGGATACCAGAATCCCTGGATGCTCCAGTCCCTTATTTAAAATGATGTGTATTTGTACATAAGCTATGCATATCCTCTCATATACTTTAAATCATCTCTAGATTACTTATAATATATAATACAATGTAAATGCTATGTAAATAGTTGCTGACATGTGATGAATTCAAATTTTACTTTTGGGAAATTCCTTGAAAATTTTTTCAAATATTTTTGGTCTGTGGCTGGTTGAATCCATGGATGTAGAAGCCATGGATACACAGGGCCGACTGTAAATGAACATAAAGTGTAAAGGATTTTAGAAGGGTAGGCACAAAAGAAGAGAAAAAAATTATGACTGTAGCCATGATCTTCTTTATGGAAACATCTTGCATAAGCTTAGGGAAATTTTATCAGGAAACAGCTAAATGCAAAGAGAAGGAAAGAATAGGAACCCAAGAAATAAGCATATCTTTCACTTTCCTGTCACACTCCTCCCCAACTGGAATGCCCCGCAAAATTCAGGGGAAAAAAACAACGGTCTAATTCATATCTAGGTCTCGTTTTTCACACTCATAAACATTTAAACACAGACCAGGAAACTCTGAATGTGTGTATTTGTGGATGTGGAGAAGAAACGAGGTATAACTTGCCAGTAGATTCTGCTATCTCCACCCTTATTCTGTTCACCAGAATTTTCAGCCAGTCATCTAAATTCCAACCTAAAACCAAGACTACAATGTATTCTGAGAATTCAATTCTCAGTGAGGATCGTTGACATATAATATTAGACATGGGAGAGAGGCTATAACCATAGAGAGAGAGGGTTAAAAAATTCTAGTAATAAATTTAGCTTAATAGGTCCTATATCTTTTTTTTTTCTTCTGCTAGATTCTGCTTTATAACAAAGTGAAACAGTTATACATATACATATGTTCCCATGACTCTTTGCTCTTGCATCTCTCTCCCTACCACCCTCCCTATCCCACCCCTCTAGGTCGTCACAAAGCACCGAGCTGATCTCCCTGTGCTATGCGGCTGCTTCCCACTAGCTATCTAACTTACGTTTGGTAGTGTATATATGTCCATGCCACTCTCTCACTTTGTCACAGCTTACCCTTCCCCCTCATCATATACTCAAGTCCATTTTTAGTAGGTCTGTGTCTTTATTCCTGTATGACCCCTAGGTTCTTCATGACATTATTTTTTTCTTAAATTCCATATATATGTGTTAGCATAGAGGATTTGTCTTTCTCTTTCTGACTTACTTCACTCTGTATGACAGACTCTAGTTCCATCCACCACATTACAAATATCTCAATTTCATATATTTTTATTGCTCAGTAATATTCCATTGTATATATGTGCCACATCTTCTTTATCCATTCATCTGATGACTGACACTTTCTTTCCATCTCCTGGCTATGGTAAATAGAGCTGCAATGAACATTTTGGTACATGACTCTTTTTGAATTACGGTTTTCTCAGGGTATCTGCCCAGTAGTGAGATTTCTGGGTCATATGGTAGTTCTATTTATAGTTTTTTTAAGGAACTTCCATACTGTTTTCCATAGTGGCTGTACCAATTCATATCCCCAACAGCAGTGCAAGATTGTTCCCTTTTCTCCACACCCTCTCCAGCATTTACTGTTTCTAGATTTTTTGATGATGGCCATTCTGACTGTTGTGAGATGATATCTCATTGTAGTTTTGAATTGCATTTCTCTAACATTTAATGATATTGAACATTCTTTCAATGTGTTTGTTGGCAGTCTGTATATCTTCTTTGGAGAAATGTCTATTTAGGTCTTCTGCCCAGTTTTGGATTTGGTTGTTTGTTTGTTTTTTTGCTATTGAGCTGCATGAGCTGCTTGTAAATTTTGGAGATTAATCCTTTGTCAGTTGCTTCATTTGCAAATATTTTCTCCCATTCTGAGGGTTGTCTTTTGGTCTTGATTATGGTTTCCTTTGCTGTGCAAAAGCTTTCAAGTTTCATTAGGTCCCATTTGTTTATTTTTGCTTTTATTTCCATTTCTATATGAGGTGGGTCAAAAAGGATCTCGTTGTGATTTATGTCATAGAGTGTTCTGCCTATGTTTTCCTCTAAGAGTTTGATAGTTTTTGGCCTTACATTTAGTTCTTTAATCCATTTTGGGCTTATTTTTGTGTATGGTGTTAGGGAATGATCTAATCTCATACTTTTACATGTACCTGTGAAGTTTTCCCAGCACCACTTATTGAAGAGGCTGTCCTTTCTCCACTCTATATTCCTGCCTCCTTTACCAAAGATAAGGTGACCATATGTGAGTGGGTTTATCTCTGGGCTTTCTGTCCTTTTCCATTGATTTATATTTCTGTTTCTGTGCCAGTACCATACTGTCTTGATTACTGTAGCTTTGTAGTATAAACTGAAGTCAGCCAGCATGATTCCTACAGCACTGTTTTTCGTTCTCAAGATTGCTTTGGCTATTCAGGGTCTTTTTTGTTTCCATACAGATTGTGAAACTCTTTGTTCTAGTTCTGTGGAAAATGCATTGGTAGTTTGATAGAGATTGCATTGAATCTGTAGATTGCTTTGGGTAGTAGAGTCATTTTCACAGTGCTGATTCTTCCAATCCAAGAACATGGTATATCTCTCCATCTATTTGTATCATCTTTAATTTCTTTCATCAGTGTCATATAATTTTCTGCATACAGGTATTTTGTCTCCTTAGGTAGTTTTATTCCTAGATATTTTATTCTTTTTATTGCAGTGGTAAATGGGAGTGATTTCTTGATTTCACTTTCAGATTTTTCATCCTTAGTGTATAGGAATGACAGAGGTTTGTGTGCATTAATTTTGTATCCTGGTACTTTACAAAATTCATTGAATAGCTCTAGTAGTTGTCTGATAGCATCTTTAGGATTCTCTATGTGTAGTATCATGTCATCTGCAAACAGTGACAGCTTTACTTCTTCTTTTCTGATTTGGATTCCATTTATTTCCTTTTCTTCTCTGATTGCTGTGGCTAAAACTTCCAAAACTATATTGAATGAGAGTGGTGAGAGTGAGCAACCTTGTCTTGTTCCTGATCTTAGTGGAAATGCTTTCAGTTTTTCATCACTGAGGACGATGTTGGCTGTGGGTTTGTCATATATGGCCTTTATCATGTTGAGGAAATTTCCCTCTATGCCTACTTACTGCAGGGTTTTTATCATAAATGGGTGTTGAATTTTTTCTCTGCATCTATTGAGATGATCATATGCTTTTTCTCCTTCAATTTGTTAATATAGTGTATCATGTTGCTTGATTTGTGTATATTGAAGAATCCTAGCATTCCTGGAGTAAACGCTACTTGATCATGTTGTATGATCCTTTTAATATGCCATTGGATTCTGATTGCTAGTATTTTGTTGAGGATTTTTGCATCTATTTTCATCAGTGATATTGGATTTTCTTTCTTTGTGATATCCTTATCTGGTTTTGGTATCAGGGTGATGGTGGCTTTGTAGAATGAGTTTGGGGTGTTACTCCCTCTGCTCTATTTTGGAAGAGTTTGAGAAGGATAGGTGTTAGCTCTTCTCTAAATGTTTGATAGAATTCGCCTGTGAAACCATCTGGTCCTGGGCTTTTGTTTGTTGGAAGATTTTTAATCACAATTTCAATTTCAGTGCTTGTGATTGGTCTGTTCATATTTTCTATTTCTTCCTGATTCATTCCTGGCAGCTTGTGCTTTTCTACAAATTTGTTCATTTCTTCCAGGTTGTCCATCTTATTGGCATAGAGTTGCTTGTAGTAATCTCTCATGATCTTTTGTATTTCTACAGTGTCAGTTGTTATTTCTCTTTTTTCATTCCTAATTCTATTGATTTGAGTCCTCTCCTTTTTTTTCTTGATGAGTCTGGCTAATGGTTTATCAGTTTGTTTATATTCTCAAAGGACCAGCTTTTAGTTTTATTGAACTTTGCTGTCGTTTCCTTCATTTCCTTTTTAATTTATTTCTGATCTGATCATCATGATTTCTTTCCTTCTTCTAACTTTGTTTTTTTGTTGTTGTTGTTGCTCTCCTTTATCTAATTGCTTTAGGTGCAAGGTTCGGTTGTTTGCTTGAAATGTTTCTTGTTTCTTAAGGTAGGATTGTATTGCTATAAACTTCCCTCTTAGAACTGCTTTTGCTGCATCTCATAGGTTTTGGGTCGTCCTGTCTCCATTGTCATTTGTTTCTAGGTATTTTTTGATTTCTTCTTGATGCTTTCAGTGATCACTTCATTATTAAGTAGTGTATTGTTTAGCCTCCATGTGTTTGTATTTTTCACAGTTCTTTTCCTATAATTGATATCTAGTCTGATAGCACTGCGGTTGGAAAAGATACTTGATACAATTTCAATTTTCTTAAATTTAAGAAGGCTTGATATGTGACCCAGGATATGATGTATCCTGGAGAGTGTTCCATGAGCACTTGAGAAAAATGTGTACCCTGTTGTTTTTGGGTGGAGTGTCCTATAAATATCAATTAAGTCCATCTTGTTTAATGTATCATTTAAAGCTTGTGTTTCCTTTTTTATTTTCATTTTGGATTATCTGTCCATTGGTGAAAGTGGGGTGTTAAATTCCCCTACTATGAATGTGTTACTGTCGATTTCACCTTTTATGGCTGTTAGTATTTGCCTTATGTACTGAGGTGCTCCTATGTTGGGTGCATAAATATTTACAATTGTCATATCTTCTTCTTGGATCGATCCCTTGATCATTATGCAGTGTCCTTCTTTGTCTCTTCTGATAGTCTTTATTTTAAAGTCTATTTTGTCTGATATGAGAATTGCTCCTCCAGCTTTCTTTTGGCTTCCATTTGCATGGAATATCTTTTTCTATCCCCTTACTTTCACTGTGTATGTGTCTCTAGGTCTGAAGTGGATCTCTTTTAGACAGCATATATATGGGTCTTGTTTTTGTATCCATTCAGCCAATCTGTGTCTTTTGGTGGGAGCATATAGTCCATTTATATTTAAGTTAATTATTGATATGTATGTTCCTATTCCCATTTTCTTAATTTTTTTGAGTTCGTTATTGTACGTCTTTCCCTGCTCTTGTGTTTCTTGCCTAGAGAAGATCCTTTAGCATTTGTTGTAAAGCTGCTTTGGTGGTGCTGAACTCTCTCAGCTTCTACTTGTCTGTAAAGGTTTTAATTTCTCTATCATATCTGAATGATATCCTTGCTGGGTAGAGTAATCTTGGTTGCAGATTTTTCTCCTTCATCACTTTAAATATGTCCTGCCTGTCCTTTCTGGCTTGCAGAGTTTCTGCTGAAAGATCAGCTGTTAACCTTATGGGGATTCCCTTGTGTGTTATTTGTTGTTTTTCCCTTGCTGCTTTTAATAAGCTTTCTTTGTATTTAATTTTTGACAGTTTGATTAATATGTTTCTTGGCGTATTCCCCCTTGGATTTATCATGTATGGGACTCTCTGTGCTTCCTGGACTTGATTAACTATTTCCTTTCCCATATTACGGAAGTTTTCAACTATAATCTCTTCAAATATTTTCTCAGTCACTTTCTTTTAGTCTTCTTCTTCTGGAACCCCTATAATTCGAATGTTGGTGCATTTAATGTTAGACCAGAGGTCTCTGAGACTGTCCTCAGTTCTTTTCATTCTTTTTTCTTTATTCTGCTCTGCAGTAGTTATTTCCACTCTTTTATCTTCCTGGTCACTTATCCGTTCTTCTGCCTCAGTTATTCTGCTATTGATCTCTTCTAGAGTATTTTTCATTTCATTTATTGTGTTGTTCATCATTGTTTATTTCATCTTTAGTTCTTCTAGATCCTTGTTAAATGTTACTTGCATTTTGTCTGTTCTATTTCCAAGATTTGGATCATCTTTACTATCAGTATTCTGAATTCTTTTTCAAGTAGACTGCCTATTTCCTATTCATTTGTTAGGTGTGGTGGGTTTTTATCTTGCTCCTTCATCTGCAGTGTGTTTTTCTGTCTTCTCATTTTGCTTATCTTACTGGGTTTGGTGTCTCCTTTTTGCAGGCTGAAGATTCTTAGCTCCCCTTGTTTTTGGTGTCTGTCCCCAGTGGCTAAGGTTGGTTCAGTGGGTTGTTTATGCTTCCTGTTGGAGGGGACTAGTGCCTGTGTTCTGGTGGATGTGGCTGTATCTTGTCTCTCTGGTGGGCAGGTCCACGTCTGGGTGTGTTTTTTTGGGTGTCTGTGGACTTATGATTTTAGGCACCCTCTCTGCTAATGTGTGGCATTGTGTTCCTGTCTTGCTAGTTGTTCAGCATAGGGTGTCTAGCACTGTAGCTTGCTGGTCGTTGAGTGAAGCTGGGTGTTGGTGTTGAGATAGAGATCTCTGGGAGATTTTCGCCATTTGATATTATGTGGAGCTGGGAGGTCTCTTGTTGACCAGTGTCCTGAAGTTGGCTCTCCCACCTCAGAGTCACTGCACTGACTCCTGGCTGCAGCACCAAGAGCCTCTCATCCATATGGCTCAAAACTCCACACCTTCACTTTCCTGCCTTTCACACTACCCTAGTTTCGAAGCTCCCGCCACTGCTCCTCAGGCCGGGTCCCCATCAGTAAAATTTTTTTTTTAAAGAAAAAACAAACAAAAAAAAACAGATGGATAGAACCCTAGCACAAATGGTGGAAGCAAAGCTATACAGACAAGATCTCACACAAAAGCATACAGATACACACTCACAAAAGGAGGAAAAGAAGAAAAATTAATAAATCTTGCTCTCAAAGTCCACCTCCACAATTTGGGATGATTCATTTTCTATTCATGTATTCCACGGATACAGGGTACATCAAGTTGATTGTGGAGTTTTAATCCGCTGCTTCTGAGGCTGCTGGGAGAATTTCCCTTTCTCTTCTTTGTTCTCACAGCTCCTGGGGCTCAGCTGTGTATTTGCCCCTGCCTCTGCATGTAGGCCACTGGCCTGCGTCTTTTCTTTGCTCAGACATGATGGGGTTAAAGGAACAGCTGCTTTGGGGACTCTGTCTCACTCAGGCCTGGGGAAGGGAGGGGTGCAGATGTGAGGCAAGCCTGCGGTGGCAGAGGCTGGTGGGCCATTGCAGCAGCCTGTGGCATGCCATGCGTTCTCCCGGGGAAGTTGTCCCTGGATCCTCGGTCCCTGGCAGTACCCGGCTGCACAGGCTCCCCGGAAAGGAGGTGTAGATTGTGACCTGTGCTCTCACACAGGCTTCCTGTTGGCAGCAGCAGCAGACTAAGTGTCTCATGCCCGTCTCTGAGGTCTGCTCTTTTAGCCGTGGCTTGTGCCCGTCTCTGGTGCTCCTTTAAGGAGTGCTCTTAATCCCCTCTCCTCGGGCACCAGGAAACAAAGAGGGAAGAAAACGTCTCGTCTCTTTGGCAGGTCCAGACTTCCCCGGACTACCTCCCTGGTAGCCATGGTGCACTAACACCCTGCAGTCTGTGGTCATGCTGCCAACCCCAGTCCTCTCCTGGTGCTCTGACCAAATCCTGAGCCTCAGCTCCCATCCCCCGCCCACCCCAGTGGGTGAGCAGACAAGCCCTTTGGCCTGGTGAGTCCTGGTCAGCACCCATCTTCTGTGAGGGAATCTCTCCGCTTTGCCTTCGGCACCCCTGTTGCTATGCTGTCCTCCACAGCTCCAAAGCTTTCCCCCTCTGCCACCCTCAGTCTCCACCCATGATGGGGCTTCCGAGTGTGTGGAAACTTTTCCTCCTTTTCAGCTCCCTCCCACTGGTGCAGGTCCCTTCCCTATTCTTTTGTCTCCGTTTATTCTTTTTTATTTTGCCCTACCCATGTATGTGGGGAGTTTCTTGTCTTTTGGGAGGTCTGAGGTCTTCTGCCAGCATCCAGTAGGTGTTCTGTAGGAGTTTTTCCACATGTAGATATATTTCTTGTGTATCTGTGGGGAGGAAGGTGATCTCTGCGTCTTACTTTTCCACCATCTTCCCGATTCCTCTATCCGGTTCTATATCTTTAGTGCATGGATTTTAGAGGACATTTTGCTATCAAAATTGGCTTGAAATAAGTAGTGGTAACAGTAGAATAAATAGTGAAAATGTCAAAAAATGCATATATGTCCTGTCCACATGACATTATAGGTAAATTCTTGCAAAAATACAAGGGAGAGATAATTCATGTGTCATTTAATTTATTCCAGAAAATAAAGGAGGAAAATCCTTCCTTTTATTTTATGAATCAATTATAAATAACTTGATACCTAAACTTGACAATAAAAGCATACTCTTAAAATCTAAAAACCAAAGTAATTTTTGGAGGTAGGCACAATATCATTAAATGTTAAGTAATGAAACTCAGGATTACATGAAAAGTCTCCTACACCATAACCAAGGACAATTTATCCCATAAGTGTGAGGATGGATCAAAATTAAGAGATCTATTATTATAATGGTTTCCCATAATAGATCAAATGAGATAATATACACATGCATGCCCACAATTTTTCTCTAAATTCTGAAATGGTATTTAAGAAAATATACTCCCAAATTCATTTATAAGGACACCATTACCGTGATACCAAAACCAAAGACACTACAAAGAAGAAAATTATAGGTCATTACGTTTGATGAATGTAGATGTAAAAATCTTCAACAAAATATTAACAAACCAAATCCAACAATATATATAAAGGATCATACACCATGATCAAGTGGGATTTATTCAAAGGATGCAAGTGTGGCTCAATATTCACATATTAATCAATGTGATACATCACGTTAATAAAAAGAAGGATAAAAATCACATTATCATCTCAATAGATGAAGAAAAAGCATTTGTCATATTCAATATCCATTCATGATAAAAACTCTCATCAAAGTGGGTACAGAGTGAAAATATCTCAACATAATAAAGGCTATTTAGGACAATCCTACAGCTAACTTCATACTCAACAGTGAAAGACTTTCCTCTAAATACAGGAATAAGACAAGATGTCCACCCTTGCCACTTCTATTTAACACAGTATTGAAAGTCTTAGTCACAGCAATCAGACAAGAAAAAGAAAATGTATCCACATTGGGAGAGAAGAAGTAAAACAGTCACTATTTGCAGATGACATGATACTTTATATAAAACCCTAACGTCTCCACTGAAAAAGTGTAAGAACTAAGAAATGAATTCAGCAATGTTGCAGGATACAAGATTAATATGAAGAAATCTATTCCTCTTCTATACACTAATAATGAACTATTAGAAAGCAAAAAAAATTTCCTCTTCAAATGGCCTAAAAAAGAATACAATGCCTAGAAATAAACTTAACCAAGGAAGTGAAAGACTTATACCCTGAAAACTGTGAAACTTGTTGAAAGAAACTGAAAATAATACAAAGAAATAGAAAGATATCCTCAATGATTGGATTGGAAAAATTAATATTTTTAAAATGGTCATACTATTCAAAGCAATCTTTGATTTAACTCAATACCTGTTATAATATCCATGGCATTTTTCACAGAACAAGAAGAAATAATCCTAAAATTTATATAGAACCACAGTATACCCCAAATTGTCAAAGCAATCTTTAACAAAAAAAAAAAATGGAGGTTTCAAAATCCCAGACTTTAGACTATACTACAAAGCTACAGTATTCATAACAGTAAGGTACTGGCACAAAACAGACATGTAGATCAATGGAAGCGAATAGGGAGCCCAGAAATAAACCCACACACTTATGGTCAATTAATCTACAAAAAAGGAAGCAAGAAGATACAATGAAGAAAAGACAGTCCCCTCAATAAGTGGTGCTGGGAAAACTGAATATATATATGTAAAACAATGAAACTAGAACATTTTCTAACACCATACACAAAAATAAAATCAAAATAGATTAAATGCTTAAGCTATAGACCTGAAACCATAAAAATCCTAGAAGTGAATATAGGTAGAACATGCTTTGACACAAATCATAGCAGTAATGTTTGGATCTGTCTCCTAAGGCAAAATAAATAAAAGAAAATAATAAAACAATGCAGCTTAATAAAATTTAAATGCCTTTGCACAGCAAAGGAAATTATCAACAAAACAAAAAGTCAAATATGGAATGGGAGAAATTATTTGCAAATGATATGACAGTTAAGGGGGTAATATCCACAATACATAAACAGCTCGTACAACTTAATAATAACAAACCAATCAAAAAATGGGCAAAAGACTTAAATAGACATTTTCCCAAAGTAGACATACAGATGGTTAACAGGCATATGAAAAGAAACTCAAAAACATTAATTATCAGAGAAATGCAAATCTCAACAAGAATGAGTTACCACCTCACAACTGTCAGAAGAGCTATCATTGAAAAGTATGAAAATTATAAATGTTGGCAAGGATGTGAAGAAAAGGGGACACTTGTACGTTTTTGGTGGGAATGTAAATTGGTGCTGCCAATATGCAAAACAATATGCAGTTACCTCAAAAAAACTAAAAATAGAATTTCCATAAGATCTAGCAATTCCACGCCTGGGTATATATCTGGAAAAAACAAAAAATCTAAGTTGAAAAGATACATGCATCTCAATGTTCAGAGCAGCACTATTTGCAATAGCTAAGATAGGGAAGGAACCCAAGTTCCCATCAACAGACAAAGGGATATAAAATAAGCCCATATATACAATGGACTATTACTCAACCATAAAGATGAATACTGCATGATAACCCTTATATCCATAATCTAAAAAGTAAATAGGGGAGTTGAGGAAGATGGCAGAAAAGTAAGACGTGGAGATCACCTTCCTCCCCACAGATACATCAGAAATACATCTATATGTGGAACTGCTCCCATAGAACACCATTGAATGCTAGCAGAAGACCTCAGTCCTCCCAAAAGCCAAGAAAAACCTCACGTACCTAGGTAGGGCCAAAGAAAAAAGAAAAAACAGAGACAAAAGAATACAGACGTGACCAGCACCAGTGGGAAGGAGATGTGAAGGAGGAAAGGTTTCCACACACTAGGAAGCCCCTTCATGGGTGGAGACTGTGGGTGGCAGAGTGGGGAAGCTTCACAGCCACAGAGGAGAGCACAGCAACAGGGGTGCTGAGGGCAAAGTGGAGAGATTCCCGCACAGAGGATCAGTGCTGACCAGCACTCACCAGCCTGAGAGGTCTGTCTACTCACCTGCCAGAGCAGGCGTGGGCTGGGAGCTGAGGCTCGGGCTTTGGTTGGAACTCAGGGAGAGGACTGGGGTTGAAGGTGTGAATACAGCCTGAAGGGGTGAGTGCACCACGGCTAGCTGGAAGGGAGTACGGGAAAAAGTTTTGACCTGCCTAAGAGGCAAGAGGATTTTTCTTGCTCTTTGTTTCCAGGTGCACGAGGAGAGGGGATTAAGAGTGCTGCTTAAAGGAGCTCCAGAGACAGGCGCGAGACACGGCTAAGAGCGTGGTCCCCAAAGACAGGCATGAGATGCTAAGGCTGATGCTGCCGCCACCAAGAAGCCTGTGTGCAGGCACAGGTCACTAGCCACACAGCCCCTCACGGGAGCCTGTGCAGCCCATAACTGACAGGGTCCCGTGATCCAGGGACAACTTCTCCAGGAGAATGCCTCAGGCTAGTGCAACATGACGCTGGCCTCTGATGCTGAAGGCTAACCCTGCATCCATACCCTTCCCTACCCCCAGCATGAGTGAGCCACAGCCCCCGAATCCACTTCTCCTTTAACCCCGTCCGATCTGAGTGAAGAACAGATGTCCGCAGGCAATGTACATGCAGATAAGGGGCCAAATCCAAAGGTGAAAACTGGGAGCTGTGCAAACAAAGAAGAGAAAGGGAAATTTTTTCCCAGCAGCCTCAGGAGCAGCAGATTACATCTCCACAATGAACTTGATGTACCCTGCATCTGTGGAATACTTGAATAGACAACGAATCATCCCAAATTGAGGAGGTGGACCTTGAGAGCAAGATATATTATTTTTTCCGCTTTTCCTCTTTTTGTGAGTGTGTATGAGTATGCGTCTGTGTGAGATTTTGTCTGTATAGTGTGGCTTTCACCATTTGTCCTAGGGTTCTGTCCGTCTGTTTTTTTTTTTTTTTGCTTGCTTTTTATTTTACATTTTTTTAAAAAATTGTTTTCAATAATTATTTTTCATTTTAATAACTTTATTTTTTCTTACTTTATTTTATCCTTTTTCTTTATATCTTTCTACTTTTTCTCCCTTTTATTCTGGGCCATGTGGACGAAAGGCTCTTGGTGCTCCAGCCAGGAGTCAGTGCTGTGCCTCTGAGGTGGGAGAGCCAAATTCAGACACTGGTTCACAAGAGAAGTCCCAGATCCATGTAATATCAAATGGCAAAAATCTCCCAGAGATCTCCTTCTCAACACCAAGACCAAGATTGACTCAATGACAAGCAAGCCACAGTGCTGGACACCATATGCCAAGCAACTAGCAAGACAGGAACACAACCCCACCCACGAGCAGAGAGGCAGCCTAAAATCATAATAAGGCCACAGAACCCCAAAACACACACCCAGACGTGGACCTGCCCAGCAGAAAGATAAGATCCAGCCTCATCCACCAGAACAGAGGCACTAGTCCCCTCCACCAGGAAGCCTACACAAGCCACTGAACTAACTTCAGCTACAGGGGACAGATTTCAAAAACAATGGGAACTACGAACCTGCAGCCTGCAAAAAGGAGACCACAAGTACGGTAAGATAAGCAAAATGAGAAGACAGGAAAACACACAGCAGATGAAGGAGCAAGATAAAAAACCCCAACACCTAACAAATGAAGAGGAAATAGGCAGTCTACATGAAAAAGAATTCAGAATAATGATAGTAAATTTGATCCAAAATCTTAGAAACAGAATAGAGAAAATAAAAGAAACTTTCAACAGAGACCTGGAATAACTAAAGTGGAAACAAGCAATGATGAATAACACAATAAATGAAATTGAATATACTCTAGAAGGGATCAATAGCAGAATAAGTGAGGCAGAAGAACGGGTAAGTGACCTAGAAGATAAAATCGTGGAAATAATTACTGCAGAGCAGAATAAAAAAAAAAAAATGAAGAGAATTGATGACAGACACAGACACCGCTGGGACAAAATTAAACACACCAACATTGAAATTACTGGGGTCCCAGAAGGAAGAGAAGAAGAAACGGACTGACAAAATATTTGAAGAGATTATAGTTTAAAACTTCCCTAATATGGGAAAGGAAATAGTTAATCAAGTACAGGAAGCACAGAGAGTCCCATACAGGATAAATCCAAGGAGAAATATGCCAAGACACATAATAATCAAACTGTCAAAAATTAAACACAAAGAGAGCATATTAAAAGCAGCAAGGGGGGGGGCTTCCCTGGTGGCGCAGTGCTTGAGAATCTGCCTGCCAATGCAGGGGACACGGGTTCGAGCCCTGGTCTGGGAGGATCCCACATGCCATGGAGCAACTAGGCCCGTGAGCCACAACCACTGAGCCTGCGTGTCTGGAGACTGTGCTCCGCAACAAGAGAGGCCTCAATAGTGAGAGGCCTGTGCACCGTGATGAAGAGTGGCCCTTGCTTGCCACAACTAGAGAAAGTCCTTGCACAGAAATGAAGACCCAACACAGCCAAAAATAAATACATATAAAAAAAAAAAGCAGCAAGGGAAAAACAACAAATAACACACAAGGGAATCCCCATAACGTTAACAGCTTATCTTTCAGCAGAAACTCTGCAAGCCAGAAGGGACTGGCAGGACATATTTAAAGTGATGAAGGAGAAAAACCTACAACAAAGATAATTCTAGCTGGCAAGGATTGCATTCAGAATTGATGGAGAAATTAAAAACATTGCAGACAGGCAAAAGCTGAGAGAGTTCAGCACCACCAAACTAGCTTTATAACAAATGTGAAAGGAAATTCTCTAGGCAATAGACACAAGAGAAGGAGAAGAACTACAATAACAAAACCAAAATAATTAAGAAAATGGAAATAGGAACATACATATCGATAATTACCTTAAATGTAAATGGATAAAGTGCTCCCACCAAAAGGCACAGACTGGCTGAATGAATACAAAAACAAGACCCATATATATGCTGTCTGTAAGAGACCCACCTCACAACTAGGGACACATACAGAATGAAAGTGAGGGGATGGAAAAAGATATTCCATGCAAATGGAAATCAAAAGAAAGGTGGAGTAGCAATTCTCATATCAGAGGAAATAGTCTTTAAAATAAAGACTATTACAAGAGAAAAAGAAGGACACAACATAATGATCAAGGGTTCGATTCAAGAAGAAAATATAAAAATTGTAAATATTTATGCACCCAACATAGGAGCACCTCAATACATAAGGCAAATACTAACAGCCATAAAAGGGAAAATCAACAGTAACATAATCATAGTAGGGGACTTCAACAACCCACTTTCACCAATGGACAGATCATCCAAAATGAAAATAAATAAGGAAACACAAGCTTTAAGGATACATTTAAAAAGATGGAATTAACTGATAATTATCAGACATTCCATCCAAAAACAACAGAATACACATTCTCCTCAAGCACTCATGGAACATCCTCCAGGATAGATCATATCTTGGATCACAAATCAAGCCTTGGTAAATTTAAGAAAACTGAAATCATATCAAGTAACTTTTCTGACCACAATGATATGAGACTAAATATCAATTACAAGAAAAGAAACACCTACAGGCTAAACAATACACTACTTAATAACGAGTGATCACTGAAGAAATCAAAAAGGAAATCAAAAAATGCCTAGAAACAAATGACAATGGAGACACAATAACCCAAAACTTATGGGATGCAGCAAAAGCAGTTATAAGAGGGAAGTTTATAGCAATACAATCCTACCTTAAGAAACAGGAAACATCTCAAATAAACAACCTAAAGTTGCACCTAAAGCAAATAGAGAAAGAAGAACAAGAAAAACCCAAAGTAAGGAGAAGGAAAGAAATCATAAGGTTCAGATCAGAAATAAATGAAAAAGAAATGAAGGAAATGATAGTGAAGATCAATAAAATTAAAAGCTAATTCTTTGATAAGATAAACAAAATTGATAAACCATAAGCCAGACTCATTAAGAAAAAAAGGGATAAGTCTCAAATCAATAGAATTAGAAATGAAAAAGGATAAGTAACAACTGACAGTTCAGAAATATGAAGGATCATGAGAGATTACTACAAGCAACCCTATGCCAATAAAATGGACAACATGGAAGAAATGGACAAATGCTTAGAAATGTGTAACCTGCCAAGACTGAACCAGGAAGAAAGAGAAAATATGAACAGAACAATCACAAGCACCGAAATTGAAACTGTGATTAAAAATCTTCCAACAAACAAAAGCCCAGGGCCTGATGGCTTCACAGGAGATTTCTATCCAACATTTAGGGAAGAGCTAACACCTATCCTTCTCAAACTCTTCTAAAATATAGCAGAGAGAGGAATACTTCCAAACTCATTCTACACGTCCAACATCACCCTGATACAAAAACCAGAGAAAGATTTCAAAAAGAAAGAAAATTACAGACCAATATCACTGATTAACATAGATGCAAAAATCCTCAACAAAATACTAGCAAACAGAATCCAACAGCACATTAAAAGGGTCATACACCATGATTAAATAGAGTTTATTCCAGGAATGCAAGGAATCTTCAACATACACAAATCAAACAACGTGATACACCATATTAACAAACTGAAGAAGAAAAACCATATGATCATGTCAATAGATGCAGAGAAAGATTTCAACAAAATTCAAAACCCATATATGATAAAAAAAAAAACTCCAGAAAATAGGCATAGTGGGAACTTTTTGCAACATAATAAAGGCCATCTATGAAAAACTCACAGCCAACATCATCCTCAATGGTGAAAAACTGAAAGCATTTCCACTAAGATCAGGAACAAGACACGTTTTCCCATTCTCACCACTATTATTCAACATAGATTTCAAAGTCCTAGCCACAGCAATCAGAGAAGAAAAAGAAATAAAAGGAATCCAAATCGGAAAAGAAGAAGTAAAGTTGTCACTGTTTGCAGATGACATGATACTATACATAGAGAATACTAAAGATGCTACCAGAAAAGTGCTAGATCTAATCAATGAATTTGGTAAAGTAGCAGGATACAAAATTAATGCACAGAAATCTCTGGCATTCCTATACACTAATGATGAAAAATATGAAAGTGAAATTAGGACAACAATCCCATTTACCATTGCAACAAAAAGAATGAAATATCTAGGAATAAACCTACCTAAGGAGACAAAAGACCTGTATGCAGAAAATTATAAGACACTGATGAAAGAAATTAGAGATGATACAAATAGGTGGAGAGATATACCATGATCTTGGATTGGAAGAATCAACATTGTGAAAAAGACTCTACTACCCAGAGCCATATACAGATTCAAAGTAATTACTGTCAAACTACCACTGGCATTTTTCACAGAACTAGAGCAAGAAATTTCCCAATTTGTATGGAAACACAAAAGACCCTGAATGAAAAATGGAACTAGAGGAATCAGGGTGCATGGCTTCAGACTATACTACAAAGCTGCAGTAATCAAGGCAGTATGGTACTGGCACAAAAACAAAAATGTAAATCAGTAAAACAGGATGAAAAGACCAGAGATAAACCATCACCCATATGGTGACCTTATCTTTGATAAAGGAGGCAAGAATATACAGTGGAGAAAATACAGCCTCTTCATTAACTGGTGCTGGGAAAACTGGACTGCTACCTGTAAAAGTATGAGATTATAACACTCTCTAACACTGTACACAAGAATAAGCTCAAAATGGATTAAAGACCTAAATGTAAGGCCAGAAACTATCAAACTCTTAGAGGAAAACATAGGCAGAACTCCCTATGACATAAATCACAGCAAGATCCTTTTTGACCCACCTCATAGAGAAATGGAAATAAAAAGTAAAATAAACAAATGTGACCTAATGAAACCTAAAAGCTTTTGCACAGCAAAGGAAACCATAAACAAGGCCAGAAGACAGCCCACAGAATGGGAGAAAATACTTACAAATGAAGCAACTGACAAAGGATTAATCTCCAAAATTTACAAGCAGCTCAATAACAATAAAAGAAGCAACCCAGTTCAAAAATGGGCAGAAGACCTAAATAGACATTTCATGAAAGAAGATATACAGATTGCCAACAAACACATGAAAGAATGCTCGACATCATTAACCATTATAGAAAGGTAAATCAAAACTAAAATTAGATATCATCTCCCACGGGTCAGTATGGCCATCATCTAAAAATCTAGAAACAATAAATGCTTGAGAGAGTATGGAGAAAAGGGAACCCTCTTTCACTGTTGGTGGGAATATAAATTGTTACAGCCACTATGAAGAACAGTATGGAGGTTTCTTAAAAAACTAAAAATAGTACTACCATACGACCCAGTAATACAACTACTGAGAATATACCCTGTGAAGACCATAATTCAAAAAAAGTCATGTACCAAAATGTTCATTGCAGCTCTATTTACAATAGCCAGGACATGGAAACAACCTAAGTGTCCATCATCAGATGAATGCAAAAAGAAGATATGGCACATATATACAATGGATTATTACTCAGCCATAAAGTGAAATGATATTGAGTTATTTGTAGTGAGGTGGATGAACCTAGAGTCTGTCATACAGAGTAAAGTAAGTCAGAAATAGAAAGAAAAATACCATATGCTAACACATATATTTGTAATCTAAGAAAAAAAAGTTTATGAAGAACCTATGGGTAAGACTGGAATAAAGACACAGACATACTAGAGAATGGACTTGAAGACATAGGGAGGAGGAAGGGTAAGCTGTGACAAAATGAGAGAGTGAAATGGGCATATATACACTACCAAATATAAAATAGATAGCTAGTGGGAAGCTGCCGCATAGAATAGGGAGATCAGCTCAATGGTTTGTGACCACCTAGAAGTGTGTAATAGGGATGGTGGGAGGGACAGAGGAGCAAGAGGGAAGAGACATGGAACATATTTGTATGTATAACTGATTCACTTTGTTATAAAGCAGAAACTAACACACCACTGTAAAGCAATTTTACTCCAATAGAGATGTTAAAAAATATTAATGCACAGAAATCTCTGGCATTCCTATACACTAATGATGAAAAGTCTGAAAGTGAAATTAAGAAATCACTCTCATTTACCATTGCAACACAAAGAATAAAATATCTAGTAATCAACCTACCGAAGGAGACAAAAGACCTGTATGCAGAAAATTATAAGACACTGATGGAAGAAATTAGAGATGTTACAAATAGATGGAGAGATATACCATGTTCTTGGATTGGAGGAATCAATATTGTGAAAATGACTCTACTACCCAGAGCCATCTACAGATTCAACACAATCCGTATCAAACTACCAGTGGAATTTTTCACAGAACTAGAGCAAAAAATTTCACAATTTGTTTGGAAACACAAAAGAACCCAAATAGCCAAAGCAATCTTGAGAATGAAATATGGAGCTGGAGGAATCAGGCTCCCTGATGTCAGACTATACTACAAAGCTACAGTTATCAAGACAGTATGGTACTGGCAGAAAAACAGAAATATAGATCAGTGGAACAGGATAGAAAGCCCAGAGGTTAACCCACGTCCATATGGTCACCTTTTCTTTGATAAACAAAGCAAGAATATACAGTGGAGAAAAGACTGCCTCTTCAATAAGTGGTGCTGGGAAAACTGGACAGGTACATGTAAAACTATGAGACTAGAACACTCCCTAACACTGTACAGAAGAATAAGCTCAAAATGGATTAAAGACCTAAATGTAAGGTCAGAAACTATCAAACTCTTAGAGGAAAACATAGGCAGAACTCCCTATGACATAAATCACAGCAAGATCCTTTTTGACCCACCTCATAGAGAAATGGAAATAAAAAGTAAAATAAACAAATGTGACCTAATGAAACCTAAAAGCTTTTGCACAGAAAAGGAAACCATAAACAAGACCAAAAGACAGCCCTCAGAATGGGAGAAAATATTTACAAATGAAGCAACTGACAAAGGATTAATCTCCAAAATTTACAAGCAGCTCATGCAGCTCAATTAAAAAAAAAAAGAAGCAACCCAGTTCAAAAATGGGCAGAAGACCTAAATAGACATTTCACGAAAGAAGATATACAGATTGCCAACAAACACATGAAAGAATGCTCGACATCATTAACCATTATAGAAAGGTAAATCAAAACTAAAATGAGATATCATCTCCCATGGGTCATTATGGCCATCATAAAAAATTCTAGAAACAATATATGCTGGAGAGGGTGTGGAGAAAAGGGAACACTCTTGAACTGTTGGTGGGAATGTAAATTGATACAGCCGCTATGGATAACAGTATGGAGGTTCCTTAAAATCTACAAATAGAACTACCATTTGACCCAGCAAGCCTACTCCTGGGCATATACCCTAAGCAAATCATAATTCAAGTAGTATCATGTACCAATATGTTCATTGCAGTTCTATTTACAATAGCCAGGACATGGAAGCAACCTAAGTGTCCATCAACAGATGAATGGATAAAGAAGTTGTGGCACATATATACAATTGAATATTACTCAGCCATAAAAAAAAGCATAATTGAGTTATTTGTAGTGAGGTTTATGGACCTAAAGTGTGTCATACAGAGTGAAGTAAGTGAGAAAGAGAAAAACAAATACAGTGTGCTAACACAGATATATGGATTCTAAGAAAAAAAGAAGGTCATGAAGAACCTAGGGGTAAGATGGGAATAAAGACACAGACCTACTAGAGAATGGACTTGAGGATATGAGGAGGGGGAAGGGTAAGCTCTGACCAAATGAGAGAGTGGCATGGGCATATATACACTATGAAATGTAAAATAGATAGCTAGTGGGAAGCAGCCACATAGCACAAGGAGACCAGATTAGTGGTTTGTGACCATCTAGAGGGGTGTGATAGGGTGGGTGGGAGGTTCTGAGACAGAAGAGAGAAGAGATATTGGAACTTATGTATATGTATAACTGATTCACTCTGTTATAAAGCAGAAATTAACACAACATTGTAAAGCAATTATAGCCCAATAAAGATGTTAAACAAATTTAAAAATTACAAATGAATATGTATAGCAAAACAGACACACTGACATAGAAAACAAACTAGTGGTTCCCAAATTGGAGAGAGAAGTGAGGAGGAGCAAGTTAGAGGTATAGGATTAAGAGATACAAACTACTATGTATAAAATATATAAGCAGCAAGGATATATTGTTTTGCAAAGAGAATTATCTTGCATTTCCATTATCTTGCAATAACTTTCAATCGTGTATAATCTGTAAAAATACTGAATCATTATGTTGTACACCTGAAACTAATATAATATTGTAAATCAACTATCCTTAAATAAAAAAAGAAATAAGGTACACAAGAATGGGAAATGAGGAACAAATTTGTGACAGACAATATGATTAGTACAGGGAAATTTCCAGAGGATCAACTAAAATATAAGTACAATAAGTTGAAGAAATTCACATAATCATCCTCATAACAATCCTATTGGATAAAATCTGATACAGCTGCTATTTCACAATGAGAAAAAAAAATCACAGAGAGATCAAATAATTTGAGCAAGTTTACACCACTAGAAAGTGGAAGAACCAGGAATTGGTTCTTCATTTTCTGATTCAAGTAGTGAAAGAGAAACTACATTTTAAAAATAGCCAAGACCTGGAAGCAATCTAAATGTCCATTGATAGATTAATGATAAAGAAGATGTGGTACATATATACAATGGGATATTACTCAGCCTTTAAAAGGAATGAAATAGTGTCATTTGCAGCAACATGGATGGACTTGGAGATTATCATACTAAGTGAAGTAAGCCAGAGAAAGACAAATATATGGTATTGCTTATATGTGGGATCTAAAAAAACAAATGATACAAATGAACTTGTTTACAAAACAGAAACAGATTCACACACTTAGAGACTGAACTTATGGTTACCGGGGGGAAAATGGTGGGGGGGAGGGATAGATTGGGAGTTTGGGACTGACATGTACACACTACTATACTTAAAATAGATAACCGACAAGGACCTAGTTAATAGCACAGGAACTCTGCTCAATATTCTGTAATAACCTAACTGGGAAAATAATTTGAAAAAGAATAGACAAATGTATATGTATAATTGAATCACTTTGCTGTACACCTGAAACTAATACAACATTGTTAATCAACTATACTCTTAAAAAATTAAAAAAAGATTCCACTAATGAATTCAATTAAAAACACAGCACAGTGACATACCTGTAAGATGAAATGTATAGGCCTTCTATGAAGAAACAATTAAGATTTATTGAAATACATTTACTACTTGGAAAATAAAAAGATGAGGGTTTCCCTGGTGGCGAAGTGGTTGGGAGTCCGCCTGCTGATGCAGGGGACAAGGGTTTGAGTCCCGGTCCTGGAAGATCCCACATGCTGTGGAGTGGCTGGGCCCATAAGCCATGGCCTCTGAGCCTGCGCGTCCGGAGCCTGTGCTCCACAATGGGAGAGGCCACAACAGTAAGAGGTCCGTGTACTGCAAAAAAAAAAAAAAAAAGAAAAATATATAATAAATGTTATTCAATGAGCACCATATTAGGACTATTAAAAAAAACTAGAACACATTCAAAGTTCATCAGGCAGAATAAATGGGCAAACATAGCAAAAAGTATCTTGAAAAAAGAACAATAAGGAGAGAATACCACACCAGTTATTAAAATGTGTTTTAAAATTATTAAAAATTAACCTATGTTTCAGCATAGGAATAGACAAACAGATACAGTGATTACTAGAGTTCATTGATTATTCATTCTATATCAAACACTGCTTTTAATAGTTCCCACGTATTTCTTAATTTAAACCACTTTACACATATTATCTCATTTAACCCTTTCCTAATCCTAAGAAGTAGACACTATTATTATCCCAATTTTATAAATGGGGATATTGAGGCAAAAAACGTAACTTTCTAAAAGGCTCAAAACTAGTAAATGATGGTCTGTATGACTCCAAAGTCTGCCCTCTGAACCACTGTATTGTGCGTAGTGAAATATGAAACTCAACTACATACTGAAGAACAAATAAGCACTTAACATACGAAGGCAATGTCATTTTAAATCATTATGAAAATGTTGGTGTGATTGACTGATTCCCAGGGTAATGATAGTATTGAGGGTTGCTGGGCAGGAGGGCTACTATTTTGTGTCAGTTGACAACCCAAACAAATTTTTAATGAGTTAAAATATTAAATTTTCTAAGAGAAAATAAAATGTTTTGGAAGAAAACATGGGTGAATATTTATATGATTTGAAGTTTTGGAAGGATTTTACTAAACAAAATATACGGCGTAAGAGATTTATCGATCTGACTTCATAAAAATTTAAATATTCTGAAAGTCCATAAGAATGAAACAAGCTCATGAACAATATTAAAAGAGAAATGAAAAATGAAAAATTGGGAGACATATTAAGGAAAAATAAAAATTTGATAGAATTAATATAAAGAGTGTTTTAGCAAGATAATATGAAAGAGAGAAATATACTAATAGAAAAATAAGTAAAGGGCATGAAAAGGAATATCTCTGAGAAAAAGCAAATGCCCACAAGCATGTGAAAAAGTGTGTAATGCCAGTAGTGAAAAATGAAAATCGAAATACCTATGAGAAGATATTTTCCACCAAATTAGTGAGTTTTCTTAAAAAGTATAATGCTCAAATTTACCAAGTCATTTTAAAACACTATTCATGAAATTATTAAATAATCCTGACTTTCTACAAGGCCACTTTACCACATACATTAAGAATCTTATAAATGCTCATATAAATTCCCAATTCAAAAAAATCAAGACTCATTCATAGAGTAAGATACTAGGGAAAAGAGGAATTTTTTTTTTCCAAAGTACACTAAATTGAAATTACCTCATTATTTGTTTCACTACCCCAATAAATATAGTCCAGTGACTCTAGTTAATTTACTTTGTTCACACTTTCATTAAATTCCTCAACAACCAGCACAGAGCCAGGCATATGATAAATGCTAATAAATACTTTCCAAATGAATGAATCAAAATGTAAGCATAAATCTACACTTCAATCTTAATTTTGTTTTAAAAATTAGAAGAGGGATATATATATATATATATATATATATATATACACACATAATATAAGACTAGAAAAAATATATTTATAGTAATCAAGCCTGGTTGGTTAAATTATGGAAGACTTTAATTTATTCCACGGAAAAGTCCCATTTTCTCAATTTCCTAACAGGAACACAATTTTAAAAATAAAGACACAATAAAATTGTCTTCATATAATAAAATGTCATAAAATTAAAATGTTTCAACAAACCATAAAAATATTGTAACATGATTATCAAATTATTCAGGTTTTGTATACAGAGAGATCACATAAATAGAAATGAAAACCAGTAAGAATTCAAGAAATAATGGAGAGGACCTTCAAGATCGCAGAGGAGTAAGATGTGGAGGTAAGCTTCCTCCCCACAAATACATCAAAAATAATCTACATGTGGAACCACTCCTACAGAACAGCTACTGAATGCTGGCAAAAGACCTCCAACTTCCCAAAAGGCAAGAACTTCCCACATACATGGGTAGAGCAAAAGGAAACAGACAAAACAAAGGCAAAAGAATAGCGACAGAACCTGCACTTCTGGGAGGGGGCTGTGAAGGAGGAAAAGTTTACACACACTAGGAAAACCCTTCGCAGATGGAAAGGGGGGCTGGGGGGTAAGCTTCAGAGCCATGGAGGAGAGTGCAGCAACATGTGTACAGAGAGCAAAGTGGAGAAATTCCTGCACAGAGAATCAGTGCCAACCACTACTCACCAGCCTGAGAGGCTTGTCTGCTCACCCGTCGGTGTGAATGGGGGATGGGAGCTGAGTCTTGGCCTTTGGAGTTCAGATCTCAGGGAGAGGACTGGGGTTGGCAGCATGAACACAGCCTGAAGGGGGCTAGTGAGCCTCAGGTAACTGGGAGGGAGTCCAGGAAAATGTCTGGATCTGCCCAAGAGTGAAAAGACCATTGTTTTCAGGATGCACAAGGAGAGGAGATTCAGAACACCACTTAAACGAGCTTCAGAGTGGGGCCTGAGATGTGGCTATCAGCATGGATACCAGAGTTGGGCAAGAAATGCTAAGGCTGCTATTGCATGCACCAAGAATCCTATATGCAAGCCCAGGTCACTATCCACACAACCCCACCTGGGAGCATGTGCAGCCTGCCACTCCCAGGGTCCTGTGATTCAGGGACAACTTCCCTGGAAGAACACACTGCACACCTCAGACTGTTGCAATGTCACTCCGGTCTCTACTGCCACAGGCTCGTCCTGCATACCGTATCCTCTCTCCCCTGACCTGAGTTAACCAGAGCCCCCTAATCAGCTACTCCTTTAACTCCATCTTGTCTCGGTGAAGAACAGACGCCAGAGGGTGACCTAAATGCAGAGGTGGGGCCAAATACAAAGGGGAAAGCCAGGAGCTGTGCAAACAAAGAAGAGAAAAGGTAATTTCTCCTTGCAGCCTCAGGAGCAGTGGATCAATACTCCACAATTAACTTGATGCACTCTGCTTCTGTGGAATACCTGAATAGACAATGAGTCATCCCAAAAACTGAGGTGGTGGGCTTTGGGAGCAACTGTAGACTTGGGATTTGCTGTAAAAGACTGACAAGATTCTGATTTTTATGTTTATCTTAGTATAGTTTTTAGTGCTTGTTATCATTAGTGGATTTTTCATAGGTTTGTTGCTTTCTATTTTTATTACTTTTACATATTTTTATTTTAATAATATTTTTTCTTCTTTATTTTAATAAATTTATTTTATTTTATTTATTTTTTCTTTTTCTTTGTATTTTTTCTCCCTTTTCTTCTGAGATGTGTGGCTGACAGGGTCTTAGTGCTCTGTCTGTGTGTCAGGCCTGAGCCTCTGAGGTGTGACAGCCGAGTTCAGGACATTGGACCATGAGGCACCCACAGGCCCAACGTAATATCAATTGAGGAGAGCTCTCCCAGAGATTTCCATCTTAATGCTAAGACCCAGCTCCACTCAATGACAAGCAAGTTCCATTGCTGGATACCCATGCCAAAAAACTAGCGAGACAGGACCACAAACCCACCCATTAGCAGAGAGGCTGCATAAAGTCATAATGAGTTCACTGACACACCACAGCACACCACTGGACATGCTCCTGATGAAAAGGAACACAAGATCCAGCCTCATTCACCAGAACACAGACACCAATCCCCCCCACCAGGAAGCCTACATGATCCACTGAACAATACTTATGCACTTGGGGGAAGACACAAAAAACAATGGGAACTACGAACCTGCAGCTTGTGGAAAGGAGACCCCAAACACAGTAACTTAAGCAAAAATGAGAAAACAGAGAAATACACAGCAGAAGAAGGAGCAAAGTAAAAACTCCCCACACCAAAATAATGAAGAGGAAATTGGCAGGCTACCTGAAAAGAATTCAGAGTAATGTTAGTAAAGATTATTCAAAATCTTGGAAACAGAATGGAGAAAATATAAGAAATGTTGAACAAGTACCTAGAAGAACTAAAGAGCAAACAAAAAATCATGCAAACAAAATGAAATTAAAAATACTCTAGATGGAATCAATAGCAGAATAACAGAGGCAGAAGAACAGATAAGTGACCTGAATGAAAAAATAGTGAAAAAAAACTACCACAGAGCAGAATAAGGAAAAAAGAATGAAAAGAATTGAGGGCAATCTCAAAGATTTCTGGGACAACATTAAAAGAAAAGACATTTGATTTATAGGGATCTGAGAAGAAGAAGAGAAAAAGAAAGGGCCGGAGAAAATATTTGCAGAGATTATAATTGAAAACTTCCTTAGTATGGGAAAGGAAAGAGTCAGTCAAGTCCAGGAAGATCAGAGAGTCTCATACAGGATAAATCCAAGGAAAACACGCCAAGACATATATTAATCAAACTATCAAAAATTAAATACAAATAAAAGTTATTAAAAGCAGCAAGGGAAAAGCAACAAATTACATACAAGGGAAACCCCATAAGATTAACAGCTGATCTTTCAGCAGAATCTCTGCAAGCCAGAAGGGAGTGACAGGACATATTTGGAGTGATGAAATGGAAAAACGTACATCCAAGATTACTCTACACAGCAAGGATCTCATTCAGATTCAACAGAGAAATTAAAACATTTACAGACAAGCAAATGCTAAGAGAATTCAGCACCAGCAAACCAGCTTCACAAGAAATGCAAAAGGAACTTCTCTAGGCAGGAAACACAAGAGAAGGAAAAGATCTACAATAACAAACACAAAACTATGAAGAAAATGGTAATAGGAATATGCGTATCGATAATTACCTTAAATGAAATGGATAAAATGCTCAAACCAAAAGACATAGACTGGCTGAATGGATACAAAACAAGACCCATATATATGCTGTCTACAAGAGACCAACTTCAGACCTAGGGAAACATACAGACTGAAAGTGAGGGGATGAAAAATGATATTCCATGTAAATGGAAATCAAAAGGAAGCTGGAGTAGCAATTCTCATATCTGACAAAATGACTTTAAAATAAAGACTTTTACAAGAGACAAAGAAAGACACTACAGAATGATCAAGGTTCAATGCAAGAAGAAGATATAGCTATTGTAAATATTTATGGACCCAACATAAGAGCCTTCAATACATAAGGCAAATGCTAAAAACCATAAAAGGGGAAACAGCCAGTAACACAATAATAGTAGGGGACAATAACAACCCACTTTTGACAATGGACAGACCATCCAAAATGAAAATAAATAAGGAAACATAGGCTTTAAATGACACATTAAACATTATTGACTTACTGATATTTATAGGACATTCCATCCCAAAAATATATAATACACTTTCTTCTCAAGTGCTCATGGAACATTCTCCAGGATAGATCATATGTTGGGCCAAAATCAAGCACTGGTAAATTTAAGAATATTGAAATTGTATCAAGTATATTTTCAAACCACAATGCTCTGAGACTAGATATCATTTGCAGGGGAAAAAACTGTAAAGAATACAAGCATACGGAAGCTAAATGATACTCTAATAAATAACCAAGATATCATTGAATAAATCAAACAGGAATCAAAAAATACTTAGAAACAAATGACAATGAAAACACGATGACCCAAAATCTATGGGATACAGCAAAAGTAGTTCTAAGAGTGAAGTTTAGAGCAAAACAATCCTACCTCAATAAATAAGAAAAATCTCAAATAAACAACATAACCTTTCACATAAAGCAATTAGAGAAAGAAGAAAAAGAAAACCAAAAGTTAGTAGAAGTTAAGAAGTCATAAAATTTAGATCAGAAATAAATGAAAAAGAAATGAAGGAAACAATAGCAAAGATCAATAAAACTAAAAGCTAGTTCTTTGAGGAGATAAACAAAATTGATAAACCATTAACAAGACTCATCAAGAAAAGAATGGAAAAGACTCAAATCAACAGAATTAGAAATGAAAAATGAGAAGTAACAAATGACACTGCAGAAATACAAAGGATCATGAGAGATTACTACAAGCAAATATATGTCAATAATATGGACACCCTGGAAGAAATAGACAAATTCTTAGAAAAGCACAACCTCCAAGACTGAACCAGGAAGAAATAGAAAATATAAACAGACAAATCACAAGCACTGAAATTGAAACTGTGATAAAAAATCTTCCAACAAACAAAAGACAAGGACATGATGCCTTCACAGGAGAAATCTAGCAAACATTTAGAGAAGGTCTAACACCTATCCTTCTCAAACTCTTCCAAAATATAACAGAGGGAGGAACACTCCCAAATTCATTCCATGAGGCCACCATCACCCTGATACCAAAACCAGACAAAGATGTTACAAAGACAGAAAAATACAGGGCAATATCACTGATGAACATAGATGCAAAAATTCACAATAAAATACTACCAAACAGAATCCAACAGCACATTAAAAGGATCATACAGCATGATCAATAGGGGTTTACCCAAGGAATGCAAGGATTCTTCAATATATGCAAATCAAGCAATGTGAGACAACATATTAACAAGCTGAAGGAGAAAAAAACATATGATCTTTCTCCAAAGAAGATATACAGATTGCCAACAAAAACATGAAAGAATGTTCAACATCATTAATCATTAGAGAAATACAAATCAAAACAGCAATGAGATATCATCTCATACTGGTCAGAATGGTCATCATCAAAAAATCTAGAAACAATAAATGTTGGAGAGGGTGTGGAGAAAAGGGAACACTCTTGCACTGTTGGTGGGAATGTAAATTGATACAGCCACTATGGAGAACAGAATGGACGTTTTTAAAAACCTAAAAATAGAACTACCGTACAACCCAGAAATCCCACTATTGGGCATATACTCTGAGAAAACCATAATTTCAAAAAGAGTCAGGTACCAATATGTTCACTGCAGCTCTATTTACAATAGCTAGGACATGGAAGCAACCTAAGTGTCCATCAGCAGATGAATGGATAAAGAAGATGTGGCACATATATACAGTGGAATATTACTCAGCCATAAAAAGCAATGAAATTGAGTTATTTGTAGTGAGGTGGATGGATCTAGAGTCTGTCATACAGAGTGAAGTAGTCAGAAAGAGAAAAAGAAATACTGTATGCTAACACATATATATGGAATCTAAGAAAAAAAAGTCATGAAGAACCTAGAGGCAAGATGGTAATAAAGATACAGATATAATAGAGAATGGACTTGAGGGTATGGGGAGGGTAAGGGTGAGCTGTGACAAAGTGAGAGAGTGGCATGGACATATATATACTACCTAACATAAAATAGATACCTAGTGGGAAGCAGCTGCAGAGAACAGGGTGATCAGCCCAGTGCTTTGGGACTACCTAGAGGGGTGGGATAGGGAGATTGGGAAGGAGGGAGACACAAGAGGGAAGAGATATGGGAACATATGTATATATATAACGGATTCACTTTGTTATAAAGCAGAAACTAACACACCACTGTAAAGCAATTATACTCCAATAAAGATGTTAAAAAGAAGGAATGAAATAAGAAAGTGAATCCTAAGAAAAAAATATATGATCATCTCAACAGATTCAGAAAAATCTTTTGGCAAAATTCAACATGTATTTATGATAAAAACCCTCCAGAAAGTAGGCACAGTGTGAACTTACCTGAACATAATAAAGGCCATATATATGAGTGTATTTATTTAAAGTCATAGCCAACATCATTCTCAATGGCAAAAAACTGAAACCATTTACACTAAGAGAAGGAAGAAGACAAGTTTGCCAACTCTCTACCAACACTCAATACTATTATTCAACATAGTTTTGAAAGTTTTACCCACAGTATTCAGAGACGGAAAAGAAATAAAAGGAATCCAAATTGGAAAAGAGGAAGTAAAATTGTCACTGTTTGAAGATGACATGATAGTATACATAGAGAATCCTACAGATACTATCAGACAACTGCTAGATCTAATCAATGAATTTCATAAAGTAACAAGATACAAAATTAATGCACAGCATTCTCCTGCATTCCTATACACTAATGATGAGAAATTTGAAAGAGAAATTCAGGAATCACTCCCATTTACCACTGCAAAATAAAGAATAAAATACCTAAGAATAAATCTACCTATGGAGAGAAAAGACTGTATGCAGAAAAATATAAGACACTGCTGAAAGAAATTAAAATGATGCAAACAGATGGTGTGATATAGCCTTTTCTTGGATTGGAAAAATCAACACTGTGAATATGACTATAGTACCCAAAGCAATCTAGAGATTCAATGCAATCCCTATCAGACTGCCAAATGCATTTTTCACAGAACTAGAACAAAAAAGTTTATAATTTGTATGGAAACACAAAAGACCCCAAATAGCCAAAGCAATATTGAGAAAGAAAAACAGAGCTGGAGGAATCGGGCTTCTTGACTTCAGAGTATACTACAAAGCTACAATAATCAAGACAGTTTGATACTCACACAAAAACAGAAATATAGATCAGTGGAGCAGGATAGAAAGCCCAGAGATAAACCCACACACATATGGTCACCTTATCTTTGATAAAGCAGACAAGAATGTACAATGGAGAAAAGACAGCCTCTTCAATAAGTGGTGCTGGGAAAACTGGACAGCTACCTGTAAAATAATGAAATTAGAACCCTGCCTAACACCATACACAAAAGTAAACTCAAAAGTGATTAAAGACCTAAATGTAAGGCCAGACACTCTTAACACTCTTAGAAGAAAACATAGGCAGAACACTACATGACATAAATCACAGCAAGATTGTTTTTTGACCCACCTCCTAGAGAAATAGAAATAAAAACAAAAATGAACAAATGGGGCCTAATGAAACTTAAAAGATTTTGCACAGCAAAGGAAACCATAAACAAGACCAAAAGACAACCCTCAGAATGGGAGAAATTATTTGCAAATGAAGCAACTGACAAATGATTAGTCTCCAAAATATACAAGCAGATTATGCAGCTCCATATCAAAAAATGAACAACCCAATCCAAAAATGAGTAGAAGACCTAAATAGAAATTTCTCCAGAGAAGATATACAGATTGCCAACAAACATATGAAAGGATTCTCAACATCACTAATCACTAGAGAAATGCAAATCAAAACTACAATAAGGTATCACCTCATGCCAGTCAGAGTGGCCATCATCAAAAACACTACAAACAATAAATGCTGGATAGGGTGTGGAGAAAAGGGAAGCCTCCTGCACTGTTTGTGGGAATGTTAATTGATACAGCCACTACAGAGTACATTATGGCGGTTCCTTAAAACACTAAAACTAGAATATCATACGACCCAGCCATCCTACTACTGGGCATATACCCTGAGAATACCATAGTTCAAAAAGCGTCATGTACCACAGTGTTCATTGTGGCACTATTTTCAATAACCAGGACATGGAAGCAACCTTAGTGTTCATCCACAGATGAATGGATAAAGAAGATGTGGCATATATATACAATGAAATATTACTCAGCCATAAAAGGAAACAAAATTGAGTTATTTGTAGTGAGGTGGTTGGACTTAGAATCTGTCATACAGAGTGAAGTATTTCAGAAAGAGGAAAACAAATACCATATGCCAACACATATATATGGAATCTAAAAAAAAAAAAAAAAAGTTCTGAAGAACCGAGAGGCAGTACAGGAATAAATACACAGACATGGAGAATGGACTTGAGGATATGGGGAGGGGGAAGGGTAACCTTGGACAAAGTGAGAGAGTGGCATTGATGTATGTGCACTATCAAATGTAAAATAGCTAGTGGGAAGCGGCTACATAGCACAAGTGGATCAGCTTGGCTCTTTGTGACCACCTAGAGGGGTGGGATAGGGATAGGGAGAGGGATACGCAAGAGGGAGGGGATATATGTGTATTTATAGCTGATTCCTTTTGTTATAAAGAAAAATCTAACACACCATTGTAAAGCAATTATACTCCAATAAAGTTGTTTTTAAAAAAGAAATAATGGAAAGAGATTAAACTGTACTCTTCTCTAAAGTGGAAAATTCAAATGTAAATAAAATTTGGAAAAAAAGTTTAACCTCACTAGTAATCAAATAACTATATTTTATAAGCAATTTCAGGCCATTTTAAAAAATATGTCAATTGACAGAGTTTATTAAGTGAGAAAACACAATGACAGGGGTGCTTAGTAAGTAGGGGTGCTCTCACAAATTGCCAATGTAAGCAAAAATCAGTGGAATCTTACTGGAAATCAGTTTACAAAGAGCCTTATTTTTTTTCTTCCCTCTGTGTGTGTTTATGTGTGTGTTTGTGTGTAAAGACTGGCAGTATACTACCCAGATATCAATGGTAGGTGAAGAGGGGTTTAATATAATAAAATAAGTATATTTCTGATATTAAAAATAATTATCTTCAAATGTAGAAAGTTATAAATTACAAAAAAAACCCACGGGATTGATTTGATCTGGGTTGATTTTTAATTTTTTTGTGCTTTTCTGTATTTTATTATTCTGTAAATACTCATTTTAAAGCACAAGACTTTTAAAAGAATGTTCATATTCTTTAGTCCTTTAATATGACTTCTGGAGGCAATATATGTTATGGAAATAATCTTAACTGCATAAAAAATATTTGAATAAAAAACCAAAATAAATAAACAAGTGAACAAACTCCACTGCAATGTTTTTTTCTAAGGAAAAGTGAGATTTGAAATTTTAAATAAGTTTAAGTGAATAGGTATACTCAGCTTGAGTTAAATCAACTGATTGAACATTAGTCAGTTGTTAAATGCTATGGAAGTTTTTAATAATACTGCAAAAATTCTTATGATAACTGACAGAAATAAGTAGTTGATGTAGTTGTTTTTAGAATAATCACATAAAATAGTTTTTTTAAAATAATTCCCCGATTGTGTTTTATGTCACTGTACAAAATTTGCTATTTTTTTCCAGGGAAAGGAGCAATAAAGAAGTTACCTCTCAAAAGAGAAGAAAACGACTGAGGGAATGACTGCCAAATGATGAAAAGAAAAGGAACCTCTAGCCCAAGTAACTGTAGAAATACGCATACATTCAGAAGATAATTGTGTATTGACATATGAGATCCATTATTTTCCAGCTTTTAGCAGGGTTTGTGATTCACTCTTTATTTGGAAATCTGAAAAGAGACCACTGATATGGTGGGTGATAATGGTGGTGGTGGTTGTAGCTGTAGTGATAACACAATTGTGACATGGGTAAATAAATGAACCTGATGCAGTGCTTCTGATGCAACAAGGCCTTCAGATAACATGCAGAAGTTCCCCATCTCTAGTGAGAAATAGATATGTGTGGAAAGGATGAGTAGAGTAACAACCGAGACCTATGTCAGGATGAAGATGCCTTGTACTAGGAATGAGAGTGGCACTGGGAAAATGATCCAGGGATTATGCTGAATCAGCTGCTCAATGGCTATGGCTTCATCAGGGATGCAGTATCCTCACTAACATACACAAATCCATTGCCATAAAGAAATGTAAGCACCCCCCCATTTTTCCAAGTGCCTTCTTGTAAAGAAAGTCACAGAAGTGGGCACCCTGAAAGTAAGAATTCATAGATAAAAAGCTATTAGAAAAAAATGCTTCACTGAAGAATACTGAAATATGGTAAACTGACAAGTTAGAACTTTATCTATATGTTTTAAATATTGCCGTCCAACAAGTTGAGGGATTGAGATGGTAGTTTTGCTATTGCATTCATACCTTTCCTGTAAGATAATAGGCCTATATTCTTGCTTCCTCCAATAGTATACTACCCAATTAATGCCTATTGGAAGAAGGGATGTGTCTACTACTTCAGAGGCAGTTTAGTACAATTGTTAAACTTACTGGGCTACAGATTTGACTCCATTTATAAATCAGAAAGTTAACAGCCTCATTCCTCAATTTCTTCAACTGTAAAATGGAGTTAATCACAGTATACATGACAACATTTAGTACAATTTTTAACACGTGATAAATGCTCAATTAATATTAGTTAGTGTTTTTTTTTATCATTTTTTGCTATAAAGTTCCAAGAAGACACTACAAAGAATTTCAGTGAGGTGTAAATACAAACCCTGGATTGATAGATTGATAGATATAAGTGAATAAATGACGATTGAGATTGGACAGAAAGGGAAGTGGTAATAGTAGTAGCAGTAGTAGTAGTAGGTTCTGAGTGAAGGTAAAGGATAAGAGTTTGTTGTTGTTAATAAATAGAAGCAGTTTGAGGGAAAATTAGTTTGTGGAATTGTAAATTTCAAGGATTAAAAACAAATGTACAAAACAACCCTCAGAATGGGAGAAAATATTTGCAAATGAAGCAACTGACAAAGGATAAATTTCCAAAATTTACAAGCAGCTCATGCAGCTCAATAACAAAAAACAAACAAACAAACAACCCAATCCAAAAATGGGCAGAAGACCTAAATAGACATTTCCCAAAGAAGATATGCAGACTGCCAACAAACACATGAAAGAATGCTCAACATCATTAACCATTAGAGAAATGCAAAGCAAAACTACAATGAGATACCATCTCACACCAATCAGAATGGCCATCATCAAAAAATCTAGAAACAATAAATGCTGGAGAGGTTGTGGAGAAAAGGGAACACTCTTGCATTGCTGGTGGGAATGTGAATTGGTACAGCCACTATGGAGAACAGTATGGGGGTTCCTTGAAAAACTACAAATAGAACGACCATATGACCCAGCAATCCCACGACTGGGCATATACCCTGAGAAAACCATAATTCAAAAAGAGTCATGTACCAAAATGTTCATTGCAGCTCTATTTACAATAGCCAGGAGATGGAAACAACCTAAGTGTCCATCCTCAGATGAATGGATAAAGAAGATGTGGCGCATATATACAACGGAATGTTACTCAGCCATAAAATGAAATGAAATTGAGCTATTTGTAATGAGGTGGATGGACCTAGAGTCTGTCATACAGAGTGAAGTAATTCAGAAAGAGAAAGACAAATACCTTATGCTAACACATATATATGGAATTTAAGAAAAAAAAATGTCATGAAGAACCTAGGGGTAAGACAGGAATAAAGACACAGACCTACTGGAGAAGGGACTTGAGGATATGGGGAGGGGGAAGGGTGAGCTGTGACAAAGCGAGAGAGAGAAATGGACATATATACACTACCAAGCGTAAGTTAGATAGCTAGTGGGAAGCAGCCGCATAGCACAGGGAGATCAGTTCGGTGCTTTGTGACCACCTGGAGGGGTGGGATAGGGAGGGAGGGAGGGAGGGGGACACAAGAGGGAAGAGATATGGGAACATATGTATATGTATAACTGATTCACTTTGTTATAAAGCAGAAACTGACACACCATTGTAAAGCAATTTTACCCCAATAAAGATGTTAAAAAAAAAATACTTCTAAAGAATTAAAAACAACAACAACAACAAAAATGTACAACTGAAATGAGGGAACTAGCAACATGTTGCAAGTTATAAAAGATAAACCTGCTTTAGGAGGCCATATACATATATATAATAAATTATTACTGACTTTTTTGATATTAACACAATTATGTTTGTTACTAGCTCTACCCAAGAAATCTTTTTAAATAAGTCTGTTAAGACAACATTTATCATGTTCTTGCTTCTCTGCCTTTCCCCTAGCCCTTGTATCTTAGCACTAATTTGCCTCACTCTTTCGTTTCCTAGGAAACATTCATCTTGGACTGCAGAGTGGGAAATATTTGATAGGTGGTACTGCAACATTATTGCCCTCCTCAAAAGAGAATCAGGATAAGAGAAATTTTATTATCCTTATTGATTATAGGACGATACAGTGTAAGTTACTAAGGAAACAAACACAACTGTGGTAAATGACTAAGAATCTATATATTCATGGTGGTAAAACATCCTATTGAAGCAAAATCCATTGTTTTACTTAGAAAAACCTAAATTACTTGACTCTAAAAGTAATCAAATCATTCCTTAAGAAACTACATTATATACTTTGTTTTTAATTTACTGTATTCTAGTAAGTTTAGAATTTCAGGGAAACAAAAGAGCTATATTTTATTTTATTTTTTTAGTTTGAAAGTAGGTGGACATTGTTCAAATTATTAGCATTTCTAACTTAGTAATATCCTGGGAGCTATTTGAAGGTAATTTCGTTTATTAATTACATTTATAATCCCTTTATTGTTTATGGCAGCTACTTATTAAATTCTAGTATGAGATCATAATTACATTTTCAACTATTAGAAACAGAAAATCATACTGTCTGATCACAGGTCCATGCTGTTACAATTAGAAAAATATAATGTGACTACGAGGCAGCAACTGATAAAAATTCAAAGATAACTTGGAATATTTGGATCCCCACAAAATAATATATCTTGATATTTTAAGAAATAAAGTTGACAAATATAATAAATTTGTAACATTTTTTATGTATGTGAACTTATTTAACCCTCATTATTTAGTTTTCATCATTTGGCATCTGTTCTTTGTTTTGTTATAAATTATATTACCTTTAAATTTATTAAATATTTGATACACCTGAATGATTTTACAAAGCCTTTTTGACTGCTTTAGCTCCCATATCGTTTCCTTTAATACCTACACAAACTAGGAGCCACACAAAAATGACATTGTTGCCTTGACATATTACCATATTATAAACATCAATAATTCCGCAAGCCAATCCTCACTGTGGTGATTGAAATTTCCAGGATGATATCAATGTCACTTAAAAGATCTGAAATGTGACAGATTGTAAAGGTTGTACTTCAGCAATCTAATTCAGTGAAATAAGGACATGAAATAATTCACCAGTATATCCTGATGAGTAACCTAACAACCTAACTGACTTTTTAAAAACCCAAACTCATGTTGGATGACTCTCTGAGGACAAGAATGCTATTTGTGGTATTCAAAGGGAGGAAGAAGTTAAACGAAAAATAACTTGATGAACCGTATATAAATAAACCACACATTATAGAAATATCTATAAATAGTATTAAGCCAAACATCAAACTATCCATGTGCACTGAAGCTTATAAAGTAAATGAGGTTTAAAAATATTTGGGTCAGTATTAGGTACATTTCTATTATTGGTAATTTAAATTCTTATTTAATAAGTGATGTGGTCAGATAATTTTCAGAATTTTTCCATCTCACCTTAGTAATGAAACCATATATATCAACAAAAACAGATAAACTATAAATCTCATATTTATGCCATTTATGGATATGACTGTGTTAAAAATAATGTGCCTGTTAATTATAAAAAAAGGTTTTGCTAATGTCTTCTACTTTCATAAAATTATATTTTTCATATTAGCTCTTTTCATTATTTTTTGAAGCAGGGATCCCAATGGCTCATCTCTCACTTTTGAACTATCAAAATAACCTAATATTGAATAGCATTAAATAAATCTATCAAATTCCAGCACAGAATTAAGTGTTTGACACATATAATCAAGTAACTATTACCAGAGTTCCAGATAGAAAAGTGAATATCTTATATATTTTCTAAAATATTCTTGATGCTTCTATTTCTATTCACTTAGGACATGCACTGTTCAATTACCAAACTGAATATGATGACCCTAGGATAAGTCATTATTCGGTCATACTTCTAAATATTTCAATTTTGTAGTAAATGTCATTCTTTCCTTGTAATTCGTAATATGGAGGCAATGAACTATAGTTGGCCTGAGAGTATTCATAGATAATTTAAATTGCTCGCTTTATTGACTATCTAACCAGAAAATATGTCTCCATTTGAAACAAGTTTGGTATTATTCTAGATATTGATATGTTGTGATTTTTTTCACCTCAAAATTTTTACATAGTTCTATCATCACATGTTCTGTAAAATTACAAGAGAAAATATTTTTATGTGTTAAGCAGTAAGAGGGGTTGATTTATTATTGTAAAATTTCCATTTTTCTTCTTAAAAGTAATAGGTCTTGTATAATATATTCAAGAAAGAAGCATGTAAATAAAGATATTGTGTTATCATCAGAAAATGCCCAAATACAGCATAGCCATTTTTTCTCCACATTTTCCAAAATAAGGGTTTTCTTTTAATGAAACATGTTTCTAAAACTTCTTTACTCATTTTCTAAAATTAATGAGAAAGACATACATTGGTATATTCAAAGATTTACAAAGAAAATCCCACAACTAAGAATTTTAAACTATATTATCACAAATTACAAGTACTGCAGTCCTTTTTAAGCAGCCTGTTATACTTTATTCACTGTCTATAAATACAACACATAAAAACTCCTTATTACAGAATGCTTTATTAACATTGGAAGACAGTCTTATGACATGATCTATGGTTGATTGATTTTCCTGAAAGCCACTTTAACACTGAGGAAGAAGATTATTTTTCTCTAGAAGAATGACAGAATGTAATAAATCATTTCTTCCATCATCTTACATAACAATGAAGTTAAGGCTATGAGTTGATAAGAATCTAAATCAAGAGATGATCCTTTGTATAAAAAAATAGAAAATGCGTAGACAGCTTTCTCATTTTGTGAACCTTCCAGTACTATAAATATATAATCACTAAAAATATGATGAAGTATTTTAAAATAATTTGAACTTGACTGAAACTGTGCTGAGCTCTTTGCCTTTCCATTGGAGCCTGCTTCAGATCCATATTAAATATTGTTTTACAAAGTTTTCTATCTAAAAGTTATGCTTACATGAATATAATGATTTACTAATGTGCATTCAGCATCAATTCGTATTTTAAATAATTTGATAAGATAATGACAGTATAATGAAATATTCATCTGATATTATCAACTTATTATAACCATTGAATATATTGCATATTTTCAAGTTTGACAGACCATAAAAATTTCCTCTTAAATTCCAGTCACGCTTTCTGTATCTAGTTAATATGTCAAATTATCCCCTTATGTTCTGAAAGAAAGTAATTCAGTGCTTTACAATACTTTGCTTTCTCCATAGTATTTGAGAGATTCAGGCGTAAAAAATCATTTGGTTTAAAATATATAAGTAAACAAACAAAACTGCAGAGAAAACTCATTCTGTTTACAGAAAGTCTTTTTTCCATCAATAACATATCATTTTTAAATGAAGCAACAATATTTATCTTATAAAATCCTCTGTCAAATACCTAAATTTATCCCCTCAAAACAAAAACAAATAAAACACACAACAAATTGTACCTTGTGAGGTATATTCCACTGGTGGATAAACTAGCTAAACCAGATGATACACTAAAGTAAGTATGCTGTACATTCTATTCTTGTATCTTATTTCTTTTATATGTAGTAGCTTGTACCTCTTAATCCCCTTCCCCTACTTTGCCCATCCCTCCACTTGTCTCCCACCTGGTAACCACTAGTTTGTTTTCTGTATCTTTGAGTCTGTTTTGTTATATTCATTCATTTGTTTTATTTTCAGAGTCCACATATAAGTGAAAACATACAGTATTTGTATTTCTCTATCTTATTTCACTAAGCACAGTACCCTCCAAGGTCCATCCATGCTGTTGCAAATGGCAAAATTTAATTCATTTCATAGCTGAGTAATAATCTATTGAATATATATATTCAATGGAATATATATATATATATATATATATATATAACATATATTTATAGCAGCATTGTAAAAAATACTGCTATGAACATTGGGATGCATATATCTTTTCAAATTAGTTGTTTTCATTTTCTGCAGTTACATATCCAGGAGTGGAATTGCTGGATCATCTGGTAGTTCTATTTTTAATTTTTTGAGAAGCTTACGTATTATTATGCATAGTGGCTGTACCAGTTTACATTTCCATCAATAGTGTACTAGTGTTCCCTTTTTTCAACATCTTCACCAACACTTGTTATTTGTTGTCTTTCTAATGACTGCATGCTGACAGGTGTGAGGTAATAGCTCATTGAAGATTTGATTTGCACTTTTCTAATGATTTAATGATGTTGAGCATCTTTTCATAAGCCTGTTGGCCATCTGTATGTCTTCTTTGGAAAAGTACCTGTACAGGACTTCTCCCAAATTTACAGTTTTAAATCATATAAATCTTTGTTGTAAATAACTGTCCTGTACTTTGTAGAATGTTTAGCAGCAAATTTGGTCTCTATCCATTATATGCTAGTAGCACACCCCAACCCGGTTGTGACAATTAAAAATATCTTTAGATATTTCCCTATGTCCCCTGGGTCAGGAGACAGGGAAAAATCACATCTGATTGAAAAATCCCTGTGTTAGACAACTATGCCTAAAGAAAAGATGTTTTAATCAAATATACCATATGTTTTTATTGAACAAGCAACTGGCATATATGCCTAGGACACTGTCCCACTGAGAGCTTGATGAGGCTTTGGAAGAGATCAAGATTCCAGAAATAATGATAATAGTTTCCTGATTTTATAATATGACATATATGACTTCTGAAGAGGCATACCGTCTGTTAAAACACTTTCCCCTCTCAACAGTCCCACAAGATAGGTAAGGCCAGGGTTGTTTCTAGCTCCCCACACCACAGCTTTGCTATGTGAGGAAACTGAAAGTCAAGTAAAAGTCAAGTTATTTGTTTAAGGGCCCACCATTTAACTAGAACTTGGATCCCCTCTTAAGCATATTTTTTTTCATTAGATAATGGGACCAAAGCCTTTCTACTCTTAACTCTTCCACTTTCTGTGGCGTGGCAGATCAGAGGGCAATACTAGAGAACAATGACCCTTCATCCTTCTACTTTGTCCTTTTTTCTCTGCTCCTATAGATATGTAGGATATAAATATTAAAAGAGCTAGGATGCGATAAAGTGCTCAGCAAATGTATATATAGCCCATTTCCCAAAGTCGAATGACTGCACACACACTCCATATCTAGGAGCCTGATGGTGTGCATTTTGATCATTGATTGTGTCACCGTCTTTATGAAAGTGTTAATTATACAACTGAAGAAATAAATTAACATGGGTTTCATTGTGTAATAAACTCTTATAGAGTGTGGTAGTTAACACTTCATCACAACCTAGAATGGAAATCAAACTAACATTTAGAGAAAAACTACAATGAGACAAACACTGAGCTAAAGACTCTGCATATATTGCCAAATTGCCAGTTTTGTTTCCCAAATGCAAGGGTGGTCAGACTGCAGCGTTTGACAGCAGAGTTAATGAGGCTACCTATCCTCATTGTCTCCTAGAAGATAGGAAAAAGGCGGCATATGAATTCTGGGGAGGTGTTCCTTAATATCTGTGTGAGGGGCAATTGTTAAGCACACTCTAAGAGGCAAGCAGAAGGTTACATTGCTTGATTTCATTGAAGAATCATGGAATTTCATGTTTCTACTCTAGAAGTGATAAATTTAAGACTAATGGTACAAATTGATCCTATGATTGTGTTTATTTCTAGCCCACCCTGTTTTATTCCTTAATTTTACTGGTAACCAATATATAAATATCAGGAAATTTCCCATAAAAATCTAGATTTTTGGCTTCTCATGAAAAAATTTCAGGTTAGGCAACTTTTGCAACATTCCCTCATGGCACAACTCAGTTCGAGGTGAGAAGCCTATGTCCCCATTAAAAAGACATGTGTTCTCCACTTCCCCTCAGAGCACACAGCTCCCTATTGCATTTCAACTCTTACAGACTCTTTGACTTTTCCTGCCTGGCCTATAGACTTTTTCATTTGCAACGTGTGAGTTCTGGAGTAATCCAAGTTATTGATTTTAGCTACAGGTATGATTTTCCTCTCTTTGACTCACCTCTCTTTTTATACTTGTCTCTTAGATATCCATTAAAATATTTTCCTCCTCAGAATTCAAAATGGCAGATATTCAGGCACATTTCACGTTCATAAATTTAGAAAAATATGAGGGAAATTACTTAATGTAATAATATGCATGATAATTTGTACAGCTTTTCTGATTGAAATATATGATAACTACTTTTGAACTAAAGCACTGGCAAATTACTGAGGTACAAGACACAGCATTATAAAAAAATCTGATAGTTAGTGTCACCTTTTCTTATTTAATGAGATGTATACTTGCTAAAATTTTTTTAAAAGACCCAGAATTTTTTTAAAATTAACTTTTAAGGGGTCTTCTGGAAGAATAACAGCAATCTCAGTTTTTCCATTAGGATTTGAGAGGAGAAAGGTAGTATGTTACCAAATTTCAAAATGAACAAGGAAAATGTTTCTGCTCATACTCTGTAAGGGCCATGTATTTGATCTGGGACAAATTAAACATTATTCAAAGATTTAGCAAAACGATTTTATATGACTTGGTCCAGTAAAGCCAGACCCCTAGATAGAGATGGTTTAATAATCCAGTATAGATTGTACCAACAGATTGATCTTCTCCTTCTCTTAGAATATCGACCAAACAACTGACATAATGAACCTCTTTTGGATGACACATTTAGGGATGAATCACTTCTCAAAGTTTTAATAGTTATAATTCCAACTTCAGATGGTTCCACTGTATTTTTCATTTAATAATAAGCAAATATGATTTACAGTAACTACATTTACATAACAGTTCTAATTCCTACTAACTTCCCTCATGGAAGAAAGCCCAATTTTAGTTGCATATTAACTTTTTATGATAGAAACTGTTGTTGATTTCTATCACAAACTTTCATTAAACCAGAAGCAAACTTGTCTCTTTTCTTTCCCTTTTATTCATTAAAACATAAATTTTTGTTTAGGGTTTACATCTTCAAGATTATTTTCTAAAGAGTTCTGTCAAATTAAGAAACACATGCAATAAATAAAAATTGTATTATTGATGCCATTAGACATGAAGTTACTGATGTATAGTGTTTAATCACTTGGGCACTGTAGTCAGACATTTCTCTATGGATTATAGCCATGACTCTGATATTTAGTAGGTGTGTAACCTTGGTTAAATTATTTAACCACTTCTGGCCTAAATGTTCTCATTTATAAAGGGCATAATAACACCCCTCACAAAATTGTTTTGAGTAATAAAGTAGTATATGTAAAGTTTTTACACAGATTATGCCACATACTTAGAGCTCCATAAATTCTCCTATTACATGATCTAGGTTCAGCATTGCTAGTCCTGTTGATTTTAATAGTGGACTCGTTTTTTAAAGGAAATTATGTAAGTGAATTAGTAAAAAAAATGTTCCCTGTTCCTAGTTTTTCTACTGTCTTGAAGACTTAAAAATGATGTTAAGTTTAAAACATCCCAGAATATCGTTCATGATACAGTTTCTATTTCAGTACAAATAAAATAATATATAAGTGTATATATGCTTATGAATGCTTGTATTAACAAGGACATATATAGAATGAGTTATATTAAGCTGTTAAACTCAAACGAACACAATTGGGGAGTGGGTGGACTTTTGTCTTTAGCTTTATGCATCTTCGTATTGTTTTGTTTATCTGCTAATTTAAAAATTGCCAAATAAATAAAAAAAAAATTAAAGTACTAACCACCTCTCTTGTCCCAATTGGGAACATACAGGTATATAATAAAAGTCACTTAACATGTATCTACTTAACTAACTTACTGTATTTACCAATATTTTTCTTTCCTTCTTTAAAATCTAACAATAATTACTATACATTGACATGAGCATCAGACTACTCTGTATAATATGCTTATTCATTTATTTTCCCAGCAGATGAGTTATATGCTTACCTAGAATTTATTCTATCTTTCCTCAAATCCTGTTATAGCATTTGTATGTATTAATGCAAGTACATATTTGACTTTTATGTAAAATAATAAACATATGAATGTGAAAAGGAATATATTATTTTTCTTTTATCTAGCATTGCCAAATTTTATAATCATAATATTTAAAATATTTTGATATCAACTTGTTACAAATATAATTACATAATAGATGACAATGTGTCTCAAACTTCCATTTCATTTAATTTGAGCATTTATGACATTACTTTTTTTTTTCTTGTAATATCTTAAGTTCTTTTTTTTTTAACATCTTTACTGGAGTATAATTGTTTTACAATGGTGTGTTAGATTCTGTTTTATAACAAAGTGAATCAGTTATACATATACATATGTCCCCATATCTCTTCCCTCTTGCATCTCCCTCCCTCCCACACTCCCTATCCCACTGCGCTAGGTGGTCACAAAGCATTTTTATAAAAAACGATGCTTTGGAAAGATTCACTAAAAGTATGTCATTTAAAACTTTGCCTCAAAATCAGTTGTGATGCAATAAAGAGAAAAATTGTAAATCTATAAAATTCCAGAAGCATTTTGTGTTCAGATAGATCTGAAAGTGTCCTTTAACTTCCCGTTCCTCTTTAAAGAAATTTAAAATTGTAGTATAATGGGTAATGGATATGATATGTGAAAAAAATTCTGTCAGCAGACTCACATTCAATAATATCTTCTGGGGCTTCCCTGGTGGCGCAGTGGTTGGGAGTCCGCCTGCTGATGCAGGGGACACAGGTTCATGACCTGGTCTGGCAAGATCCCACATGCCACGGAGCGGCTGGGCCCGTGAGCCATGGCCACTGAGCCTGCGCTTCCAGAGCCTGTGCTCCGCAATGGGAGAGACCACAACAGTGAGAGGCCTGCGTACCGAAAAAAAAAAAAAAAATATATGTATATATATATATATATATCTTCTGTATATCAAAAACTAGTGAGTGAATGGATATTTAGTCATTTTACTAAGTAAAACACCAAAGTATAACGAGTATACTATATACTTTTCATTTGCTTTCAGTAACTTTTGTAACAAATGTATCATAATGTATCTTAATGTATCATAAAGCAAGGTTTCTACCACATGGATTTTGAGCTTACCACCATAACACTGTACCAGGGATGATGGTTTAGGAAAGGTTACTCTGATACACCTATAAATAACAGCCACCTGGATGACCCTGCTTGAGGCAGAAATTTATAGACTCATTGTAAAATTCTTAATTCAAACTATTTACCTAAGGGAGATTGAAAGACAAAGATATCTCACAAGGTCTTCCCACAGTTAAGTCAAGAATGCAAAAATGTGCATTTGGAGCCCTGTTATTCCCCATGATTTGCCCCTCTCTATCTGGAATTCTGTGTTCTAACGTGCACACATTTACATATGCCTTCCACAATAAGAACTGCTCTATTTCTCTACTTTCTGTCAGCTTTTTACTTGCCCATGTGACAAAGTTAAGTAAAAATGTAAAATTATTAGGATTAATTGCAAGTAGATTCTATAGATTTCATTGCTGAAAATTAAAACAGGGTAATGCATATGTAGCATATTAACCAGAAAGAGATCATCATTTACATTTCAAAACTAATATTTTATTTTGGAAACTGGAAGATAAAAAGTATGCATATAAATAGGCAAAGTTGGAAAATGGTGCAAAAGGTCACTTTCATCTGAAGAATATGTTTTATAGCATTGTTGGAGCTCCAAAAGAGAAGTCCAAATATCAAAGTGGAGAATCTGACAAGTTTTAATATTTTGCATCATTTCTAAATTATTATACCATGAAATGTCCCTCCCTTGTAGGAGCTTTGAAAGGTCAGTGTGTAAAATAGGCACTTTTCCCTCAAGAGGAATAAAGGCAAATAAGATTTTAAAAGTGCTTGTAGGTAACAAATTAACTTGACATTTTTCTATTGCACATGTAGGTATAGTGTCAAGTTATGATACAAATGTGTACCAATTAGAAAGAAAAACTACTGTGTTAATGCATTTGACTCTTGGCTTTCTGTGAGTTTAAGAAAAGAATATGACTTAATTTTTAATTTCAAATCATAGCTCTGGAACATTGCCTCCAATTGCATGATACATTTCACCAAAAAATAAATACATAAATTAAATAAAAACTTCATGTAATTATGGTCTTTTTTCAGGGATAAAGGGACTGAAATAGTCATAATCTCTCCTTTCAGGACAAATAAATTTATAAAAATATATACCACTATATGAATATAAATATATTTTACATATTATATATATACTAGTATGTATATAAATATATATACATATATATACATATATATATATCAGTATCCATATTGTATATGTTTCCTGATGTGAGTCTCTGTATGAATATGGATATTATTAGGCAATTCATTGGGGATGACCTGTTAGTTAGGAAGGCTTAGAATATGAATCAAAGTATCTGAGTATCTGAGTAACTATTTTCCTGGTTTACAGTTCTGGACCTTGGGTGTTTGAACTAATAGGCTGCCTAAAATTCTTTGGAAAATCCACTGGGAGCAGATAGGTCACTGGGAAATAATAAAGAAGATATTGTTCCCTCAAAATGAGATTTGAAGGTCTCAATTACAGTCACAACAGTGCCAACATCTTTCATTTCTAGGACATTCAAGAGACAAAAGTGTTTAAAACTAGACTGCTCAGATCCTAGTAGTTTTAATTTGTTACAAGTTCCTGTCCTACGCAATAACTCCATTTGAGCTTACTAACTTGTTTTATACCCACATACTTTCAATCCAGTAAATTTTTATAGGGTGCTGTTACTATTCTTGGTGGTTGAGATATATCAGTGAATGACATAGTCAATGATGCTTACCTGCATGGAACTTATATTTTAGCAAGGGGAAAAAATATGAAACAATAAAAATAAGAATTAATGTAATGTGTTGTCAAGCAAATGCCCAGAGGAAGAGCATTTCAGGCAGAACAAAAAGCTAGTATAAATGTCTTAATGTGAGGGCATTATTGGTCTATTAGAGTAGTGTGACTGGAACAGAGTGAATGTGGAGGAAAGTAGTAACAGATGAGATCAAAGAGAGATGGGATAAGTAGAGATGAGCAGATCATGAGGGATATTGTAGGCCATTGCACGGACTTAGAATTTTCCTCTGAGTAAAATGGACTTTGAGGAAATAAATGACAAAATCTGACTTACTAAAAGGATTACTCTAACTACTGTGTGGAGCGCACTATAGGGGAATAAAGAAAGAAGCAGGAAGGCTATCACAGGTTTCAGGAGAAGGATGATGGTGATTTAGACCAAAGTAAAAAAAAAAAGAAAAATGGAGGTAGTGGGAAATGTTTAATTCAAGATATATTTTGAATGTATAACTAGAAAGATTTCTATTGCAATGTATGAATATGAAAGAAAACAAAAGAATCAAAGACAACTCAAAGGTGCTTAGCCTGAGCAATGGGAAGGATAGAGTCATCATAAAATGAGATGTGGAAGGTTGTGGGAGAAGTATGTTATGAGGTAAAAAAAGATCAAGGATTCAGTTTTGAACATGTTTAATTTGAGATGCCTATTAAACATGAAATCTATTGATTTTATTACACTTATATAAGGAATCACTTCATTAGCATAGTTTAATCCAACTTATTTTCCTATAGAAATTCCTAACTGAAATTAACTCAGATGTTATTATGAATATAATATAATATATATTACTTTAGGCTTCAGACCACATCTAGTACAATAAGCAAGGTCAGGCATAAGTGGTTTGAAATATTGGTTCATTATATTACTTTTTTTCCAATTTGCTGGAGATAAATATATTGAATAGATAATTTTGTTGTATTATCATAGAGTATTCAGAAACATTTTATATTTAAAATGCAAATTTATACATCATGAGCCACTGAATAAATTTTCTGGAAATATTCTTATTGCTGTGGAAGTTTTGTATTAAATAAGGTGTCCTGTTGTTCTTTTCATTGTCATTGATGTAAGTTTGGAATAAGCCATCTTGGATTTTGTAACAACGGGAAAATATAATTTGACATTTTTAATATGAAGACCATAATGGTATTTAAAGATGAACTTGAGCTCTGATAATTCTATTAAACTACAGCCTTCCAATGAGCTATAAAGTCTAATTAATCATTTTGTCAGATTTGCTTTCTGAAGCTAGTCAATATAAATTTGAGTAAATAGGAAGCGGTTGACCCAGGAACCTTTGAATATTCTGAATAGAGATGAAGCAGCTGTAAAATATTGTAGCTATAATCTATTGATATAGCCACACATCCATGTCCTTGTCAGCCACCCATCCTGCTTCATGGAACATATGCTCTGCCATTTTAAGTATTCCAGTAAGTGAGGAATACATAATTTTATTTTTAAATAATATTGTTAAAGTTTTGAGGTTATATTATGCAAAAGTAGGTTTAAGATGAACAGCTTTAACTCAGAATTTTTGTAGATGACATTGTTCAGTGGCTGTCATAACAAACTGCATCAAAATCCTGTGTTACATCAAAGTAATGCAAAGTGACAGATGATATTCAAGCAATAGTAATGCCCCATAATGAGATGTGTCAGCATTTTTATTGGTCACTTTCAAGGAGTGTTTATTAGGTAAGGATGTTTAGAGGGGAAAAAAAAAAAATTGTACAACTCAAAGTTAATTTGCATAAGAAAAGCTAATACCTGCTTTATTTAAAAATTACCACTCTTTGAATTAGCAATCTCATTCCACTTGCATGCATTATTAAGCAATACTCTAGAGGCCTGGAGCTCTCTTTCTGCTGTCCTTGCCCATACTTCATAGTATTCATTCAGAGCCCAGAATGAAAAATGACTATGCTCTGTGTCAGCCAATGTTTAAAGAAAACAATAGGCTTAAGTATCAGTCACTTGAAAAGTGCAAAAATTTGGTCACAGAATACAACAGTTATTCTAACAAGTCCCCTGAGACCAACATCTGGACCTACTTTAGAAATCAGTTATTGAACTGAATACCGTTGGGAATCAAAAACTGAGGATTTTTTCTGTAGGGCCAAAACCAAATTAAATAACCTAGAATTAACTTAACCTTCATGCTGTGGCTCAACCATCAAGACTGGTTACATGGAAGAACCTAAAAATACAGGGCTTTCTGATCAAGTAGCATAGACTTCATCCTGAATATTGGTCTAAGCAAATTTTAAGATACTGTGAAAAGACTTCAACATAAAGCTTAAACAAAATTTAACTGGGATTTAATGAATCTTACTTAAATTATGAGGTAAAAGAAATTCATTATGGTTTTAGTGTGTTTTTCTGTGCCTTGATGGTGCTAGTGATTTGTTTTCAGTGTAATCATTTATCCTTTAAGTCTTTTATGATGAAGAGGAGCAAAAGAATAGAAATGGTTCTTTTACATAAAAGCAATGAACTTTAAAAAATGTATAAATTGTCAAGGAAATTAAGATTGGGCCTAAACATACTGATGAAAAATGGAAAAAAAATCAATCATCTGGATGTTTCCAAAATCCCAGCTATTTGACAACATATCCAGTTAATTGAATTTTTTCAGTGGGCTCCTTAATGCCTGCTATTATACAGCTTCAGGGTTTCAGGCTCTTATGGCAACTGAACATCTTGCCAGAAGCCTTGCTTCTGTGTAGTATTAAATGCACCCTTGGTTTACAGAGACAAACCCATAATCTATGTTTCTTATTAAACTTTCTCAAGAATACTATGTAATTTTGTTGCTACCATTGTTTTGTGACCTATTATAGTATCTGCTAAAAACAATTTAGAAAAAGCAACTAAACATGTATGTAAAAACTTTATGAATTTTACAAGTCATATTCTATGTGCATAGTTCATATAACCTAGGTTAAATTTCTGATGCTATTTGTTGACTCTCTTTGTTTGATAATAAAGATAAAATGATCATAAAATATACCAGCTGGGCAACAAGTTTCTGTATGAGAATCAATAGATCTGGAAAACATTATACGACTATAACAAGTTCTGGAGGTACTTTATTTCACAGTATCTCTCCTAACATGTATCCCCAAGCCCTAGGACAAGGTTTGCATCCCATGGGCCATATAAAAATGAGCAGGGGGCTTCCCTGGTGGCGCAGTGGTTGGGAGTCCGCCTGCAGATGCAGGGGACGCGGGTTCGTGCCCCGGTCTGGGAGGATCCCACATGCCGCGGAGCGGCTGGGCCCGTGGGCCATGGCCGCTGGGCCTGCGCGTCCGGGGCCTGTGCTCCGCAGCAGGAGAGGCCGCAGCGGTGAGAGGCCCGCATACCACAAAAAAAAAAAAAATGAGCAGGCATTTGTTCAAGGTTTGGAGTAAAGATATATTTCAATTTCTGATGTAAACCAACACTTGGAACAGAGACTTCTTAATTAGCTTGGGTTACTACTTGGATCTTTCTTTCTCAAATGATACATATTTTGAGTCCATCTTGTGATCTACCTCCAGAGTCTTACAGAGCGACAGAAGTCCATTGGCATCAGTAAGTATTTACACTCAATGATAGGAAAGAATATACTGGTTTTAATTCAATATTTCTACTGCATAAAAATCAGCCTTTATGTGGAGCATAGTTGATTAACAATGCTGCGTTAGTTTCAGGTGTACAGCAAAATGATTCAGTAATGCATATACATGTATGTATTCTTTACCAAATTATTTATCCATTTAGGTTATTACAGAATACTGAGCAGCATTCCCTATGCTATACAGTAGTTCCTTGTTGGTTATCTATTTTAAATATAGCACTGTGTACATGTCAATCCCAAACTCCCAATCTATCCCTCCTCCAAAACTCTTCCCCCTGGTAACCATAAGTTCATTTTCTAAGTCTGTGAGTCTGCTTCTAATTCGTAAATAAGTTCGTTTGTATCATTTTTTTTAGATTCTGAATATAAGCAATTATCATATGATGTTTGTCTTTCTCTGTCTAACTTACTTAACTTAGTATGATAATCTCCAGGTCCATCCATGCTACTGTAAATGGCAATAATTCATTCATTTTTTTTTTATTGGAGTGTAGTTGCTTTACAATGTTGTGTTAGTTTCTGCTGCACAGCAAAGTGAATCAGCTATATGTACACATATAACCCTTCCATTTTGGATTTCCTTCCCCTTTAGGTCACCACAGAGCATTTAGTAGAGTTCCTTGTGTTATACAGTAGGTTCCCATTAGTTAACTCTTTTATACATAGTAGTGTATATATGTTGATCCTGTCTCCAAATTCATCCTACACCTCCTTTCCCCGTTGGTGTCCATACGTTTGTTCTCTATGTCTGTGTCTCTATTTATGCTTTGCAAATAGGTTAATCTGTACCAATTTTCTAGATTCCACATATAAATGGTATTATACCATATTTCTTTTTCTTTTTTGGACTCACTTCACTCTGTATGACAATCTCTAGGTTCAGCCACGTCTCTTCAAAAGGCAGTATTTTGTTCCTTTTTATGGCTGAGTAATATTACATTGTATATATTTACCAATGCTTTATCAATTCATCTATCGATGGACACTTAGGTTGCTTCTATGTCCTGGATATTGTAAATAGTGCTGCAATGAACATTGGGGTACATGACCCTTTTTGAATTATGGTTTTCTCAGGGTATATGCTCATTAGTGGGATTGCTGGGTCATATGGTATTTATATTTTTAGGTTTTCAAGGAAACTCCATACTGTTCTCCACAGTGGCTGTATCAATTTACATTCCCACCAACAGTGCAAGAGGGTTCCCTTTTCTCCACACCCTCTCCAGCATTTGTTGTTTGTAGGTTTTCTGACGATGCCCATTATAAACGGTGAGACGTGATACCTCATTGTAGTTTTCATTTGCATTTCTCTAATAATTAGTGATGCTGAACAGTTTTTCATGTGCCTCTTGGCCATCTGTATATCTTCATTGGAGAAATGTCTATTTAGGTCTTAAACCCATTTATTGATTGGGTTGCTTGTTTTTTGATAGTAAGCTGCATGAGCTGTTTGTATATTTTGGAGATTAATTCCTTGTCAGTTGTTTCATTTGCAAATATTTTATCCCATTCTTAGGGTTGTCTTTTTGTCTTGTGTATTGTTTCCTTGGCTGTGCAAACGAATTTTAAGTTTGATTAGGTCCCATTTGTTTATTTTTGCTTTTTTTCCCCATTATTCTAAGAGACGGGTCAAAAAGATCTTGCTGCAATTTAAGTCAAAGAGTGTTCTGTATATGTTTTCCTCTAAGAGTTTTATAGTGTCTGGCCTTCCATGTAGGTATTTAATCCATTTTGAGCTTATTTTTGCATATGGTTCTGGGGGATGTTCTAATTTCATTCTTTTACATGCAGCTCTCCAGTTTCCCCAGCACTACTTATTGAAGAGACTGTCTTTTCTCCATTGTATATTTTTGCCTCCTGTGTCATAAATTAGGTGACCAGAAGTGTGGGGGTTTATCTCTGGTATTTCTATCCTGTTCCATCGAGCTATGTTACCTTTTTTGTGCCAGTACAATACTGTCTTTATTACTGTAGCTTTGTACTATAGTCTGAAGTCAGGGAACATGATTCCTCCAGCTCCATTTTTCTTTCTCAAGATTTCATTGACTATTTGGGGTCTTTTGTATTTCCATAGAACTATAAAATTTTTTGTTCTAATTCTGTGTAAATTGCCATTGGTAATTTGATAGGGATTGCATTGAATCTGATTTGGGTAGTGTAGTAATTTTCACAATTTTGATCCTTCCAATCCAAGAACATGGTATAGCTCTCCATATGTTTGTGTCATCTTTGATTTCTTTCATCAGTATCTTAAAGTTTTCTTAGTACTCTGAGTACAGGTCTTTTGCCTCCTTACATAGGTTTATTCCTAGGTATTTCATTCTTTTTGTTTCAATGGTAAATGAGATTGTTTCCTTAATTTCTATTTCTGAATTTTCATTGTTAGAGTGTAGGAATGTAAGAGATTTCTGTGTATGAGTTTTATATCCTGCAACTTCACCAAATTCATTGATTGGCTCTAGTAGTATTCTGGTGGCATCTTTAGGATTTTCTATGTATAGTATCATGTCATCTACAAAAGTGACAGCTTTAATTTTTCCAATTTGAATTCCTTTTATTTATTTTTCTTCTCTGATGGCAATGGCTATAACTTCCAAAACTATGTTGAATAAAATTGGTGAGAGTCAATATCCTTGTCTTGTTCCTGATTGTAGAGGAAGTTCTTTAAGTTTTCCACCATTGAGAATGAGGTTTTCTGTGGGTTTTTCTTATATAGCCTTTATTATGTTGAGGTAGGTTCCCTCCATGCACACTTTCCAGAGAGTTTTTATTATAAATGTGTGTTGAATTCTGTCAAAAGCTTTTTCTGCATCTATTGAGATGATTATATGATTTTTATTCTTCATTTTGATAATGTGGTGTATCACAATGATTGATTTGATTATATTGAAGGATACTTGCATCCTGGACATAAATCCCACTTAATCATGATAATATAATCCTTTTAAAGTGTTTGGTTCTGTTTTCTATTATTTTGTTGAGGATACTTGCATTTGTGTTTATCAGTGATTTTGGTCTGTAATTTCCTTTTTGTGTGATATCTTTGTCTGGTATTGGTATCAGGGTGATGGTGGCCTTGTAGAATGAGCTTGGGGGTATTCCTCCCTCTGCAACTTTGTGGAAGAATTTGAGAAGGATTGGTGTTAGCTCTTCTCTAAATATTTGATAGAATTCACCTGTGAAGCCATCTGGTCCTGGACTTTTGTTCATTGGAAGTTTCTTAATCACAGTTTCCATTTCATGACTTGGGACTTGTCTTTTCATATTTATTATTTCTTCTTGGCTCCATCTTGGAAGGTGGTATGTTTCTAAGAATTTGTCCATTTCCTACAGGTTGTCCATTTTATTGGCATATAGTTGCTTATAGTACTCTCTTATGATCCTCTGTATTTCTGCAGCATAAATTATGATTTCTCCTTTTTCATTTCTAATTCTGTTGATGTGAGTCTTCTCCCTTTTTTTCTTGATGAATCTGGCTAAAAGTTTAGTAATTTTGTTTATCTTCTCAAATAACTAGATTTTAGTTTTATTGATCTTTGCTATCATTTTCATCAACCTTATTTCATTTATTTCTGTTATGATCTTTATGACTTCTTTCCTTCTACTAACTTTGGGTTTTCTTTCTCTAATTGCTTTAGGTGTAAAGTTAGGTTGTTTATTTTAGATTTTTCTTGTTCCTTGAGGTAAGATTGTATTGCTATAAACTTCCCTGTTAGAACTGCTTTTGCTTCATCCTGTAGGTTTTGGGCTGTCGTGGTTTCATTAACATTTGTTTCTAGGTATTTTTAATTTCCTCTTTAATTTCTTCAGTGATCTCTTATTTAGTATCATATTGTTTAGCATTCATATGTTTATGTTTATATTTTTACAGTTTTTTCCTGTAATATTTTTTTTCTAATCTCATAACATTTTGGTTGGAAAAAATGTTTGATACAATTTCAATTTTCATAAATTTACTGAGGCTTGATTTGTGACCCAAGATGTGATCTATCAAGGAGAATGTTCCATGTGAACTTGAGAAGGAAGTGTGTTCTGCTGCTTTCAGATGGATTGTTTTATAAATTTCAATTAAGTCTATGTGGTCTATTGTGCCATTTAAAGCTTGTGTTTCCATATTAATTTTCTGTCTGGATTACCTGTCCATTGGTGTTAGTGGGGTGTTAAAGTCCTCCACTATTATTGTGTTACTGTTGATTTCCCCTTTTATGGTTGTTAGTATTCGCCTTATGTATTGAGGTGCTCCTATGTTGAGAGCATAAATATTTACAATTTTTATGTCTTCCTCTTGGGTTGATCCATTGATCATTATGTAGTGTCCTTTTTTCTGATTTGAGTATTGCTACTCCAGCTTTCTTTTGATTTCCATTTGCATGGAATATCTTTTTTCATCCCCTCGCTTTCAGTCTGTATCTGTCCTTAGGCCTGAATTGGGTCTCTATAGACAGCATATATATTGGTCTTGTTTATGTAACCATCAGCCAATCAGTATCTCTTGTTTGGAGCATTTATTCCATTTCCATTTAAGGTAATTATTGCTTTATATGTTCATATTACTATTTACTGAATTATTTTGGGTTTGTTCTTGTAGGTCTTTTTCTTTTGTTGTGTTTCCCACTAAGTGAAGTTTCTTTAGCATTTGTTGCAAAGCTGGTTTGGTGATGCTGAATTCTTTTAGCTTTTGCTTGTCTGTAAAGCTTTTGATTTTTCCATTGTATCTGAATGGTATCCTTGCTAGGTAGAGCAATCTTGGTTGTACTATTCTCCCTTTTTTCACTTTAATTATATCCTGTCACTACCTTCTGGCTTGCAGATTTTCTGCTGAAAAAATCAGCCATTAACCTTATGGGGATTCCCTTGTTTTTAATGTTTTTTCTTTGTCTCAGCATGTTTCTCCTTGGTTCATCCTGTACGGGACTTTCTGTGCTTTTTGGACTTGGGTGGCTATTTCCTTTACCATGTTAGGGAAGTTTACAACTATAATCTCTTCAAATATTTTCTCAGACGCTTTCTCTTTCTCTTCTTGTTCTGGGACCCCTAAAATTTAAATGTTGCTGTGTTTATTGTTTTCCCAGAGGTCTCTGAGAATTTCCTCATTTCTTTCATTCTTTTCTCCTTATTTTGCTCCTCAGCAGTTATTTCCATCATTCTATCTTCCAACTTATTTATTCTTTCTTTGCCTTAGTTATTCTGCTATTGATTCTTTCTAGTGTATTTTTATTTCAGTTATTATATTGTTCTTCACTGTTTGTTCTTTTCTTCTTCCAGATCCTTGTTAAACCTTTCTTGTATTTTCTTGATCCGTGCCTCTATTTTATTTCCAAGATTTTGGATCATCTTTACTATCATTACTCTGAATTCTTTTTCAGGTAGACTGCCTATTTCCTCTTCTTTTATTTGGTGTTATAGTTTTTACCTTGCTCCTTCGTCTGTAACATATTTCTCTGTTCTCATTTGTGTTGATCAGTGGGGCTATGTTTATGATTTTTTTTTTTGATTGTTTGGTCTGTGGCGTCCAGCCCTGGAGCTTACAAGCAGTTTTGTGGACCTGGGTCTTGGTGCCGAGATGATGACCTCTGGTAGACCTCATGCCAATTTATCTTCAATGGGGCCTGAAGTTCTCTGGTACTCTGGTGGCTTGGACTTGGCTGCAGGGTGTCTTGCCCAACTCTGCCCTGGGAATGAAGACACTACATGACATGGAAAAAAAAAACGTACAAACAAAGCCCAAGGAAATTAATAAAAACAAAACCAAGCAAACAAAAACAAACACATAATCAAACCAGAAAAAAGAAAACAGACCAATAAATCCTAAGACAAACAACAAAAAGAAAATGAAGCAAACAAAAACAAACCAACAAGTAAAAAACAACAACAACAAAAAGAAAAATAAAACAAGGAAAGCAAAAAACATGAAGACACCCATGCAAACAAGAGAGCCCAAACACCAAAACTAATAATAAAAACAAACTAACCTAAACAGAAAACAAAATAAAATAAAATAAGCAAACAAAAGGAAAAGCTATGTGAACAAAAGGCAAACAGAAAAACCAAAAGAAAAAGAGAAGATAAAAGCAAAATAAAACAAAACGAAAAGCAAGACGAATCGAAACTGAGCAATAATATCAAAGAAACAAACCGAAAAAAAGACAACAAACAAAAAAGTGCAGAACTATAACCAAGAATAAAAAATAAATAATAAAATAAAATAAAATTAGAAAAATATATTAGAGAAATAAAAATGGCACAACAAAAGAAAACAGAACAATAGCAAACAATTTTTATTTTTTATTTTTATTTATTTTTTTTTTAACATCTTTATTGGGGTATAATTGCTTTACAATGGTGTGTTAGTTTCTGCTTTATAACAGAGTGAGTCAGTTATACATATATATATGTTCCCATATCTCTTCCCTCTTTGTCTCCCTCCCTCCCACCCTCCCTATCCCACCCCTCCAGACAGCCACAAAGAACCGAGCCGGTTTCCCTGTGCCATGCGGCTGCTTCCCACTGGCTATCTACCTTACGTTTGTTAGTATATATATGTCCATGTCTCTCTCTCACCCTAACACACCTCACCCTTCCCCCTCCCCATATCCTCAAGTCTGTTCTCCAGTAGGTCTCTGTCTTTATTCCTGTTTTACCCCTAGGTTCTTCATAACATTTTTTTTTCTTAAATTCCATATATATGTGTTAGCATACGGTATTTGTCCTTCTCTTTCTGACTTACTTCACTCCGTATGACAGACTCTAGATCTATCCACCTCATTACAAATAGCTCAATTTCGTTTCTTTTTATGGCTGAGTAATATTCCATTGTATATATGTGCCACATCTTCTTTATCCATTCATCCGACGGCGGGCACTTAGGTTGTTTCCATCTCCGGGCTATTGTAAATAGAGCTGCAATGAACATTTTGGTACATGACTCTTTCTGAATTCTGGTTTCCTCAGGGTATATACCTAGTAGTAGGATTGCTGGGTCATATGGTAGTTCTATTTGTAGTTTTTTAAGGAATCTCCATACTGTTCTCCATAGTGGCTGAACCAATTCACATTCCCACCAGCAGTGCAAGAGGGTTCCCTTTTCTCCACACCCTCTCCAGCATTTATTGTTTCTAGATTTTTTGATGATGGCCATTCTGACTGGTGTGAGATGATATCTCATTGTAGTTTTGATTTGCATTTCTCTAATGATTAATGATGTTGAGCATTCTTTCATGTGTTTGTTGGCAGTCTGTATATCTTCTTTGGAGAAATGTCTATTTAGGTCTTCTGCCCATTTTTGGAAAACAGAACAATAGCAAACAATTTTTAAATGAAAGAATAAAATTAAATATAAAAATCAAGTAAATATATATATTAAAAATTTAAAAATAACTAAAATAAAATTAAGAGATAAAAAAATTAAAAAATAAAAAATTCCCTGGTGCCTCCACTATCAGTGTCCTTGCCCCTACATAGAGCTACAACCAATGCCCTCCTACTCAGGAGGACCACCAAGATTTCTAGTTAGGTCTTTGGACCTTTGTGTCTGTCCAACTTCTGTGTGTGTTCCTCACACCAGCATCTGCTACTGAAGCTGGCCAAGAGCACATGTGCCTGAGAAGGCCAGCTGGGGCACAGGCTGCCACGTTTGTGGCCACAGGTGCTGGCACAGATAGAGGAGGCATTGATGTGGGCAGTATTCAGGCCTGGGACCCCCACAGCTGGCAGGGACTTTGGCAGGGTTGGATCTCAGACCCAGGAGCCTAATAGGCTCACCATAGCTTGAGCAATCAGGGAAGACACTGGCTTGAGGGGTGGGCGAGCCTGCTCAGCATTTTGCCCCTGCCATTGCCCAAGGAGGTCCAGCTGCTAGTTGGAGAAGGGCACTGCTATGGTGGCCCTGTCCCCTGTATGCCACTCAACAATGGCACCTCACATCCATGGCAGCCCTGGTCTCCTCCATAAACATTCCCAGATGTGCAGCCCCTCTCTCCTGCTGTCCCAGGCCATCTCCTCACTGCCAACAGCTGTCCCCTCTCTGCAACCACTCTCTAAACCCCACTTGCCAGCACACAACTCTCCTCCACACCAGGAGACACACAACTCAGGCTGGGACATGCAGGGCTGTGACATGGACCATGTGCATCAGTTGCACTCTGTTCTGCCTTCCATAGAGCAGCTGCTGTGCTCACCTCCAATCCCCTGGACCCCAGAAGGTCCCCCTCTGTCACTGCTGATCCCTTTGCCATGATTGGTCTCCTCTGAATGTGGGAACCTCCACTTTCCTCCAGGTCCCCTCAGGGGTGCCAGTCCTGTCCCACCCCCACTCCTTTTCCTCCCATTTTCCCCTCCTTCATCCTACTTGTTTGTGTGCAGATTCCTCCTGTCTCCCTGTGTCTGAGGTCCTCCACCAGTGCTTGGCAGGTGCTCCACAAGAACCACTCCAATGCACTTGTCAGGAAATGTGAACTCCATGTCTTCCTATTCTGCCATCTTGACTCCTATTTCATTCTTTTTAATGGCTGAGTAATAAACCATTGTATATATGTACCACATCTTCTTTATCCATTCATCTGTTGATGATCATTTTGATTGCTTCCATGTCCTGGGTATTGTAAACAATGCTTCAGTGAATATTCGGGTGCATTTTTTCTTTTTGAACCATGTTTTTTCTCCAGATATATGCCCAGGAGTAGGATTGCTGGATCATAACATTCTTTAACACCATACACAAAAATAAATTCAAAATGGATTGAAGACCTAAATGTAAGACTGGATACTATAAAACTCATAAAGGAAAATATAGGAAGAATACTCTCTGACATAAATCACAAAAGTATATTTTCCAGGCTGTCTCCTAGAGTAATGGATATAAAAACAAAAGTAAACAAATGGGACATAATTAAACTCAAAAGATTTTGCACAGCAAAGGAAGCCATGAACAAAATGAAAAGAAAACCCCTCAGAATGGGAGAGAATATATGCAAACAGTGCAACTGACAAAGGATTAGTCTCTAAAATTTACAAACAGCTCATGGAGGTCAACAACAACAACAAAAACAAACAAACAAAAAAAAAACGAGTCAGAAAATGGGAAGAAGACCTAAATAGACATTTCTTTTCTTTTTTAATTTTTTTTTTACATCTCAATTGGAGTATAATTGCTTTACAATGGTGTGTTAGTTTCTGCCTTATAACAAAGTGAATCAGTTATACATATACATATGTTCCCATATCTCTTCCCTCCTGTGTCTTTCTCCCTCCCACCCTCCCTATCCCACACTTCTATGTGGTCACAAACCACAGAGCTGATCTCCCTGTGCTATGCAGCTGCTTCCTACTAGCTATCTATTTTACATTTAGTAGTGTATATATGTCCATGCCACTCTCTCACTTTGTCACAGCTTACCCTTCCCCCTTCCCATATCCTCAAGTCCGTTCTCTAGTAGGTCTGTGTCTTTATTCCCATCTTACTCCTAGGTTCTTCATGACCTTTTTTTTTTCTCTTAGATTCCATATATATGTGTTAGCATACGGTATTTGTCTTTCTCTTTCTGACTTACTTCACTCTGTATGACAGACTCTAGGTCCATCCACCTCACTACAAATAACTCAATTTCGTTTCTTTTAATGGCTGAGTAATATTCCATTGTATATATGTGCCACATCTTCTTTATCATTTCATCTGATGATGGACACTTACATTGCTTCCATCTCCTGACTATTGTACATAGAGCTGCAATGAACATTTTGGTGCATGATTCTTTTTGAATTATGGTTTTCTTATGGTACATGCCCAATAGTGGGATTGCTGGGTCATATGGTAGTTCTATTTTTAGTGTTTTAAGGAACCTCCATACTGTTCTCCATAGTGGCTGTATCAATTCACATTCCCACCAGCAGTGCAAGAGTGCTCCCTTTTCTCCACACCCTCTCCAGCATTTATTGTTTCTAGATTTTTTGATGATGGCCATTCTGACTGGTGTGAGATGATATCTCATTGTAGTTTTGATTTGCATTTCTCTAATGATTAAGGATGTTGAGCATTATTTCATGTTTGTTGGCAATCTGTATATCTTCTTTGGTTAAATGTTTATTTAGATCTTCTGCCCATTTTTGGATTAGGTTGTTTGTGGTTTGGTTATTGAGCTGCATGAGCTGCTTATAAATTTTGGAGATTAATCCTTTGTCAGTTGCTTCACTTGCAAATATTTTCTCCCATTCTGAGGGTTGTCTTTTGGTCTTGTTTATGGTTTCCATTGCTGTGCAGAAGATTTGAAGTTTCATTAGGTCCCATTTGTTTATTTTTGTTTTTATTTCCATTTCTCTAGAAGATGGGTCAAAAAGGATCTTGCTGTGATTTATGTCATAGAGTTTTCTGCCTGTTTTCCTCTAAGAGTTTGATAGCTTCTGGCATTATATTTAGGTCTCTAATCCATTTTGAGTTTATTTTTGTGTATGGTGTTAGGGATTGTTCTAATCTCATATTTTACATGTACCTGTCCAGTTTTCCCAGCACCACTTATTGAAGAAGCTGTCCTTTCTGCACTGTACATTTATGCCTCCTTTATCAAAGATAAGGTGACCATATGTGCATGGATTTATCTCTGGGCTTTCTATCCTGTTCCATTGATCTATATTTCTGTTTTTGTGCCAGTACCATACTGTCTTCATTACTGTAGCTTTGTATTACAGTCTGAAGTCAGGGAGCCTGATTCCTCCAGCTCCATTTTTCGTTCTTAAGATTGCTTTAGCTTTTGGGGTCTTTTGTGTTTCCATACACTTTGTGAAATTATTTGTTCTACGTCTGTGAAAAATGCCAGTGGTAGTTTGATAGGGATTTCATTGAACCTGTAGATTGCTTTGGGTAGTAAAATCATTTTATCAATGTTGTTTCTTCCAAGTTGAATAGACATTTCTGCAAAGAGATACAGATGGCCAAGAGGCACATGAAAAGATATTCAACGTCACTAATCATTAGGGAAATGCAATTCAAAACTACAGTGATATGTCACCTCACACCACTCAGGATGGCCATCATCAAAAACTCTACAAGTAATAAATCCTAGAGTTGGTTTGCAGAAAAGGAATGACTTCTACACTGTTAGTGGGAATGTAAAGTGGTACAGCCACTATGGACAAGAGTATGGAGGTTCCTTAAGAAACTAAAAATGAAACAGTGATTTTAAGCCCTTTTAAAAGCTTTTAAATATTTAAACAAAAAATATCTTACTTTCTTTTATCTTTTCCTTTACCTGTTTAAGTCTGTCTGTCTCTATAATTTGTACTCAAAACATTGCAAAATACCAATTGTTACAAATATGGTGCTGAGATCATTTTAAAACATTCACAAATTCTAAAAATGTTGTGTGTCTGTGTTTTTTTGTTTAGAGATAGGAAATAGCTTAGAATGGTAGTCTTCAAGATCTTCCACTCACGCAAGAATGTCTTTCCATTGATTTTGTTGTTTTTACCTTCTTTGCTGACACACTTTTGATTTTCTATTTAAAATATATTTCCTAAGTCAATAATGGAATATTTTTGGTGTTCAAATATCATATATCAATCACATTAATGGGAGAATGAGAAGTATATTGTATGCCATTTCTTAAAATCTCACTAAACTTTTGAGCAATAGTGGAATGATATTGCTTGAAGAATGTGACATAAAAATCATCATTGCCACTGAGGTGCTCCCTCTGAAGATGAAAGACAGTAAACTGTTCATCTTCAGCATATTAACAAGGAGGTTGTCTGACTGATCCAGGACAAGTTACAATTGACTTACTTTGAAGGAAAGACTTGTTGATTTGAGCACACATTTATTTTAGCTTTAAGTAGAAGATGATGTATATTGCTGTCATTGTGATAAACTGCAACTTATATGCTTGCAATACAAAAATAAACTCTAGTAGATTTGTGGATCAGCTACTTAACAACTAGCAATGAAATTTTCCTTTCAGAAAGTTCTAAAGATTTAAATCCCTGAACCCCACAAATTATCTTTAAGTAGTCATTCTGGTTCAGGTTAAATTAACTCTTCTGGGGGCTTCCCTGGTGGCACAGTGGTTGAAAGTCCACCTGCCGATGCAGGCGACATGGGTTCGTTCCCCGGTCCGGAAAGATCCTACATGCTGCGGTGTGGCTAGGCCCGTGAGCCATGGCCACTGAGCTTGCGCATCCAGAGCCTGTGCTCTGCAATGGGAGAGGCCACAACAGTGAGAGGCCAGTGTTTGTCATTCTGCTTAAACTAAGGATAAATGTTTATTATAATTCATTTTTTCAGAATCTCTAATGATGTTATAATAGCCTCATGAAAATAAATAAAATGTACCATTCTTTTTGCAGTTTTATTTCATGTTACAAGAAGCAAAGATGACTCACTTTTTATCCAATATTTATCCTATTATTAAAACTAGCCATTTACTGAAAAGGAAATTTTAAAAGGTGGATAAACTGAAGTAGTGCCTACAGATTAAAGGAAAATTGATGAATGCATCCAGATTTTAGAGAGATTTTTTTTTCATGTTTATAGAACTTACTAGATACATTTCAAGAGCAATTGTGTAAAATCTTTCTTCTGGCTGTATTTTGTCCCAGTGCTTTTTATATCACTCCCTCCACCATACTTTTTACCTTATTACTTTTACTGTGATAGATGGTGTTACTGGACAGACTATTTTACTCCTCCCTGTACCTACTGTACAATGTTTGCCATGTAATTCTTCAGATTCTTCAACAAAAAGCACATCATGTTACCTAGTCCCTTTACTTTGAGGTGCAGCATGAGACTTGCTGTAGACACTGGACTGTGGGTAAAAGTGTGACACTGTGCTAGATCTGAGTCTACTCTAGATTTTAAGAAATCTCACATGATTCTCTTTGGCCTCTTGCCCCTCTCTTTTTGCTATAAGAAGAATTTCCCTCAGGGGGCAGGGTAATTGTTGCTTTGTCAGTCTGGCTCCCAGAATTAAATAAATGGAACAGACCAGGGTTCCACACAGAGTGAGAATGCCAAGCCCAACCAGACAAACAACTTAAGCAGAGCTCCCTAGCCAAGCCAATCGTCTATCAGCTGACTCTCAGCCAACTATTAGATATGTGAGAAACAAATGTTTATTGTTGTATGCCATTGAGATTATGAAGTAATTTGTTATGCAGCAATAGGTGACTAATGCATAGTTAACCACATGTGACTAGGTTTGCAAAATTTTATAATTTTTATTGGAATATAGTTGTTTTACAATGTTGTGTTAGTTTCTGCTGTATAGAAAAATGAATGTTACCATATATATATATGTGTATATATATATACACACACACACAAACACACACACACACACACACACACACACACACATATATATATATATATATATATATATATATATATATATATATATATACTCTTTTTTAGGTTCTTTTCCCATGTAAGTCATGACAAAGAGTACTGAGTAGAGTTCCCTGTGCTATACAATAGGTCCTTATTAGTCAGCTATTTTATATATAGTAGACAAAACTTCTTTGCAGTTTCTCTTTGTCCTCTTCCCCCCACCCAAATCATTGTGCTATTAATATTTCCGACAAAAGACCTTAGAACCAGTTATTGAGAGCCAAGTACTGCTTAGTTATTTACATATATTAATCCTTTTAATCTTATCAACCTCTCTAAGATATATATATATTATTATTATCATCTCTGTTTTTCAGAGGAAATCAAGTCTTAAAAAGATTCAATACTTTTTCTGTGGTCACCCAAGTAACATGTGAGGGAAGGTAAGAAGCAAATCTACATCTGATAAGAATTCTGGATTGCATTTTATGTGTAACTGGAAGTCATTTGTTTTGAGCTGGAGAATGACAAGCTCTATTTACATACATGTATATATATACACACACAGGCTGATCTGTGGGCAATAGACTGGTGCAGGGCAAAAGTAGAAGCAGGAATATTTGTTAAGAATTTTATTTCAATACTACAAATTAACACTGATGGTGGTTCATACCAAGGGTGCTAGCCATAGAAGTGGTCAAAGTGTTTGGAATCTGTATATATTTTGAAGGTAGGCCTGGGAGAATTTGCTGATGGAAGGAATGTGAAAAAGGCTGAACTTAAAAAGGAGTAAAAAATTATTCCTAAGTTTCTGACATGAGAATCTGGGTGAAAGAAAAGTAAACAGGCTTTGGGTGAGTTGGAAATCATGAATTTACTTTTGGTCATGTTAATTTTGAAATGTCTATTACACTTCCAAATGGAGTAAGTAGTTGTATATAGGATCCTGAAAGTCAAAGGGAATTTCAGAGTTGGAAACAGGATGGGCTTCAGAGCCAAGGGCCCAGCACTGCGGGCTGGTTTAATACTCTGAAGTAGCAGTCATGAAATCTTAATGGTCTTAATGTTTTGTTTTCTAAGTGAAGTCCAAAAGTACAATAACACATGTACTAGGAGCCTGGAGTTTGGACAATCTAACACTCTACTGCCTCTTTGCCCCACCCCCACCCGGGATGGGTTCTCAACAGCTTGCTACCATGTCTCTGGGGCTGTGGACTCTGCATATCTCCCTTTCCTTGTCCCTGTTCAACAACCACTGTAACCTCCCTCTGCAGCATCTTGGCCAGAAGCATGGCAGTGGCTTCGCTTCACACTAACTGACAGTTCTATGGCATATTTTGCAGGCAACTGACCAGGAATGTGCATCTGAACAACCCCTAATTCAGGTATATAGCATGTCCTGACAGGTTGCAATATCTTTGGGGTTTACCTCTCCACTGAGGATTAAGGTCAGTAGGCCATGAGAATGGAAGATGCCTGACTCAACTTCTGAACATCAGGTTGGGCCCATCAGTCGTGTGCCTGGTGGGAAAGGCAGCACAACAGTTGGTGGTCTGAGCAGGTGCACACGTGAGCAGATACATGAGGCAGAGCCTCTGGGTACTCATGAGAATCTATTTTCATCCTTGGAATAGCCAAAGTCTAAGGGAATACAGTATAAAAGGGTAAAATTTTAAAAATATATGTTGAGAGAAAGATCACCTAGGAAAGAAGAAAGCATTATATTATAGTACCTTTAATGATATTTTCAATTGCTTTTTGTATGAGACCCTGCATTTTCATTTTGCACTGGACCCTGCAAATTATGTAACTGATAGTAGTTGGTGATATGTATGCTAATTGAAATGATCCAGGAAAGAAGGTATAATTTTAGGAAGAAATTTTTTGTCATACTTAAGTTTATTTATAGTAGCCAGAGGGAAAGCCAAGAATATGGAAGTGAAAACTTAAATTTTGTGATAGAAGAATGTGGAAATGTTTCAATATAAATTAAATTTTCTGTAGTTTTGCTTTATTATTTTGCTTTATTGATGCTTTATAACAATTTTGTTGGCTTTATAAAAAATTTCTTACTTTTTTCTCTGCTCTGGAATAGATTCAATAGCATTTAAATTATTTATGCTTTAATATATATTTTTTTAAGTTACTGATAAAACCACCCAAATCTTACAAATTTTGGGGGAGGTAAAGAAGTAATGGGAATGTGGAAACATTTTTAATTTGTTCTTTGTCATAGGCCTTTTTAAGTTTTTTTTTTTAATCTTCTGTAGTCAATATTGATAATCCATATTTTCCTATAGGTTATCTATTTTACCTTGGTTTTCAAATAGTGACATTATTCTCTTAAATTACCTTTAATTTAATCTATAATGTGGTTATTTTCTATTCTTATTTCTGATTTTATATAATTTAATTAATTAATTAATTAATTTATCTTATAAGTTTCATGTATACAGCATATAATTTGACATCTGTATGCACTACAAAGTGACAGCCACCACAAATTTAATTATACATCACCATACAGCTAACCCTCTTTACTCACTTTACCCATCTACAAACCCCTTCTCCTCTGGTAACCACTAATCTCTTCTCTGTGTCTATGAGTTTGTTTTTGTTTCTGTTTTTTTTTTTTTAGATTTTACATACAGTTTGTCTTTCTCTCTTTTACTTATTTTACATAGCATAACACCTTCAAGTTTCATTCACATTGTAGCAAATGACAAGATTTCATTCACTTTTATGGCTGAATAGTACCCCATTGTTTGTATGTGTGTGTGTGTGTGTGTGTGTGTGTGTGTGTGTGTGTTTGTATCACATTTTCTTTTTTTCCATTTCTCCATCGATGGGCACATATGGTGTTTCCTTATCTTGGCTATTGTAAATAATATTTCAATGAACATAAGTGTGCATACATCATCATTTTGATTTAGTGTTTTCATGTTTTATGGATAAATGCCCAGAAATGGAATAGCTGGGTCATATGGTAGTACTATTCTTAGTTTTTTGAGGAACATCTATACCATTTTCCATAGTAGCTTCACCAACTTACAGTCTCACCAGCAGTTTATGAGGGTTCCCTTTTTTCCAGATTGTCTCCAGTATTTATTTGTTGTCTTTTCAATAACAACCATTCTAACAGGTGTTAGATGATATCTCACTGTAGTTTTGATTTGTGTTTCCCTAGTAATTAGTGATGTTGAACAACTTTTCCTGTGTCTATTGTCCATGTGTATGTTTTCTTTAGAAAATTGTCTATTCAGATCCTCTTCCCATTTTTTAAATCAGGTTATTTGTTGTTTTGTTGTTGGATTGTATGAGTTCTTAACATATTTTACATAATTTATATATTTTGTATATTATCCCTTATTGGACATATGATTTGCAAATATCTTTTCCCATTCAGTAGGTTCATTTCTTTGGTTTGATTGTGGTTTCCTTCACTGTGCAAAATCTTTTTAGTTTGATGTAGTCTTTTTGTTTATTTTTTCTTTTGTTTCCCTTGCCTTTGGAGTCAGATCCACAAAAACATCTCTAAGACTGACATGAATGTGGTTATGCCTATGTTCTCTTCTGAAATTTTGTGGCTTCAGGTCTTACATTCAAGTCTTTAATACATTTTGAGTTAATTTTTTTGTATGGTGTAAAATAGTGGTGTAGTTTCATTCTTTACATGTGACTGTCCAGTTTTCCCAACACCATTTATTGAAGAGACTATCCTTTCCCCATTGTATATTCTTTGCTCATTTACAATAAATTAGTTGTCCTTATATGTATAGGTTTAATTCTGGACTGTCAGTTCTGTTCCATTTTTCTGTGTGTCTCTTTGTGTGTCAGTACCATATTGTTTTGATTACTATAGCTTTGTAATATAGTTTGAAATCAGGGAGTGTGCTAACTCCAACTTTGTTTTTCATTCTCAAGATTGTTTTGGCTATACATGATCTTTTGTTGTTCATGCAAATTTTATAAATATGCAATTGGAAATTTGATAGTGATTGCACTGAATCTGTAGATTGCTTTGGGTAGTATGGACATTTTAATAATATTAATTCTTCCAGTCCATTAACATGGAATATATTTCCATTTATTTTTGTCTTCTTCCATTTTTTCATTAGTGCCTTATAGTTTTCAGTTAAAAGGTCTTTCACCTCCTTGGGTAAATTCATTCCTAGACATTTTATTCTTTATGATACAATTGTAAATTCGTTGTTTTCTTAATTTATCTTTCTGATAGCTTGTTAGTGTAAAGAAATTCCACAGAATTCTGTATATTGATACTTTATCATGTGACTTTATCAAATTCATTTATTAGTTCTAACAGTTTTCTGGTGAAATCTTTAGGGTTTTCTATATATAGTATCATGTCATCTGCAAATAATGACAATTTTACTTATTTCTTTCCAATTTGGGTGCTTTTTATTTCTTTTCTTTTTCTTGCCTAATTACTCTGGCTAGACTTCCAATGCTATGTTGAATAAAAGTGGTGAGATTGGGCATCCCTGTCTTGTTCCTGATATTAAAGTAAAAGCTTTCAGCTTTTCAGTATTGAGTATGATCTTAGCTGTGAGTTTGTCATATATGTCCTTTATTATATTGAGGAATGTTTCCTCTATACCTACTCTAAGTCTCCCTTTTAATTATATTCATGCTAGCTAGTTTTTTAAAGTCCAATATTTTATTAATATGTTTGAATAACCAGCTTTGGGGTTTATTATTTTTATTTTCTTATTTTTAATTTCTTGTCTTGAGTTCTTCATTTCTTTAATTTTAATTTTTGTTTGTTTTTTAAGAGCATAAATCCACAAATATTCCTTTGAGTATAATTTTAGTTAAATCCCCTCCAAGTGGGAGATTTGCAGCTTTGACCATGATGAAGAAAGAGTAACTGAATATACCCTCCTACCTTAAACAACTGGAATACTGCACAGAATATATGAGTCAATTGTTCATACATTAGACAATAAGGAGTACAATACTGTGATACCTAGGGGATGAAAACAAGTGAATTGAGACTTATTATTGCTTTGGATTTCTTCCTGGAGGTATATTCTGTACCACATAGCCCAGAAGTCTATTGTAAGTAGAGAATAGAAGTCTTGCTGAGTCTGGGAAAGAGAGAGAGATCAGAGTTCAAAATGTCTGATATTACACGGTATTATATTTATTTATTTATTTATTTTTTCCTTGCGTTATGCGGGCCTCTCACTGTTGTGGCCTCTCCCATTTGCGGAGCACAGGCTCCGGACGTGCAGGCTCAGTGGCCATGGCTCACGGGCGAGCCGCTCCGCGGCATGTGGGATCTTCCCGAAACGGGGCACGAACCCGCGTCTCCTGCATCGGCAGGTGGACTCTCAAGCACTGCGTCACCAGGGAAGCCCTACACGGTATTATAGAAGAGAGATACAGAAAAGAGGAAGATATGCAGAAAAGAATCTCCATAAATCTATATAGAGTTTCCCTTTGAACTTTTACTGAATACTATGATAAAATGTGTAGGATAATATCCCACAAAACTGGGCACAAAACAATTTAGAGGCTATGAGTTTTATGGTTCCTAGAGCTGACATAGGTCCAGGGATTTTTCATGTACCCACTATTCAGAGTGGAGAGTACTCAGTGATCACTCAGGACATTCACTAGAGATCCTATCAGGGTCATGTTTTAGTAATAGTGCCAAAGTATAACCAGAGTAAAGGCTATTCTATTATTACTCTAAAAATGTTAAAAACAAGCTTTTGATGGGTTAAACTGCACTGCAATTTAACTATCTCCCAGAAGAAAACCTAAGATTCTTGAAGGCAACAATATCCAGACACAGAGTAACATTCACAATGTCCAGCATCCAATCAAAATTTACTAGATATACTAAAAATAAGGGAAACATTACCTCTAAACAGGATAAAAAGCAATCAGTAGAAATAGACCAACAGATAATAATATAGAAGTGATTGAAGCTTTTTGCTCAAATACTGCTATTATTTTCCAGAATTATTTCTTGCATACAGCTACTATGCTTTGCATTATTTCTACTCTTTTAAATATATATGTTATTTTTTACTTAATATATCATCAATTCTCATAAATGGCCCATGGGTGATTACATGAGCTTTAGGCCTGACCTATAAATGAACATTATAGGAAAAATGATTTCTCCAATCTTATGTTGAAAATGATAAATGAATGCCACTTTAGAAAATATAAATTTTAATGAAATATTTTGGTTTACAAATATAAATCACCTAAGTCCTTTTCAGTAATAGAATTGTGAGATATTGAGACTCCAGAGAATTTACAATGCAGATAAAGTGGTTAGACTAAATTACAAGGAAAATTAGTAAACAATTAAGTGCATAATATATTTTAGCATTAAATTCTATAGTACAGGTTGGATTATGGGGTATGGAAATCATAGAGGAGTAAAAACTGACCTGGGCTTTGAAAAATGTTTAGAATTATGATAGGCCTATGCAAGAAAAAAAAATTTAATTAAGCAAAACAGTATGAGTAAAACACTGTGGGGTAATTGCCGTGGTTCAAAGTCAATATTAGATTCCAGTATTAGTAATGTAGAATTTTAAGTAGTGCATTTGAAAATAAATCTATACAGAATGAAGTAAGTCAGAAAGAGAAAAACAAATACTGTATGCTAACACATATATATGCAATCTAAAAAGAAAAAAAATGTTTCTGAAGAACATAAGGGTAGGACAGGAATAAGATGCAGACGTAGAGAATGGACTTGAGGACATGGAGAGGGGGAAGGGCAAGCTGAGATGAAGTGAGAGAGTGGCATGGACGTATATACACTATAAAATGTAAAATAGCTAGTGAGAAGCAGCTTCGTAGCACAGGGAAATCAGCTCGGTGCGTTGTGACCACCTAGAGGGGTGGGATAGGGAGGGTGTGAGGGAGAAGCAAGAGGGAAGGAATATGAGGATATATGTATATGTATAGCTGATACATTTTGTTATACAGCAGCAACTAACACAACAATGTAAAGCAATTACACCTCAATAAAGATGTTAAAAAAAAGAAAAGAAATCCATTATAAAGGTTCCCTGAGTCACCACAACTTTTCATGTGTTTTTTCAACTTATAAGAATACTAATAAACTGATGTTCATAACATATACCCATATGCAATTTAGGACATGGATTTAAGTTACTGACATAAAAAAAAAAATTGCCTGAAGATGTAGAAGGGATTAGAAAACCTAGAAAAAAAGCCTGTTTTGATTGCATTTATTAACTCATTCATCATTGTATTTTAAACAGAAAATTAATAAATAAACTATTACAATGGTTAAAATCTATTTATTAACCACAAGAAGATCTCTATCCTAGTGTTCTGTTTGTAATATAACATACTGTTTAGTGGGGGGAAAAAGGAAAGATCTATGTTTATTTTTTTAAGTTAAAGTGCTCATAAAAAGTTGTTATTAATTATCGCTTGGTCCTTCTGGTGATCATTCCCCATTCTGAAGCTATAGAGAGCTCACTACAGTCAGCTCCAGAAGAAAAGATGTTCATATTACCATGGAAATTACAAGGGATTAAGCAGCTCAGCATCAGGAACTGGGTTCAAAGACCAAAATGTAGAGCAAAAGATGCTCCTAGAACCTAAATAATTGAGGGAATTACAAAGGCTTTAGGAGCTTGGCGAGGAGTCAAGGATAAAGACAAAAATATATATTTCTTAACATTTCACAATATCACAAACAGTCAAGAGGATCATCTCAAGAATGTTCATATTTTGGACAGGAAAAAATTCTCCTGATTGTCCTTTTGGCTAACTCCAAAGTTCTACTGTTTGTCATTTAATATTTGTGTTATGAAGTTGGTATAAAGCAGTGGTCCCCAACATTTTTGGCACCAGTGACCGGTTTCATGGAAGACAATTTTTCCACAGAAGTGGGGGATGGAGATAGTTCAGGTGGTAATGTGAGTGATGGGGAGCAATGGGGAGCAGCAGATGAAGCTTCATTTGCTCACTGCTCACCTCCTGCTGTACATACCAGTTCCTAACAGGCTGAGGACTGATAACAATCCATGGCCCGTGGGTTGGGGACCTCTGGTATAAAGTACTCAGCAATGATAATCTATTTGTTATTAGTTGTTGCTCATCACTTTTTACTAATACAGAGTTGGTTCACACAAATAACACTTCATCCTTTTAGCATCCAAGCTGCTTTACCAAGGGGTGAGTGAGATTTAATTTGGATAAATTGGATAAATTTCAATTTAACTGGACCATATAAATTTATGTGTTTCTTCTCCTTCTACAATCCCCAGATATAGGAGCTGACTTGAGGTATAAGAAAGAAAGTAACCATCTCTTCTTATTTTGTTCTTTAGTTCTGGGTGGCTTATACAGTTTTGTGGGCATTGTATGGAAAAACAGCACAAAGTACAAATATAGCAAGGGTTCAAGCAGGAATTGCTTATGTTTCCTTGTAATCTGACATGAAGCAAGAGCTCAGGAGCCTAGTCCCAGAAAAATACAAAAGGGTGATAAATGGGCACAATTTTATTCAAGAGAGAGAGTACAAAATCAAAACAACCCATTGTTTAACATTCATGGAAGTTAGAATTTCAAATTATTTTCTAAATACTTGCAAAGAGAAAGAACTAATTCTTATCTTCTCATTTCTGTGTTCTGATGCACCCACATAGTGCTAGTTTATGAAGAAAAGGATTTTCCCTCAAGATTACAGCTAACGAATATACAAGGAATTATAGAATTAGAAACAAACTTTTTGTACACTGTAATAAAACAATTAATTTAGACAAAAATTATCAATGATTAAAATAATTAAATGGAAGGTTAATTAAGGGACTTTACAAAGGTGGAGTCAGGCTGTCACAAACAAATCCATAGAACAATCTTAATGGTACTAAGATTGGGACACCTAGATATGCCTTCTGATGCAATGCAATATGAAATAAATATAGGCATCTATATAGTATTCTAAACTAATGAAGTATTCTTAGTCTAATTAATAATTTAGGAATCACTTCAGCTATACCAGAGTTATAGGGGATATGGAATAAGTTAAATGACAGCAGAAAGCAGCAAAGAGACACATCCAGAATGTAGGGCATTGTATACATTAATTGACCTAATTTAAAAATAACTTAAAAATAATGAAAATTTAAGGAAGGAACTCTCCTCTGTACTTTCTGCCCAATTTTTGTGTACATTTAAAATTGCTCTAAAAAATAAAATCTATTCATAAAAAAATAAATTAAGAATACATTATTCTAGAATAAAAGAGATGACAGATAACAAATAAATATTAGAACTTGCTTGGATAATGATTTGAATAAATCAATTGCAAAAAGAAAATTTTGAGACAAATGGTGAAAATTTCTTATGTATGAAATTCATTAATATGAGTTAATATGTATCAAATCTCTGTGTGATTGAGGAATTACTATAAACTTTATTGTGATAAAAGTATTGTGGTTATGTAGTAAATATCTGTTCTTTTTAGAAATTCAAGTTGAAGTATAAAGTATATAGGGGTAAAATGAGATACTATCTGGGAGTTAAAAATACTCAAATTTTAAAAAGGAGAAAAATGGATGTATGAAGCAAGAGTGGCAAAATGTTGATGATTCTAGTATATGCCAAAGTGTTGATGTAAGTTCATTATATTATCTTCTATGTTGTTCTGTTTTTGAAATTTTTCATAATAAATTTTTAAATAGAAAAGAACAACATTTTCAGAATAAAGGATATTCCTCCAAATTAAAGATATGTTATTTTATGAAAATTTTCTTATATATATATTTTTAACATCTTTATTGGGGTATAATTGCTTTACAATGGTGTGTTAGTTTCTGCTTTATAACAGAGTGAATCAGTTATACATATACATATGTTCCCATATCTCTTCCCTCTTTGTCTCCCACTCTCCCACCCTCCCTATCCCACCCCTCCAGACAGCCACAAAGAACCGAACCGGTTTCCCTGTGCCATGCGGCTGCTTCCCACTGGCTATCTCTTTTATTTGGAATGTTGCTAACATTGCATTTGAGAGAGAGAGAATAGAAAGCAACAGAAATCCACCTCTCCTCATTGATATCAATTGTGCTGATGGAAGCTTTCCAAGTTTATTTTGGAAATAGTTTACTTGGATGCTTGCAGCTTCTGAAGAAAGTTTGTTTGGTAAGTTTCAATTAATTTCACTACATTTTCATAATCAGTATACTAGAATCTGCAAATGCCCAACCATCCATTCCGATGGCAGGGAGCTCTAGGGACAGTAACCAAAATTTCTGGTGCAGCAAACTAGGTCCATGGCAGACATAAGGATGTCACATCAAAAATATCAGGGCACTGTGTTGAGATTTATTTAGAAAACACACATATACAGGGGAGCTTAGGAAGTCAACATATATGCACAGGTAAAAATGAAGGCTCAGAAAATACATGAGAAAACCTGAAGTATTCTCTTAAGGCTGATCCATGGAACAGATAAATCTTACAACAAAAACAAAAACAACAATAATAATAACCATAAAGCAATAAACTCTGAGGAGGGGGAGATGCTTAGTTTTTAGTGTTACCACATTATATTATTCAAAGATCCAGTCTTCAACAAGAAAATTATAAGCAGTAAAACAAAACAGGGAAATATGGTGCATTCAAAGGAATGAAATTAATTGACAGAAAATATATCTGAGAAAGCCCAGACATTGGACTCACTAAAGACTTTAAAACATCTTTCACCAAGTGGCTCAAAGAACTAAAGGAAACTATGGGCATGACAGGAGAATAATGTATGTACAAAATGAGAAGTTCATTAAAGTGATATCAATTATAAAAAAGAACCAAAGTGAAATCCTGAACCTGAAAATACAATAACTGATATGAAAAATAGAGAGGTTCAAAAGTAAATTAGAACAAAAATAAGAAACAGTGAACTTGAAAATAGAAGTATAAAATGATTAAGTCTTAGTAACAGAGAGAAAAAAGAATGAATGAAAGTTGAACAGAGCCATCAAGTGAACAAACATGTGCATTGTGGAGATCCCAGGAGAGGAAAGAAAGAGTGAGAAAGAATATTTGAAGAAATAATAGCTGAAAAAAAGCCAAAAATATAATATTAATTTACAAATTCAAAAATCTCAATAAGCTCCAGGTTGAATAGAGTGAAATAGACCCACCCCAATGTACATTGCAATCACACTGTCAAAAAACCAAAGACAAAGAGAGAATCTTCAAAGCAGTGAGAGAAAAGCATCTTGTCACATACAAGAGATCCTCAATAAGATTATCAGCAAATTTCTCATCAGAAAACTTGGAGACCAGAAAGTGTGATACATTTAAAGTGCTGAAAAAAAATCTGTCAACTGGTAATTCCATATCTGGTAAAATGTCCTTCAAAGTTAGTGAGATATTAAAACATTCTCAGATAAAAACAGAGGGAGTTTGTTACCACTAGACATGTTCTACAGGAAAAGCTAAAAAGAGTCCATGGTGAAATAAAAGCAAAGCTAGATGGTAACTCAAACTGTATGAAGAAATAAAGATTTCTGGTAAATACACATGAACTTATAAAAGTTAGTGTTATTGTAATTTTGGTTTGTAACTTTTTTAGTTTCTATTTAATTAAAACTTGCATATGTAAAAAGGCACTTACAGTCTATGTAATTGGGCATAAAATGTATCAAGATTTAATCTGTGACATCAATAACAGAACAGAGGTAGAAAAAGATGTATGGGAGTGTAATTTTTATATGATTTAAAAATGAGGTTGGTAAATTTCATATTAGATTTTATCAACTTTAGAATGTTAACAGTAATCTCCATGGTACAATAAATAAAGTATCTATAGAATATACACATAAGGAAATAATGGAATAAAAATGTTTACAACAAAACTATTGACTGAACACAGAAAAAGGACAGTAAATGTGGAAATAAAGGACAAAAAAGCTATAAGGAATTTATAAAAATTAACAGTAATAAAGTAAAATGTCAGAAATTCCTCACATGAGTAATTAATGTAAATGAATTAAACTCTCTAAAATACAGAGATTGGAAGAATGGGTTAAAAAAATTGATCAAACTAAGTGCTGTCTATGAGAGACAAACTTCAGATCCAAAGACAAACAGATTGAAAGAAAGGATGAAAAAAGATATTCTGTGAAAGGAAGGAAAGAGTAATATCTGCACACATGGTACGTGCCACAGCCCTGTGCACCCCAGGATGAGAGAGCTTATAATTAGACTTTAAATAAAAAATTGTATATGCACCAATAAAGAAATTATATATTAATAAAAAGCTCCATATAGAAAGAAGATATAACAATTACATATATTTATGCACCAAATAATAGACCCTTAAATATGTAAAGAAAATTGACAAAATTGAAGGGATAAATAGATCTACAGTAATAGTTTGAGAGACTTCAATACTCCACTTTTATTAATGGACAGATCAACTAGACAAAAGACAAGTTGTCCCACTACAAATTCGTATGGTAGACCCTAAATCTCAGTACCTCAGAATGTGACTGAATTGAATTTAAAAAGGTAATTGAATTTAAAAAGGTAATTAAGATGCAGTGAAGTCATTAAGGTTAGCCCTAGCCCAATATGACTGGTGTCCAAAGAACTAGAGGAAATTTGGACAGAGACATATACAGAGGGAAGACCATATGAAGACACAGGGACAAGATGGTAATTTACAAACCAAGAAGAGAGGCCTCAGAAGACACCAACCCTGACAACATGTAGTGCTGAACTTCTAGTCTTCAGAAATATGAGAAAGTATATTTCTGTCATTTAAGCCACCCAGTCTGTAATAACTTCTTATAGCAGTCTTAGTAAAATAATGCACATTTTGGTACCAGAAAGAGGTGCACTATTTTAAAAATACTTAAAAATGTGGAAGTGGCTTTGGTCCTGGGTAATAGGTAGAGAATTCAAGAATTTTAAATGTCTGATAGAAAAAGCCTAGATAGAATTGAACAGGCTGTTGGCAACAGTATGGACATTAAAGGCAATTCTGGTGAGGCCTTAGACAGGAAAGATTGATAAGTATATTAACCATACAGAAGGTAAATAAGGAAATAGAGTTCATGAACAACAGAGTAAAACACCTGGACCTAACAGAACTATGTCAAACATCCCACCCAACAACAGCAGAATACACATTCTTCTCAGGTGCACACGGGATGTTCTCCAAGATAGACTATATATTAGGCCACAAAACAAGTCTCAATAGATATTTGAAAGATAGATATGATGCAAAGTATCTTCTTCAACTATAGCATGACAAAGTTAGAAATCAATAACAAAGGGGACGAGTCAAGATGATGGAATAGGAGGATGTGGAATTCACCTCTCCTCACAAGTACATCAAGAAAACATCTACAATTGGAACAATTGTCACAGAGTATGTGCTGAACACTAGTGGAAGACCTCAGACACCTAAAAGGTCAAGAAAATTCCCATGCAACAGGGTAGAATGAAAGAAAGAAAAAAAGAATTGGGAAGGGACCAGCACCCTTGGCAGGGAACTGAAGGTGAGAAGAGGTTCCCACACTCAGAGAAGCCCTTTCACAGAGGGGAAAACAGGGGCAGAGAAGGGTCTTCAGCAGATTGGATGCAGCAACCAGTCTGTGAAAGGAAGGAAAGAGTAAGATCTGCACACATGGTACGTGCCACAGCCCTGTGCACCCCAGGATGAGAGGTGCGTCTCCTGTTGCAGAGGGGAGCTGGGTGCTGCAAAGCAGGGTTTGGAGAGTGGCCCAAGGCAGGGGACAACTGTTGGCTGTGAAGAGATAGCCTGAAGGTACAGGAGAAAGGAGCTCCACAAATGGGAAAGTTTTTGGTAGAAGATTGGGCCACCAGTCTTCTGGTGGAAACAAGGTACCATTGTTGAGTGGAATGCAAGGGACAGGGCTGCCATTGAAACCCCCTTCCCCACCCACCAGCCCCTGCCTCTGGGCACTGAGAGCAGCACTCATCTGAGTAGGTTTGCCCGCCCCCTCAAGCCAAAGTCTCATCTGACTGTGCAGGCTCCAGGGTCCTGAGTGCCACCCCTGCCAACACCTCCTTGGGAATTAGCCTTGGGCACCCCAGCCTGAGAAGGGAATCTGCCAATGCTGGTGGAGGCTGAATGCTAAAGCTTGGGATTAGGAGAGCAGACCCAGGAGGAGGACTGTTTTGGCTGTATGGAGACAAACTAAGGGTATAGGAATGAGGGGCTCTGTGGCTGGGAATGCTCCTGGAGGAAGCGTGGTCTACCTTGGAAATGAGGCACGGTTGTTGAGTGGTGCACAATGGGCGGGGCCACCATTATGGACTGTCTCCTCACATGCCAGGACCTGATTCCACCGGCACTGGGAGGGAATCTAGCCAGAGCTTAGTGAGGCCCAGTCTTTTTCATCTTCCTGCCAGTCTCTGCCACCACAGGCACTAGAGCGGGAACCCATTGCAGCAAGTGTGCATGCCCCAGTTGTGGCCATCTTATCCCTACCCAACCTGAGTGAGAAAGTGTGCCACAGTCAGCCACTGCTTTCACCCCCTCTCAAAAGGCAGGGAACAGATGCCTGAGGGTGGCCCACACACAGACATGGGGTCAAATCAAAGCTGAGCCCCAAGGGCTATGCTACTAAAGAAGATGAACAGAAATCTCTCCGTGCAACTTCACAAGCTGTGGATAAAATCTCCATGATTGGCTTGGTAAACCCTGCATTTGTGGAATATCTGAATGGACAACAATTGCTAACACAACTGATAGAAATCTAGCTTTAGCAACTGGGTATTTTGAGGGCAAGTACACGTGGGAGATGGGTCAGGACAGCAACTGAGCTGCCTCCACAGTGCCCACAGTGTGTCAAGAGACCTACCTAGAGTTATTGGAGGGTATCTTGGGGAGGCGGGGGTTGGCTGTGGATCAATGTGTGGGCAAGGACACTGAGAGCACAGGACCATGGGAAAAAAATATATATATATTGTTTTATTTTGTTCTGCTGTTGTTGTTTTACTTTTAAAATTATTTTAATTTTAATATTTTATTTATTTTTTTAATTAAAAAATTAAATGTATATATATTTTTCTATTTTATTGTACTTTTTTGTTGTTTTGTGCTTTTAGTTCTGTGTTTTGTTTGGTTTTTACCTTTTTAAATCTTTGGATCATTTCTCTGTTTTGTTTTCTTTGCCTTTTGTTTAGTTTGTTTTCTATTGTTTTTTGTTTTTGTTAGTTTTGTTTTTATTGTTTGCTTTTGATTTTGGGTTTTTCGTTGTTCTCTTTGTTTATTTGTCTGTTTTTTAATCACTTGTCTTGGATGCTGTTTGTTTCTTTCCTTTCTTTTTTTGTGTTGTTTGCTTTTGCTATCTATCTTGGGTTTTTTTTTTTTTCAGCCACATTGCACAGCTTGTAGGTTGTTGGTTTCCCGGACATGGATTGAGCCTGAGCTCCCAGGGTGAGATTCCAGGACATTCGTCTGCCAGAGAATGTCTGGGCACAGGGAATATTAACTGGAATGAGCTCCCCTGGAGGTCTCCATCTCGACACCAAGACGTGGCTCCACCCAACTGTCTGCAGACTCCAGTGCTGAATGCCTCAGGCCAAACAACAAGAAAGGCAGGAACCCAGCCAAACCCATGAGCAGACAGGCTGACTAAAGTCTTAATAAGCTCACAGAAACTTCAAAACACACAAATGTTGCAGCCCTGCCAATTAGAGGGAAAAGACTAATCTCCACCCACTAGAGAACAGGCTCCAGTCCCACCCACCATGAAGCCAACACAAGCCACTGGACCAACTTCACACACGAAGGGGCAGACAACAGGAGCAAGAAGAACTACAACCCTTCAGACTGTGGAAAGGAGACCACAAACACAGTAAGTTCCACAAAATGTGATGACAGAGAAATATGTTACATAGGAAAGAGCAAGGTAAAAACCCAGAAGACAAAAAAAAATGAAGAGGAAATGGGAAATCTACCTAAAATAATTGACATTAATGAGAGTAAATATAATCCAAGATTTTGGAAATAGAATGTAGGTACGGATCAAGAAGATACAAGAAACGTTTAACAAGAAGATAGAAGATTTAAAGAACAAACAGTGATGAACAACACAATAACTGAAATAAAAAATACACTACAAGTAATCAATAACAGAATAACTGAGGCAGAAGAATAGATAAGTGAGCTAGAAGATAAAATGGTGGAAATCACTGCTTCAGAGCAGAATAAAGTAAAAAAAGAATGAAAAGAAAAGCGGACAGTCTCAGAGATGTCTGGGACAACATTAAATACAACAACATACAGATTATGGGGTACCTGAAGAAGAAGAGAAATATAAAGGGTAATGTTGTTTGTTTCTTCTTTTTTCTCTAATTGCTTTAGATGTAAATTTAGGCTGTTTATTTGAGATTTTCCTTGTTTCTTGAGGTAGGATTTTATTGCTCTAAACTTCCCTTCTAGAAATGTTTTTACTGCATGCTATAGGTTTTGGGTCATCGTGGTTTTGTTGTTATTTGCCTGTAGGTATTTTCTAATTTCCTCAGTGATCTCTTTGCTATTTAGAAGCATATTGTTTAGCCTCCATATATTTGTGTTCTTTTACACTATTTTTTCTGTAAATTATTTCTAATCTCATGGTATTTTGCTCAGAAAAAAGATTCTTGATATTATTTTAATTTTCTTAAATTTTCCAAGGCTTGAATTGTAACCCATGGTGTGATCTATCTTGGAGAATGTTCTCTGTGAACTTGAGAAGAAAGTGTATTCTGCTGCTTTTGGATGGAATGTCCTATAAATATCAATTAAGTCTATCTTGTCTAGGTGTGTTATTTAAGGTTTTACTTTCCTTATTAATTTTCATTCTGGATGCTTTGTCCATTGGTGTAATTGGGGTGTTAAAGTCCTCCACTTTTATTGTGTTACTGTTTATTACCCCTATTCTGGCTAATAGCATTTGTCTTATATATTGAGGTGCTCCTTTGTTTGGTGCACAAATAATTACAATTATTATATCTTTTTTTTGAATTGATCCCTGGATTATTATGTATTATCCTTCCATGTCTCTTGTTACAGTCTTTAATTTAAAGTCTATTTTGTCTGAAATTAGTATTGCTACTCCAGATTTCCCTTGATTTCCATTTACATAGAATATCTTTTTCCATTCCCTCACTTTCAGTCTTTATGTGTCCCTAGGTCTGAGTTGGTTCTCTTGTAGACAGCATATATACAGTTCTTGTTTTTGTATTCATTTATCCAGTCTGTGTCTTTTGCTTGGAGCTTTTAATTCATTTACACTTAAGGTAGTTACCATTATGTATGTTCCTATTGCCATTTTCATAATTGTTTTTGGTTTGTTTTTGTAGGTCTTTTTCTTCTCTCGTGTTACCCACCTAGAGTATTTCCTTTAGCATTTGTTGTAAGGCTCGTTTGATGGTGCTGAATTATCTTAGCTTTTGCTTGTCTGTAAAGGTTTTGATCTTTCCGTCGAATCTGAATGATATCCTTGCTGGATAGAGTAATCTTGGTTGTGCATTTTTCTCTTTCATCACTTTAAATATATCCTTCCACTCCCTTCTGTCCTCCAGAGTTTCTGCTGAAAACTCAGGTGATAAACATATGGAGGTTCCCTTATATGTTATTTGTTGCTTTTCCCTTGCTGCTTTTAATATTTTTTCTTCATCTTTGATTTTTTTTTTCAATTTGACTGCTATGTGTCTCATCATCTTCCTCCTTGTGTTTATCCTGCCTGGGACTTTCTGAGTTTCCTGGAGTTGGGCGACTGTTTCCTTTCCCATGATAGTGAAGTTTTCAACTATAATGTCTTCAAATATTTTCTCAGACCCTTTACCCCACATACCTGGGTAGGGCAAAAGAAAAACAAAGACAAAACAATAGAGACGGGACCTGCACCAGTGGGAGGAAGCTGTGAAGGAGGAAAGGTTTCCACACACTAGGAAGCCCCTTCGCGGGTGGAGACTGCGGGTGGCAGAGGGGTGAGCTATGGAGCTGCAGAGGAGAGTGCAGCAACAGGGGTGCAGAGGGCAAAGCAGAGAGATTCCTGCACAGAGGGTCAGTTTCGACGAGCACTCACCAGCACGAGAGGCTTATCTGCTCACCTGCCGGGGTGGGCGGGGCCTGAGAGCTGAGGCTCGGGCTTTGGTTGGATTGAAGGGAGAGGAATGGGGTTGGTGGCGTGAACACAGCCTGAAGGGGGTTAATGCACCACAGCTACCCGGGAAGGCGTCCAGGAAAAAATCTGGACCTGCCAAAGAGGCAAGACACTTTTTCTTCCCTCTTTGTTTCCTGGTGTGTGAGGAGAGGGCATTAAGAGTGCTGCTTAAGGGAGCTCCAGAGACGGGTGCGAGCCACAGCTATCAGTGCAGACAACAGAGACGGCATGAGATGCTAAGGCTGCTGCTGCCGCCACCAAGAAGCCTGTGTGTAAGCACAGGTCACTATCCACAACTCCACTCCCGGGAGCCTGTGCAGCCCGCCACTGCCAGGGCCCTGTGATCCAGGGACAACTTCCCCAGGAGAACGCATGGTGTGCATCAGGCTGGTGCAATGTCACACTGGCCTCTGCTGCCGCAGACTCACCCTGCAGCTGTACCCCTCCTTCCCCACGGCCTGAGTGAGCCCAAGCCCCCGAAACAGCTGCTCCTTTAACCTCGTCCTGTCTGAGCAAAGAACAGACGCCCTTAGGTGACCTAAACGCAGAGGTGGGGCCAAATCCAAAGCTGAACCCCAGGAGCTGTGTGAACAAAGAAGAGAAAGGGAAATTTCGCCTAGCAGCCTCAGGAGCAGCGGATTAAATTTCCACGATCAACTTGATGTACCTGCATCTGTGGAATACCTGAATAGACAACAAATTCAGGAATACCTGAATAGACAACAGGAGGTGGACTTTGGGAGCAAAATATATTATTTTTTCCGCTTTTCCTCTTTTTGTGAGTGTGTATATGTATGCTTCTGTGTGAGATATTGTCTGTATCACTTTCTTTTCATCATTTGTCCTAGGATTCTGTTGATCCATTCTTTTTTTTTATTTTACTTAAAAATTTTTTTTCATAATAATTATTATTATTATTTTTTTTTTTTCTTGCGTTATGCGGGCCTCTCACTGTCGTGGCCTCTCCCACTTGCGGAGCACAGGCTCCGGACGCGCAGGCTCAGTGGCCATGGCTCACGGGCCCAGCTGCTCCGCGGCATGTGGGATCTTCCCGAAACGGGGCACGAACCCGCGTCTCCTGCATCGGCAGGCGGACTCTCAAGCACTGCGCCACCAGGGAAGCCCCATAATAATTATTTTTTAAGAGTTTCTTTCTGTGGTTTACTGTGATACTTGCACCAAGATTTTCTTCTGATGGTTAATTACTGCCATTTTGCCTCTACATCTCCTGACTCCCATTATTTCCATCAAAATCAGGGAAAAAATTTAATTGTAGCATCCATCACCATTAACTTGAATCTACAAATGACAAGCACCATAAATTATTTTAAGTATACTAGTGTCTTCTCACTAATCAACTTTTACTGTCTTACTTCAGGAACTGACACCAGATGTTCCTGGGTGGTATGGGTAAGAAGAGACTGAAGAAACGTTAAAAAAAATGCATTATTATATGATCATTCCCAAAGAATTTATTTTTTGTTTGTTTGTTTGTTTTATCTTTATTTGTTTTCACTTAACAGTATAGCTTGGAAATCACATCTTTATATTGATTTGCCTTCTTCTTCCTTTTTTCCACAATAATACATTTCATTTTATTGATGAACTAGATATCAATTTGTTTTTTACATCTTTATTGGAGTATGATTGTTTTACAATGGTGTGTTAGTTTCTGCTTTATAACAAAGTGAATCAGTTATACATATACATATGTTCCCATATCTCTTCCCTCTTGCATCTCCCTTCTGCCCATCCTCCCAATTTCACCCCTCTAGGTGGTGACAAAGCACCAAACTGATCTCCCTGTGCTATGCAGCTGCTTCCCACTAGCTATTTTAGGTTTGGTAATGTATATATGTCCATGACACTCTCGCGCTTTGTCACAGCTTACCCTTCCCCCTCCTCATATCCTCAAGTCCATCCTCTGGTAGGTCTGTGTTTTATTCCTGTTTTACCCCTAGGTTCTTCATGACTTATTTTTTCTTAAATTCCATATATCTGTGTTAGCATACGGTATTTGTCTTTCTCATTCTGACGTACTTCACTCTGAATGAGAGACTCTAGATCCATCCACCTCATTACAAATAGCTCCATTTCATTTCTTTTTATGGCTGAGTAATATTCCATTGAATATAAGTGCCACATCTTCTTTATCCATTCATCTGATGATGGACACTTAGGTTGTTTCCATCTCTGGGCTATTGTAAATAGAGCTGCAATGAACATTTTGGTACATGACTCTTTTTGAATTACGGTTTTCTCAGGGTATATGCCAAGTAGTGGGATTGCTGGGTCATATGGTAGTTCTATTTGCAGTATTTTAAGGAACATCCATACTGTTCTCCATAGTGGCTGTACTAATTCGCATTCCCACCAGCAGTGCAAGAGTGTTCCCTTTTCTCCACACCCACTCCAGCATTTACAGTTTCTAGATTTTTTGATGATGGCCATTCTGACTGGTGTGAGATGATATCTCATTGCAGTTTTGATTTGCATTTCTCTATTGATTAAGGATGTTGAGCATTATTTCATATGTTTGCTGGCAATCTGTATATCTTCTTTGATTAAATGTCTATTTAGATCTTCTGCCCATTTTTGGATTGGGTTGTTTGATTTTTTGTTATTGAGCTGCAGGGGCTGATTACAAATTTTGGAGATTAATCGTTTGTCAGTTGCTTCAATTGCAAATATTTTCTCCCATTCTGAGAGTTGTCTTTTGATCTTGTTTATGGTTTCCTTTGCTGTGCAGAAGCTTTTAAGTTTCATTAGGTCCCATTTGTTTACTTTTGTTTTTATTTCCATTTCTCTAGGCGGTGGGTCAAAAAGGATCTTGCTGTGATTTATGTCATAGTGTTCTGCCTATGTTTTCCTCTAAGAGTTTTATAGTTTCTGGCCTTACATTTAGGTCTTTAATGCATTTTGAGCTTATTTTTGTGTAGGGTGTTAGGGAGTTATCTAATCTCATACTTTTACATGTACCTGTCCAGTTTTTCCAGCACCACTTATTGAAGAGTCTGTCCTTTCTCCACTGTAAATTCCTGCCTACTTAATCAAAGATAAGGTGACCATATGTGTGAGGGTATATCTCTGGCCTTTCTATCATGTTCCATTGATCTACCTTTCTGTTCTTGTGCCAGTACAATGCAGTCTTGATTAATGTAGCTTAGTTGTAGAGTCTGAAGTGAGGGAGCTTGATTCCTCCAGCTCCGTTTTTCGTTCTCAAGATTGCTTTGGGTATTCGGGGTCTTTTGTGTTTCCATAAAAATTGTGAATTTTTTTGTCCTAGTTCTGTGAAAAATGCCAGTGGTCATTTGATAGGGATTGCATTGAATCTGTAGATTGCTTTGGGTAGTAGAGCCATTTCCACAATATTGATTCTTCCAATCCAAGAACATGTTATATCTCTCCATCTATTTGTATCATCTTTAATTTCTTTCATCAGTGTCTTATAATTTTCACATACAGGTCTTTTCTTTCCTTAGGTAGGTTTATTCCTAGATATTTTATTCTTTTTCTTGCATTGGTAAATGGGAATGATTTCTTGATTTTGCCTTCAGATTTTTCATCATTAGTGTATAGGAATGCCAGATTTTACTGTGTGTTAATTTTGTATCCTGCTACTTTATCAAATCCATTGATTAGCTCAAGTGGTTTTCTGGTAGCATCTTTAGGATTCTCTATGTATGGTATCATGTCATCTGCAAACAGTGAAAGATTTCCTTCTGCTTTTCCAATTTGGATTCATTTTATTTCCTTTGCTTCTCTGATTGCTGTGGCTAAAACTTCCAAAACTATGTTGAACAAAAGTGGAGACTGGGCAACCTTGTCTTGTTCCTGATCTTAATGGAAATTCTTTCAGTTTTCACCATTGAGGGTGATGTTGGCTCTGGGTTTTTCATATATGGCTTTTATTATGTTGAGGAAAGTTCCCTCTATGCCTTCTTTCTGCAGGAATTTTATCATAAATGGGTGTTAAATTTTGTCTAAAGCTTTCTCTGCATCTATTGAGATGATCATATGTTTTTTTCTGCTTCAATTTGTAAATATGGTTATCACGTTGATTGATTTGCATATATTGAAGAATCCTTGCATTCCTGGAATAAACCCCACTTGATCATGGTGCATGATGTTTTTAATGTGCTGTTGGATTCTGTTTGCTAGATTTTGTTGAGGATTTTTGCATCTATGCTAATCAGTGGTACTGGCCTATACTTTTCTTTCTTTGTGACATCCATCCTTGCCTGGTTTTGGTAACAAGGTGATGTTGGCCTCGTAGTATGAGTTTGGGAGTGTTCCTCCCTCTGTTATATTTTGGAAGAGTTTGAGAAGTATAGGTATTAGCTCTTCTTTAAATATTTGATAGAATTTGCCTGTGAAGCCATCTGGTCCTGGGATTTTGTTTGTTGGAAGATTTTTAATGACAGTTTCAATCTCAGTGCTTTTGATTGGTCTGTTCATATTTTTTTACTTTTTCCTGATTCAGTCTTGGCAGGTTGTACCTTTCTAAGAATTTTTCCATTTCTTCCATGTTGTCCATTTTATTGGCATTGCTTGTAGTAATCTCCCATGATCTTTTGTATTTCTTCCATGTCAGTTGTTACTTCTCCTTTTTCCTTTCTATTCTAGTGATTTGAGTCTTCTCCCATTTTTTCTTGATGAGTATGGCTAATGGTTTATCAATTTTATTCATCTTCTCAAAGAAACAGCTTTTAGTTTTATTCATCTTTGTTACTGATTCCCTCATTTCTTTGTCATTTATTTCTGATCTGATCTTTATGGTTTCTTTGCTTCTGCTCACTTTGGGATGTTTTTGTTTTTCTTTCTCTAATTGCTTTAGGTGTAAGACTACGTTGTTTATTCGAGGTGTTTCCTATTTCTTAAGCTAGGATTGTATTGCTATAAACTTCCCTCTTAGAAATGATTTTGTTTCATCTCATAGGATTTGGGTCATTGTGTCTCCATTGTCATTTGTTTCTAGGTAATTTTGTTATTTCCTCTTTGATTTCTTCAGTGATCACTTCGTTATTAAGTAGTGTAATGTTTAGCCTCCATGTGTTTGTATTTTTTACAGATCTTTTCCTGTAATTGATATCTAGTCTCATAGCGTTGTGGTCAGAAAAGATACTTGATACAATTTCAATTTTCTTAAATTTACCAGGGCTGGATTTGTGACCCAAGATATGATGTATCCTAGAGAATATTCCATGAGCACTTGAGAAAAATGTGTATTCTGATGTTTTTGGATGGAATGTCCTATAAATATCAATTAAGTCCATCCTGTTTAATGTATCATTTAAAGGTTGTGTTTCCTTAATTATTTTCATTTTGGATATTCTGTCCATTACTGAAAGTGGGGGTGCTAAAGTCCCCATGATGAATGTGTTACTGTCGATTTCCTCTTTTATGGCTGTTAGTATTTGCCTTATGTATTGAGGTGTTCCTATGCTGGGTGCATATATATTTACAATTGTTATATTTTCTTCCTGGATCGATCCCTTGATCATTATGCAGTGTCCTTCTTTGTCGCTTCTAATAGTCTTTATTTTAAAGTCTATTTTTTTTCTGATATGAGAATTGCTACTCCAGCTTTCTTTTGGTTTCTGTTTGCATGGAATATCTTTTTCCATCCCCTTACTTTCAGTCTGTATGTGTCTCTAGGTCTGAAGTGGGTATCTTGTAGAAAGCATATATATGGGTCTTATTTTTGTATCCATTCAGCCAATCTGTGTCTTTTGGTGGGAGCATTTAGTCCATTTACATTTAAGGCAATTATCGATATGAATTTTCCTATTCCCGTTTTCTTAATTTTTTTTTAGTTTATTATTGTAGGTCTTTTCCTTCTCTTGTGTTTTTTGCCTAGAGAAGTTCATTTTGCATTTGTTGTAAAGCTGGTTAGGTGGTGCTGAACTCTCTCAGCTTCTGCTTGTCTGTAAAGGTTTTAATTTCTAAATCAAATCTTAATGAGATCCTTGCTGAGTAGACTAATCTTGGATGCAGGTTTTTCTCCTTCATCACTTTAAATATGTCCTGCCCGTCCCTTCCGTCTTGCAGAGTTTCTGCTGAGAGATCAGCTGTTAACCTTATGAGGATTTCCTTGTGTGTTATCTGTTTTCTTTTTTCACTTGCTGCTATCAATATGTTTTCTTTGTATTTAATTTTCGACAGTTTGATTAATATGTGTCTTGGCATACTTCTCCTTGGATTTATCCTGTGTGGGACTCTCTCTGCTTCCTGGACTTCATTAACTATTTCCTTTCCCATATTAGGGACGTTTTCAACTCTAATCTCTTCAAATATTTTCTCACTCCCTTTCTTTTTCTCTTCTTCTTCTGGAACCCCTATAATTTGAATAATGTTGCAATTAATGTTGTCCCAGAGGTCTCTGAGACTGTCCTCAGTTCTTTCCATTCTTTTTTTCTTTATTGTGCCCTGCAGTAGTTATTTCCACTATTTTATCTTCCAGGTCATTTATCTGTTCTTCTGCCTCAGTTATACTGCTATTCATCCCATCTAGAGTATTTTTAATTTCATTTTTTTTTTTGTTCATCATTGCTTCTTTCACCTTTAGTTCTTCTAGGTCCTTGTTATATGTTTCTTGCCTTTTATCTATTCTATTTCTAAGATTTTGGATCAAATTTACTATCATTATTCTGAATTCTTTTTCAGGTAGACTTCCTTTTTCCTCTTCATTTGTTAGGTCTGGTGGGTTTTTATCTTGTTCCTTCACCTGCTGTGTGTTTTTCTGTCTTATCATTTTGCTTATCTTACTGTGTTTGGGGTCTCCTTTTTGCAGGCTGCAGGTTCATAGTTCCCGTTGTTTTTGGTGTCTGTCCCCAGTGGCTAACATGGGTTCATTGGGTTGTGTAGGCTTCCTGGTGGACGGGCCTATTGCCTATGTGATGTTGGATGAGGCTGGATCTTGTCTTTCTAGTGGCAGGTCCAAGACTGGTGGTGTGTTTTGCAGTGTCTGTGGACTTATTATGATTTTAGGCAGCCTCTCTGCAAATGGGTGGATTTGTGTTCCTATCTTACTAGTTATTTGGCATAGGGTATCCAGCACTGTAGTTTTCTGGTCATTGAGTGAAGCTGGGTGCTGGGGTTGAGATGGAGAGCTCTGGGAGATTTTCCTCATTTGATATTATGTGGAGCTGGAGGGTCTCTTGTGAACCTGTGTCCTGAAGTTGCCTCTCACACTTCAGAGGCACAGCACTGACTCCTGGGTGAAGCACCAAGAGCCTTTCATCCACACAGCTCAGAATAAAATGGAGAAAGAGTAGAACAAAAGAAAGAAAGAACAAAAGAAAGAAAGAAGGAAAGAAGGGAATGAGGGAGGCAGGGATGGAGAGAGGAAGGAAGGAAGGAGGTAAGGAATTAAAGAAAGAATGAAAGAAGGTAAAATAAAATAAAGTAAGATAAAATAAAATAAAGTTATTAAAATAAAAATTTATTATTAAGAAAAAATATTTTTTAAAGAAAAAACCAACAAAATAAAAAATGAACAAACAAAAAATGGATGGATAGAATGCTAGGACAAATGTTGGAAGCAAAGCTCTACAGACAAAATCTCACACAGAATCATACATATGCACACTCACAAAAGGAGGAAATGGTGAAAAAATCATAAATCTTGTTCTCAGACTCCACCTCTGTAATTTGGGATGATTCGTTGCCTATTCATGTATTCCACAGAAGCAGGGTACATCAAGTTGATTGTGGAGATTTAATCCTCTTCTCCTGAGGCTGCTGGGAGAGATTTCCCTTTCTCTTCTTTGTTTTCACAGCTCCTGGGACTCTGCTTTGGATTTGGTCCTGCCTCTGCGAGTAGGCCGCCAGAGGGCGTCTGTTCTTTGCTCAGACAGTACGGGGTTAAAGGAGCAGCTGCTTTGGGGACTCTGGCTCACTCAGGCCTGGGGGAATTGAAGCACATGGAGTGCCAGGCGAGCCTGCTGTAGCAGAGGACAGCGTGACATTGCACCAGCCTGAGATGCACCGTGTGTCCTCCTGGTAAGTTGTCCCTGAATCCTGGGATCCTGGCAATGGTGGGTTGCACAGGCTCCCTGGAAAAGAGGTGTGGATAATGACCTGTGCTCACATACAGGCTTCTTGGATGCGGTAGCAGCAGCTTTAGCGTCTCATGCCCATCTCTGTTGTCTGCACTTTTAGCTGCGGCTCGCGCCCGTCTCTGGAGCTCCTTTTAGCAGTGCTCTTAATCCCCTGTCCAGGCACACCAGGAAACAAAGAGGGAAGAAAAAGTCTTTTGCCCCTTCGGCAGGTCTGGACTTTTCCCTGGACTCTCTCCCAGGTAGCTGCAGTTTGCTAACCCCCTGCTGGCTCTGTTCATGTCGCCAACCCCAGTCCTCTCTCTGAGCTATGACTGAAGCCTGAGCCTCAGCTTCCAGCCCCGCCCACCCTGGCAGGTGGACAGAGGAGCCTCTCGGGCTGGAGAGTGCCGGTCAGCACTGATTCTCTGTGTGGGAATCTCTCTGCTTTGCCCTCGGCACGCCTGTTGCTGTGCTCTCCTCCATGACTCCAAAGCTTTCCCCCTCCACCACCCACAGTGTCTGCCCGTGAAGGGGCTTCCTAGTGTGTGAAAACCTTGCCTCAATTAGAGCTCCCTCCCACTGGTACAGGTCCTGCTCCTATCCTTTTGTCTCTGTTTATTCCTTTTTCTTTTGCCCTATCCATGTACTTGGATATGTTCTTGCCTTTTGGGAGATCTGAGGTCTTCTGCCAGCATTCAGTATGTGTCCTGTAGGAGTTATTCCACATGTAGATGTATTTCTCGTGTATCTGTGGAGAGGAAGGTGATCTCCGCATCTTACACTTCCGCCAACTTGCTATATTTCAAAAATTATTTTTTGTTAATAACTTTATCTTCTTTTATCTTTATTTTATTTTATTTTATCATATTTATTTCTTTCTCTCTATCTTTTCTCACTTTTATTCTGAGCCGTGTGAATGAAAGGCTCCTGGTGCTGCAGCCAGGAGTCTGTGCTGTGCCTCTGAGGTGGGAGAGCCAACTTCAGGACACTGGTCAACTAGAGACCTCCCAGCCCCAAGAAAATCAATTGGTGAAAATCACCCAGAGATCTCTATCTCAACATCAAGACCCAACTTCACTCAATGACCAGCAAGCTACTGTGTTGGACAACATATGCCAAATAACCAGCAAGACAGGGACACAGTCCCATCCACTAGCAGAGAGGCTGCTTAAAATCATAATAAGTCCACAGACACACCAACACACACCCAGACGTGGACCTGTTCACCAGAAAGACAAGATCTAGCCTCTTCCAGCAGAATACAAGCACTATTCCCCTCTGCCAGGAAGCCTACACAACCCACTGACACAAACTTTGCAAATGGGGACAGACACCAAACACAACGGGAAGTACAAATGTGCAGCCTGTGAAAAGGATACCCCAAACCCAGGAAGATAAGCAAACTGAGAAGATAGAAAAACACACAGCAGAAGAAGGAGCAAGGTAAAAAGCCACCACACCTAACAAATGAAGAGAGAATAGGCAGTCTACATGAAAAAGGATTCAGAATAATGATAGTAAATATGATCCAAAATCTTGGAAATAGAATAGAGAAAATGCAAGAAACATTAATAAGAAACTAGAAGAACTAAAGAGGAAACAACCAATGATGAAAAACACAATAAATGAAATTAAAAATACTCTAGGAGGGATGAATAGAAGAATAACTGAAGCAGAAGAATGGATGAGTGACCTGGAAGATAAAATAGTGGAAGTAACTACTGCAGAGCAGAATAAAAAAGAAACGGATGAAAAGAACTGAGCAGAGTCTCAGAGACCACTGGGACAACATTAAATGCACCAACATTTGAATTATAGGAGTCCCAGAAGAAGAAGAGAAAAAGAAAGTGACTGAGAAAATATTTGAAGAGATTATAGATGAAAACTTCCTTAATATTGGAAAGGAAATAGTTAATCAATTCCAGGAAGCACAGAGAGTACCATACAGGATAAATCCAATGAGAAATATGCCAAGACACATATTAATAAAACTGTCAAAAATTATATACAAAGAAAACATATTAAAAGCTGGAAGGGAAAAACAACAAATAACACACAAAAGAATCCCCATAAGGTTAACAGCTGATCTTTCAGCAGAAACTCTGCAACCCAGAAGGGATTGACAGGACATATTTAAAGTGATGTAGCAGAAAAACCTACAACAAAGATTACTCTACCCAGCAAGGATCTCATTCAGATTTGATGGAGAAACTAAAACTTTTACAGACAAGCAAAAGCTGAGAGAGTTCAGCACCACAAAACCAGCTTTACAACAAATGCTAAAGGAACTACTGTAGGCAAGAAACACAAGAGAAGGAAAAGACCTACAATAACAAACCCAAAACAATTAAGAAAATGGGAATAGGAACAAGCATATTGATAATTACCTTAAATGTAAATGGATTAAGTGCTCCCACAAAAAGACACAGACTGGCTCAATGGATACAAAAACAAGACCCTTATATATGTTGTCTACAAAAGACCCACTTCAGGCCTAGGGACATACACAGGGTGAAAGTGAGGGGATGGAAAAAGGTATTCCATGCAAATGGAAATCAAAAGAAAGCTGGAGTAGCAATTCTCATATCAGACAAAATAGACTTTAAATAAAGACTATTACAAGAAGCAAAGAAGGACACTACATAACAATCAAGGGATCGATCTAAGAAGAAGATATAACAATTTTAAATATTTTGCACCCAACATAGGAGCACCTCAATACATAAGCAAATACTAAGAGCCATAAAAGGGGAAATCAACAGTAATGCAATCATAGTAGGAGACTTTAACACCTCACTTTCACCAATGGACAGGTCATCCAAAATGAAAAAAATAAGGAAACACAACCTTTAAATGAAACATTAAACAAGATGGACTTAATTGATATTTATAGAATATTCCACCCCAAAACAACAGAATACATATTTTTCTCAAGTTCTCATGGAACATTCTCCAGGACAGATCATATCTTGGGTCACAAATCAAGCCATGGTAAATTTAAGAAAATTGAAATTGTATCAAGTATCTTTTATGACCACAAAGGTATGTAACTAGATATCAATTACAGAAAAATGTGTAAAAAATACAAACACATGGAGGCAAAACAATACACTACTTAATAACGAAGAGATCACTGAAGAAATCAAAGTGGAAATCAAAAAATACCAAGAGACGGGCTTCCCTGGTAGCACAGTGGTTGAGAGTCCGCCTGTCGATGCAGGGGACACAGGTTCGTGCCCCAATCCGGGAAGATCCCACATGCCATGAAGCAGCTGGGCCCTTGAGCCATGGGTGCTGCGCCTGCACGTCTGGAGCCTGTGTTCCACCATGGGAGAGGCCACAACAGCGAGAGGCCCACATACCACAAAAAATAAATAAATAAATAAATAATAAAAAAAAATTTTTAAATACCAGGAGACAAATAACAATGAAAACACGACGATCCAAAACTTATGGGATGCAGCAAAAGCAGTTCTAAGAAGGAATTTTATACCAATACAATCCTACTTTAAGAAATAAGAAGCATCTCAAACAAGGAATGTAACCTTGCAAATAAAGCAAATAGAGAAAGAAGAACAAAAAACCCCAAAGTTAGCAAAAGGAATAAAATCATAAAAATCAGATCAGAAATTAAGAAAAAGAAATGAAGGAAATGATAGCAAATATCAATAAAACTAAAAGTTTGTTCTTTGAGAAGATAAAATTGATAAACCATTAGCCAGACTCATCAAGAAAAAAAGGGAGAAGACTCAAATCAATAGAATGAGAAATGAAAAAGGGGAACTAACAACTGACACTGCAGACATACAAAGGATCATGAGAGATTTCTACAAGCAACACTATGCCAATAAAATGGAAAACCTGGAAGAAGTGGACAAATTCTTAGAAATTCACAACCTGCTGAGACCGAATCAGGAAGAAATCCAAAATATGAACAGACCAATCACAAGCACTGAAATTGAAACTGTGATTAAAAATCTTCCAACAAAGCAAAACCCAGGACTAGATGGCTTCACAGGCGAATTCTATCAATCGTTTAGAGAAGAGCTAACACCTATCCTTCTTAAACTCTTCCAAAACATGGCAGACAGACGAACACTCCCAAACTCATTTTATGAGACCACCATCACCTTGATACCAAAACCAGACAAAGATATCAAAAAAAAAGGAAACTACAGGCCGATATCACTGAATAACATAGACACACAAATCCTCAACAAAATACTAGCAAACAGAATCCAACAGCACATTAAAAGCTTCATACACCATGATCAAGTCTGGTTTATTCCAGGAATGAAAGGATTCTTCAATATACGCAAATCAATAAATGTGATACACCATATTAACAAATTGAAGGAGAAAAACCATACGACCATCTCTGTCGATGCAGAGAAAGCTTTCCACAAAATTCAACACCCATTTATGATAAAACCCTGCTGAATATAGGCATAGAGGAACTTTCCTCAACATAATAGAGGCCATATATGACACACCCACAGCCAACATCGTCCTGAATTTTGAAAAAATGAAACTGTTTCCACTAAGAGCAGGAACAAGACAAGGTTGCCCACTCTCACCACTGTTATTCAACAGAATTTTGGAAGTTTTAGCCACAGCAATCAGAGAAGAAAAGGAAATAAATGGAATCCAAATCGGAAAAGAAGAAGTAAAGCTGTCACTGTTTGCACCTGACATGATACTATACATAGACAATCCTAAAGATGCTACCAGAAAACTACTAGAGCTAATCAATGAATTTGGTAAACTAACAGGATACAAAATTAATGCACACAAATGTCTGGCATTCCTATATACTAGTGATAAAAAATCTGAAAGTGAAATCAAGAAAACACTCCCATTTACCATTGCAACAAAAAGAATAAAATATCTAGGAATAAACCTACCTAAGGAGACCAAAGACCTGGATGGGGAAAATTATAAGACACAGATGAAGGAAATTAATGATGTTACAAATAGATGGAGAGGTATACCATGTTCTTGGATTAGAAGAATCAACATTGTGAAAATGACTCTACTACCCAAAGCAATCTACAGATTCAGTGCAATCCCTATCAAACTACCACTGACATTTTTCACAGAACTAGAACAAAAAATTTCACAATTTGTATGGAAACATAAAAGACCATGAATAGCCAAAACAATCTTGAGAGTGATAAACGGAGCTGGAGGAATCAAGCTCCCTGACTTCAGACTATACTACAAACCTACAGTAATCAAGACAGTATGGTACTGGCAGAAAAATAGAAATATAGATCAGTGGAACAGGATAGAAAGCCCAAAGGTTAACTCACGTCCATATGGTCACCTTTTCTTTGATAAACGAAGCAAGAATATACAGTGGAGAAAAGACAGCCTCTTCAATAAGTGGTGCTGGGAAAACTGGACAGCTACATGTAAAAGAATGAAATTAGAACACTCCCTAACACCATACACAAAAATAAACTCAAATGGATTAGATACCTAAATATGAGGCAGGACTCCATCAAACTCTTAGAAGAAAACATAGGCAGAACACTCTGTGACATAAATCACAGTAAGATCCTTTTTGATCCACCTCATAGAGAAATGGAAATAAAAACAAAAATAAACCTAATGAAACTTTAAAGCTTTTGCACAGCAAAGGAAACCATAAACAAGACCAAAAGACAACACTTAGAATGGAGAAAATATTTGCAAATGAAGCAACTGACAAAGTCTTAATCTCCAAAATTTACAAGCAGCTCATGTAGCTCAATAACAAACAAACAACCCAATCCAAAAATGGGCAGAAGACCTAAATAGACATTTCTCCCAAGAAGATATACAGACTGCCAAAAAACACATGAAAGAGTGCCTAACATCATTAATCATTAGAGAAATGCAAATCAAAACTACAATGAGATATCATCTCACACAGGTCAGAATGTCCATCAACAAAAAAATCTAGAAACAATTAATGCTGGAGAGGGTGTGGAGAAAAAGGAACACTCTTGCACTGCTGTTGGGAATGTAAATTGATATACAGCCTTTATGGAGAACAGTATGGAGGTTCCTTTAAAATGTAAAAATAGACTTACTATATGCCCCAGCAATCCCACTACTAGGCATATACCCTGGGAAAACCATAAGTCAAAATGAGTCATGCACAAAAATGTTCATTGCAGCTCTATTTACAATAGCCAGGACATGGAAGCAACCTAAGTGCCCATCAACAGATTAATGGATAAAGAAGATATGACAAATATATACAATGGAATATTACTCAGCCATAAAGAGAGACGAAATTGAGTTATTTGTAGTGAGGTGGATGGACCTAGTGCCTGTCATACCGAGTGAGGTAAGTCAGAAATTGAAAAACCAATACGGTATGCTAAGACATATATATGGAACCTAAGGAAAAAGAAAAGTCATGAAGAACCTAGGGGAAGAGGGGAATAAAGACAGAAACCTACTAGAGAATGGACTTGAGGATATGGGGAGGGGGAAGGGTAAGCTGTGACAAAGTGAGAGTGGAATGAATATATATACACTACCAAACATAAAATAGATAGCTAGTGGGAAGCAGCCACATAGCACATGGTGAGCAGCTCGGTGGTTTGTGACCACCTAGAAGGGTGGGATAGGGAGTGTGGGAGGGAAGGAGATGCATTAGGGAAGAGATATAGGAACATATGTATATGTATAACTGATTCACTTTGTTATAAAGCAGAAACTAACACACCGTTGTAAAGCAATTATACTCCAATAGAAACGTTAAATATATATATACACCCCTTTATGGTAACAACTCTGTAGAAAGTGAGCATAGAGCATAACTACATCAACCTAAAAAAGGCCATATCTGCAAACCCACAGCAAATAACATTATCAATGTTGAAAAACTGAAAGCACTTCCTCTAAGTGCAGGAACAAGACAAGGGTATCCACTCTCTCCACTATTATTCAACATAGTTATGGAAGTCCTAGACACAGCAATCAGAGAAGGAAAAGAAATGAAAGGACTCCAATTTGGAAAAGGAAAATAAACATGTCACTCTTTGCAAGTGACATGAACTGACACATAGAAAATCATAAAGATGCCAGGAGAAATCTGTTAGAACTCATCAATGAATTTAATACAGTTGCATGATACAAAATTAATACACGAATATCTCTTGCATTCCTATACAGCAACAATGAAAGAACAGAAAGATAAACTAAGGAAACGAACCCATTTACCATTCCAACCAAAAGTATAAAATACCTAGGAATAAACCTACCTAAGGAAACAAAAAACTGTGTTCAGAAAACAATAAGAAAATGATGAAATTATCAAAGATAACACAAAAAGATAGAGATACATACCATGTTCTTGGATAAGAAGAATCAATATTTTGAAAATGACTACACTACATAAAGCAATATACAGATTCAGTGCAATCCCTAGCAAATTATTGAAGGCATTTTTCAGAGAATTAGAACAAATAAATTTATAATTTGTATGGAAACACAAAAGACCCTGAGTAGCCAAAGCAATCTTGAGAAAGAAAGAAGGAGCTGAGGGAATCAGGCTCCCTGACTTCAAACTATACTACAGGGCTACAGTAATTAACACAGTATGGTAGGATGACCATCAAGATGGCAGAGGAGTAAGATGTGGAGATCAACTTCCTCCCCACAAATATATAAAAATACATCTACATGTGGAACAACTCCTGCAGAACACCTACTGAATGCTGGCAGAAGATGTCAGACTTCCCAAAAGACAAGTTACTTGCCACATACATGGGTAGAGCAACAGAAAGAAGAAGAAGAAAAAAAACAGAAACAAAAGAATAGGGAAGAGGCCTGCACCTCTGGGAGGGAGCTGGGAATGAAGAAAAGATTCCACTCATTAGGAAGCCCCTTCACTGGAGGAAATGAGGGATGGGGGGCTGTGAAGCTTTGGAGCCATGGAGGAGAGTGCCGCAGCAAGGGTGCAGAGGGAAAAGCAGAGAGATTCTCACACAGAGGCTCAGTGTCAACCAGCACTCAGCTGCCCGAGAGGATTTTCTGCTCAGCTGCTGGGGCAGGTGAGGGCTGGGAGCTGAGGCTCTGGCTTCGGAATTCAGACCTCAGGGAGAGGACTGAGATTGGCTGCATGAACACAGCCTAAATGGGCCAGTGCACCACAGCTAACGAAGAGGGAGTGCAACAAAAAGTTTGGAACTGCCTAAGATCAAGAGACAATTGTTTCAGGGTGACCAATGAGAGGAGATTAAGAATATCACCTAAATGAGCTTCAGAGATTGGCGCAAGCCACAGCTATCAGTGCAGACACCAGAGAGGGGTATGAAATGCTAAGGCTGCTGCTGCAGTCACCAAGAAGCCTGTGTGCAAGCACAGGTCACTATCCATACCTCTCCTCCTGGGAGCCTGTGCATCCCACCACTGCCAGGGTCCCGTTACCCAGGGACAACTTCCCGGGGGAACAAATGGCATGCCTCAGGCTGTTGCAACATCATGATGGCCTCTGCCGCTGAAAGCTCGACCCACATTCTGAACCCCTCCCACTCCCCTTCCTGAGTGAGTCAGAGCCCGCTAATAAGCTGCTCTTTTAACCCTCTCCTCTCTGGGTGAAAAACAGACGCCAGAGGGCGACCTACATCCAGAGGTGGGGCCAAATCCAAAGCTAAACCCCAGGAGCTGTGTGAACAAAGAAGAGAGAGTGAAATTTCTCCTTGCAGCCTCAGGAGCAGAGGATTAAATGTCCACAGTCAACTTGATGTACACAGCATCTGTGGAATACTTGAATAGACAATGAATCATCCAAAAACTGAATCTGTGGACTTTGGGAGTAAATGGAGACCTGGGGTTTCCTGGAAGTGACTGAATAGTTTCTGATTTTTATGTTTATCTTAGGATAGTTTTTAGTGCTTGTCATTATTAGGGGATTTGTATATTGATTTAGTAGCATTCCTTTTCTTAATTAATTTTTATTTTTTATTTTAATATTTTTTTTATTTTAATAACTTTATTTTATTTCATGTCTCTTTTGTTCTCCCTTTTCTTCTGACTTGTGTGGCTGACAGGCTCTTCGTGATCTGGTCAGGTGTCAGGCCTGAGCCTCAGATGTAGGAGAGCCAAGTCCAGGACACTGGACCACCAGAGACCTCCTAACCACAAGTAATATCAATTGACAAGAACTCTCACAGAGATCTCTCTCTCTCAAAGCTAAGACCCAGCTCCACTGAATGACCAGCAAGCTACAAGTGCTTGGCATCCCATGCCAAACAACTAGCAAGACAGGAACACAACATCACACATTAGCAGAGAGGCTGCCTAAAATCATAATAAGTTCACAGACACCCCAAAACACACTACCAGATGCGGTCCTGCCCACCAGAAAGCCAAGATCCAGCCTCATCCACCAGAAACAGGCACTAGTCCCCTCCACCAGGAAGCCTACACAACCCACTGAACCAACATTACCCACTGGGGGCAGACACCAAAAGCAGTGGGAATGATGAACCTGCAGCCTGCAAAAAGGAGACCTCAAACAAAGTAAGTTAAGCAAAATGAGAAGATAGAGAAATACACAGCAGATGAAGGAACAAAGTAAAAGCCCACCAAAACAAAAGAAGGAAGAGGAAATAGTCAGTATCCCTGAAAAATAGTTCAGAGTAAAGATAGTAAACATGATCCAAAATCTTGTAAAAAGAATGGAAAAAAATAATACAAACATTTAACAAGGACCTAGAAGAACTAAAGAGCAAACAAACACTGATTGACAACATGACAAATGAAATTAAAAGCTCTCTAGAAGGAATCAATAGCAGAATAACTGAGGCAGAAGAATGGATAAGTGACCTGGAAGACAAAATAGTGGAGATACCTACCACAGAGCAGAATAAAGAATGAAAACAATTGAGGACAGTCTCAGAGACCTCTGGGACAACATTAAACGCACCAACATTCGAATTATAGGGGTCCCAGAAGAAGAGGAGAAAAAGAAAGGGGCTGAGAAAATATGTGAAAGGAAATAGTCAGTCAAGTCAAGGAAGAGCAGAGTCCCATACAAGATAAATCCAAGGAGAAACACGCCAAGACACATATTAATCAAACTATCAAAAATTAAATACAAAGAAAAAATATTAAAACCAGCAAGGGAAAAACAACAAATAACATACAAAGGAATCCCCATAAGTTTAACAGCTGATCTTCCAGCAGAAACTCTACAAGCCAGAAGAGAGTGGCAACACATATTTAAAGTGATGAAAGGGAAAAACCTACAACCAAGGTTACTCTACCCAGCAAGGATCTCATTGAGATTTGACAGAGAAATTAAAACCTTTACAGACAAGCAATAGTTCAGAGAATTCAGCACCACCAAACCAGCTCTACAATCAATGCTAAAGGTACTTCTCTAGGCAGGTAACACAAGAGAAAGAAAAGACAATAACAAACAGAAAACAATTAAGAAAACAGTAATAGAACATACATATCGATAATGACCTTAAATGTAAATGGATTAAATGGTCAAAACAAAAGACATAGACTGGCTGAATGGATACCAAAAAAGACCCAGATATATACTGTCTACAAGAAAACCACTTTAGACATAGGGACACATACAGATTGAAAGTGAGGGGATGGATAAAGATATTCCATGGAACTGGAAATCAAAAGAACGTTGGAATAGAACTTCTCATATCAGACAAAATAGACTTTAAAATAAAGTCTATTACAGAGACAAAGAAGGAAAGTACATAACAGCAAATGAATCAATCCAAGAAGAAGATATAACAATTGTAAATATTTATGCACCCAACATAGGAGCACCGCAATACATAAGGCAAATACTAATAGCCATAAAATGGGAAATCAACAGTAATATTATCATAGTAGGGGACTCTGTCCACTTTCACCAATGGACAGATCATCCAAAATGAAAATAAAAAAGGAAACACAAGCTTTAAAGGATACATTACACAAGATGGACTTAATTGATATTTATAGGACATTCCATCCAAAAACAATAGAATACACTTTCTTTTCAAGCACTCAAGGAATATTCTCCAGGATAGATCACATCTTGTGTCACAAATCAAGCCTTAGTAAATTTAAGAAAATTGAAATTGTATCAAGTAACTTTCCTGACCACAATGCTATGAGGCTACATATCAATTACAGGAAAAAAAAAAACTGTAAAAAATACAAACATATGGAGGCTAAATGATACACTACTAAATAACGAAGAGATCACTGAAGAAATCAAAGAGGAAATTAAAAATACCTATAAATAAATGACAATGAAAAGATGATGATGCAAAACCTATGGGGTTCAGTGAAAGAAGTTGTAAGTTGAAGTTTATAGCAATACAATCCTACATCAATAAACAAGAAAAAAATCGAAAAAAACCACACCTACACACTTATGCTTAAACTAAAGCAATTAGAGAGAGAAGAACAAAAAGCAAATTAGCAGAAGGAAAGAAATCGTAAAATTCAGATCAGAAATAAATGAAAAAGAAATGAAGGAAACAATAGCAAAGACCAATAAAACTAAAACTGGTTGTTTGAGAAGATAAACAAAATTGATAAACCATTAGCAAGACTCATCAAGAAAAGAAGGAAAAAGACTAAAACACAGTTAGAAGTGAAAAAGATGAAGTAATAACTGACAGTACAGAAATACAAAGGATCATGGGAGATTACTACAAGCAACTATATGCCAATAAAAAGGGCAACCTGGAAGAAATGGATGAATTCTTAGAAAAGCACAACCTTCTGAGACTGAACCAGGAAGAAAGAGAAAATATAAGCACAGCAATCACAAGCACTGAAATTCAAACTGTGAATAAAAATCTTTCAGCAATAAAATCCCCATGATCAGATGGCTGAATACTATCAGAAATTTAGAGATCTAACACCTATCCTTCCAAAACTCTTCCAAAATATAAGAGGAGGAACACTCGCTTTTCTACAAGGCCACCATCACCCAGATACCAAAACCAGACAAAGATGTCACATAAAAAGGAAACTAGAGGCCAATATCACTGATTAATATAGATGCAAATATCCTCAACCAAATACTCAAATACTAGCAAACAGAATCCAACAGCAAATTAAAAGGATCATGCACCATGATCAAGTGGAGTTTATCCCCGGAGTGCAAGGATTCTCCATTATACACTAATCAATCAATATGATATACCACATTATCAAATGGAAGGAGAAAAACAATATGATCATCTCAATAGATGCAGAAAAAGCTTTAGACAAAGTTCAACACCCATTCCTGATAAAAGAACAGAACAGAATACAACTCAGCCATAAAAAGGAATGATATTTTAATACATGCTACACTGTGTATGACCCTTTAAAACATCGCAGTAAGTGAAATAACCCAGTCACATAATGACAAATATTGTGTGATTATACTTATGTGAGGTACCTAGAAAAGGCAAATTCATAGAGACAAAAAGTAGAATAGAGTTTACAAGAGGTTGTTGGAGGCAGATAATGTTATTTATTATTTAATGGATACAGAGCTTTTGTTGAGGGTGATAAAAAAATTGAGGAATAAACTATGGTGATGGTTGCAAAACACTGAAAATGTGATAATGCCATTGTATATTTATGAATGAATTTATGAATTGTATAATTATGAATGGTTAAAATGATAAATACCATGTTTTGTATATTTTACAACAATTAAAATGTAAAATTAAAAACTCACACTAAGGGCTTCCCTGGTGGCACAGTGGTTGAAAGTCCGCCTGCCGATGCAGGGGGCACGGGTTCACGCCCCGGTCCAGGAGGACCCCGCATGCCACGGAGCATCTGGGCTCGTGAGCCATGGCCACTGGGCCTGTGCGTCCAGAACCTGCACTTGCAGCGGGAGAGGCCACAGCGGTGAGAGGCCTGCGTACGACCAAAAAAATAAACAAATAAAACTCACACTGAAAAAAAAAAAAACCTCATTTGAAAGTTTCCCAAATCAGGAACTGACATTTGTGAACTTCTTAAATGAATGATCTCTCTGGTTCCTCTGAATATTTTAGTATATATTTCTATGGTGATGGTGAAATATCTGGGCTACATTGTAGGCTAATGGTATTATTTGCCTAGGTTAATTTTGACTGTCTGTTACTCTAGCTAGTTGCAAAATCAAGATTTTTTTCAAAGTGATTAGCTATTTGTTGCATGTATGTATAAAGTTTTAGTCTTCTTTCTTTGTCTGTTTTGTAGATAAATTGTCAAGAAGAATTATATTTCCTCTATTCAGGTATTCAGTAAATTAGAAAGGGAGAAAATGAGGAAATTTAACAAGGCTAAAGAATAAAGGAGAATAGCACTTTAGAGAATAAGAATAAATCAAAGAACATCTTTTATAAAATAGAGATATACTGTATTCATGGATGTAAATACTGAACATCTAAAGATGTCATTTCAAAGTTATAAGTAGATCTAATGAAATTCATATGAAAATCTAAACAAGGTTTTTGTAAACAAAATTATTCTAAAATGTATTTGGAAAGACAGTAATTTAGAATATCCTAATCAATTTCAAATAAGAAGAATAAACTAGGAGGAATAACTCTAAAGGTTTTTAAGGCTTCTTTTGGAGGTACTAATAATCAAAACTGTGTGGTACTAGTGAAGGGATAAACATAAAAATCAATGGAACAGATCACCACAAAATAGGCCAATCTCATAGTGTCACATTATATATGTTATCATGTATATAACTTTCTCAAAATAACAAAGCTATAGATATGGTGAACAGATTAGCAGTTGTAAGGGTTTGGGGGTAGGGGGAAGAAGGTGGGTGAATAATAAAGGAGTAACATGACAGATACCTTTGTGGTGAGATAAAAGTACTGTATCTTGATTGCTATGCTAGTTACACATACCTACACATGTAGTAAATTGACATAGAATTGTATAGATATATTGTCCAATGTCCACTTCCTGATTTTGATATTGTACTATAATTATGCAAGATGTAAACACTGGGGAAACTGAGTGAAAGGTACATGGTGACTTTATACTATCTTTGCAACTTCCTGTGAATTTATAATTAAGAATTTCAAAATAAAATAGTTTTAAGAAATCTTCCAATGAAAGAAAACTTTTTGAGAATAAAATATTAATAAACACAGATAAAATCAGTGCAAGTAAAGCAAAATACAAATACATTGCAGGAGAATTTCATTTTTCTCTACACACAGATCAGAAATTAAAAATCAGGGTCTCAATTATCTCCTAATCAAAATGAGATGGACTGCAAAAGGTAGCACTGGTGATTTACTTGTAAGTACTGAGGATATAATTAATGTTCTTAGAAAACATGATTTATGTTCAGAAATGAGTCTTTTGTAGCTATAATTATCATGACCATCAACTGAATGTTAACCTGCACCCTTCATACACTCTTGCCCTTTAGTCATTTTGAAAGTTCAGCTTATTTGGTTCTATGTGCTTATTTTCTGTGACAAATAGGTAAGACAAAATAATTAAAAGTTAAATGAAGTAAAATGTACTAACTTCCTACTACCAGCATTTCTCTTTTTTATTGAAATATAGTTGATTTGCAGTATTATATTAGTTTCAGGTGTACAGCATAGTGATTCAATATTTTAATATATTATACTCCATTTAAAGTTATCAAAAAATAGTGGCTATATTTCCCTGTGGTGGACAATATATCCTTGTTGTTTATCTAGATTTTATACAGTAGCTGGTATCTCTTAATTCCATATTCCTATCTTGCCCCACCCCCTTACCCTCTCCCCACTGGTAACCACTAGTTTGTTTTCTATACCTGTGGTCTGTTTCTGTTTTGTTATATACATATTTATGTTTTACATTCCACATGTAAGTGATAGCATACATTATATGTCATGCTCTGTCTGACTTAGTTCACTAAACATAATACATTCTAGGTCAATCCATATTGCATGTGGCAGAATTTCATTGTTTTTAATGGCTGAGTAATATTCCATTATATATATATGATACCTCTATAATCACATCTTATTTATCCATTCACCTACTGATGGACATTTGGGCTGCTTCCATATCATGGACTTGTAAATAATGCTGCTCTGAACTTTGGGGTGCATGTATCTTTTTGAATTAATGTTTACAGTTTTTTTTCAAATATATACCCAAGAGTAGACATGCTGCATCACATGGAAGTTGTATTTTTAACTTTTTGAAGAAATTTCATACTTTTCTCCATAGTTGCTACAAAAACTTACATTCCCACAAACAGTGTACAATGGTTCCCTTTTCTCCACATCCTGGCCATCATTTGTTACTTTTTGATGATAACAATTCTGACAGGTGTGAGGTGATATCTCATTGTGGTTTCAATTTGCATTTCACTAGTAATTAACAATGTTGAGTATCTTTTCATGTGCCTGTTAGTCATCTGTATGACTTATTTGGAAAATGACAATTCAGGTCTTTGGCCCATATTTTATTCAATATTTTATACTGACTTGTATGAGCTATTTATATTTTGGATATTAACCCCTTATTGGTCGTATCGTTTGCAAATATTTTCTCCCATTCAGGAGGTTGCCTTTTCTTTTGTTGATGGTTTCCTTTTTGTCAATGGTCTTTTCTTTTTGTCGGTGGTTTCCTTTTCAAAAGATTTTAAGATTAATTAGGTCCCACTTGTTTATTTTTGCTTTTATTTCTTTCATCTTAGGAGACAGATCCAAAAATATATTGCTATGATTTATGTCAAAAAGTTCTATGTTCTTTTCTAGGAGTTTTATGGTTTTGGGCCTTACATTTAGGTCTTTCATCTATTTTTAATTAATTTTTGTATATGGTGCAAGGAAATGTTCTAATCTCATCCTTTTACATATATATGTCCAATTTTCTCAGCACCACTTATTGTAGAGACTCTATTTTCCATTGTATATTCTTTTCTCTATGTAATACATTAACTGGCCATTATTGTGTAGGTTTATTTCCAGGCTCGCTGCTCTCTTCCATTGAACTATGTGTCTTTCTTTTGTGCCAATATCATGCAGTTATGATTACAGCACCTTTATACTATACTATGAAGTCAGGGAGCATGACCTCCACCTATGTTCTTTTTTCTCAAGATTGTTTTGATAAGTCAGGGTCTTTTGTGTTTCTATATAAATTTTAGGATTATTTGTTCCACTTCTGTGAAAAATGTCATGGATATTTGGATAGGGATTGCCTTAAATCTGTAGATTGCTTTGGATAGTATGGAGATTTAACAACATTAATTCTTCCATTCTAAGAAATTGGGATTAATTTTGATTTATTTGTATCATCTTTAATTTCTTTCATCAACATTTTATAGTTTTCAGAGTATAGGTCTTTCACCTCCTTGGTGAAGTTTATTACTAGTTATATATATATTTTTTTCTTTTTGCTCTGATTTAAGCAAGTTTTTTTTTGCTTTCTCTTTCAGATGGCTCTTATTAGTGTATAGAAAAGCAAAAGATTTCTGTATATTAATCTTGTATTCTGCAAATTGACTGAATTCATTTATTAGTTCTCATAGTCTTCTGGTGGAGACTTTAGGGTTTTCTATATATAGTATCATGTCGTCTTCAAATAGTGACAGTTTTACTTCTTCCCTTCCATTTTGGATGCCTTTTATTAGTATTTTTCTTGTCCCATTGCTATGGTTTGGACTTCCAATACTATGTTAAATAGAAGTGTGAAGAGTGTACATCCTTGTCTTTTTCCTGATTACAATTTTTAACATGAATGTACATTGAATTAAGTCAAATTATTTTTCTGCATCTGTTGAGATGATCATCTGATTTTTGTCTATCCTCTTGTTAATGTTGTGTATTACATTGATTGATTTGTGAATACGGAACCATCCTTATGTCACTGGAATAAATCCAACTAGATCAAGTTGCATGATCCTTTTTATGTATTGTTGCATTTTGTTTGATATTATTTTGTTGAAGATTTTTACATCCATATTCATCAAATATATTGGCCTGTAATTTTCTTTTGTGTGTGTGTGTGTGCCTTTTTCTGGTTTTAGTGTCAGAGTAATGGTGGTCATGTTGAATGAATTTGGGAATGATCTATCATGTTCCACCTTTTTTGGAATAGTTTGAGAAGGATATTTTTTTTTTTTTTTTTCTTCTCTTGTAGGCAGCACATAGAAGGGTCCTTTTTTTTATCCAATCATCCATCCTCTGTCTTTTGATCAGAGCAATTTTTCCCATTGACATTTAAATTAATTATTTCTATCCATTTATTATTGACATTTTATTACTTGTTTTCATGTTGCTTTGTAATTCTTCTCTGTTAATTTGTTCTTTTTGTTTCCTCCTTTATGGTTTGATAATTTTCCTTAGTAGTATGCTTGTCTTCCACTCTTTTTAGTTTTTCTGTATTTTTTGTAGTTATTTGATTTATGGTTACTATGCAGCTCATATACATTGACTTACTACTATATCTACTTGTTCTAAACTATTAGTCATTTAAGTTCAATCATATTTGAAAAGATCTATATTTTTTTAATCCTCTACCCCACCTTCTGTGTTTTTGATGGCATATTTCACATCTCTGTTTATCTCTTCACTGTTTATTGTTGTTATAGTTGCTTTTATAATTTTTTGTATTTTAATTTTCATTCTACCTATTTAAGTGGTTGATTATCAGCCCTTACTATACATTTGCCTTTCCTGATGGGATGTGTACTTTCCTATAGATTCTTACTTCTTTTTATATTCTTTTCTTTTCCACTTAGAGATGAACCTTTAACATTTCTTTTAGGGTAGACTTAATATTGCCAAACCCTCTTAGTTTTGGCTGGTCTGAAAAGTTCCTTATCTCTCCTTCAATCCTAAATGATAAACTTGCTGAGTAGAGTATCCTAGGTTGCAAGTATTTTATTTTTTTCCCCTTTGGCACTTTGGATGTATCATGCCACATCCTTCTGACCTGCAAAGTTTCTGCAGAAAAATCAGCTGATAGCCTTATGGGATTTTCCTTGTATATGACTCTTTGTTTTTCTCTTGTTGTTTTTTGACTTCTTTCTTTATCTAACGTTTGTCATTTTAATTATTATATGTCTTGGTGTGGGTCTGTTTGGGTTCATCTTCTTTGGGAGCCTTTTTGCTTTCCATACCTGGAAATCTCTTTTCTTCTTCAGTGTTTTGGAAATATTCAGCCATAATTGCATCAGATACATTTTCAATCCTCTTCTCTCTCTCTTCTCCTTCTGGTGTCCCTATAATGGGAATGTTGGCATCCTTCATATTATCTGAAAGATCTCTTAAACTCTTCTAATTTCTTGTTTATCTTCTTGCTGTTCTGATTGGTTGATTTCCATTATTTTATCTTCCAAATCATTTATGCATTTTTCTGCATCACTTCGTCTGCTATTCATTCATTCTAGTGTGTTTTTCATTTCCGTTATTGTATTCTTCAGTTTTGACCAGCTCTTTTTATATTTCCTACCTCATTATTAAAATTCTGTGTTAATCTATTATTTTCCCTAATTCAGTGAGCATTCTTATTACTAATAGTTTGAATTCTTCATCCTGTAGATTGTTTATTTATGTTTCATTATTTAATTTTTCAGGCAATTTCTCTTGCTCTTGCAGTTGACACAGGTTCCTCTGTCTTCTTATTTTTCCTTAACTTTCCCTGTTTCTATGAATTTAGGTAAAACAGTTACCCATTGCAGTCTTTAAGGTGTGTCCTTATGTGGGAGCATCTCCATACAGTGCTCATGTGCCCAGTGCCTTTTGTGGGAGAGCCAGATTTGATGTCAATGCAAGTCACATCATTCTGCAAGGTGTGCTGGCAGGTAACACTCTGGTATCAGGTAAAGCTGGAGATGGAGGAGCTAGGGACAGAGCCAAGTATCAGGTGAGGCTTCTCCTCTGCTCAGTGGCTGTCACTGCCCTATTTCAGGCAGTGTCAGATCTCAAGTTGCTGCAGCAGAAGCCCTGAGATTCAGATCCAAGGTGGCTCTGTTCCCTTTATGTGTGTGCTATTCTCTTTTCCAACACTGGCACACTTACCCCAGGGGGCAGCAGTGCTGGAGTGAGAGAGGCCATGCGGGTTTTTAACAGGTGATGAGGTGTGGGCTGCATCAGGCAAGCAGCAGACAGGTGTCTGGGCTGCTTCTGATGCACCATCTGTGCAAGCGTCAGTAATGGCTGTCCCGCTCTGCTCAGAGGCAGCTTAGAGTCTGAGTTCTTTCATCACTTATACCTGATCACTCCCTTCAGCCTCTGCCACTCCCATCCTGTTGTGGCACCATGCCATAAGGCATGCAGGGCCCACATGTTCCCTAAAAGTTTTTTCAGGTTGTGGGCTTTGGTGATCTGGCCTCAGTCAGAGATCAGGACCACCTCTGATGCTCTGCCTGTATAAGTGCCTTCAATGGCTTCCCCTGCCCAGTTCAGTTGTTGCCTGGTTCTAAGTCAACTCTGGGCCCCACAGTTGAGCTCACTCCCTACTTATGCCAGCTGTCAGTTTAGTATAGAGCTGCAATATGAGGTAAGCAGGGACTGAAGCATTTGCTCCTCTCAGGCTGGAATCCAGGCAGCCACTGGAGCAGTCCTTAATCTGTGCTCTCTAGCCTGCCTTGGGAGAAAGCCAGTGCTCTTGAGTTCATAGTGAGTGTATTATAGACTTTCCACAGCTCTCCTGTTAGTCCCAGCAGCCCTCCAACCTGTCAAGGGGGCTTAACTTACCTCTGCCCTCTGTTGGGATCCAGACTGTAATACCCAATATGTGGCTCAAACTGCTCACTCCCCAGGGCTGATCTCCATCCATGTAATCTCCCATTTCCTCTGAATACCCTCTCAGGGCCACAGGCCTCGACCTGATTGCCTCTGTTTCCTTCCTACCCTATTTCGTGTGGAACTTTCTTATCACTTTGGATGTACAGGAGTCTTCCTGCTGGTTTCCAGTTAGTTTTCAGTGAGAATTGTTCCACATGTAGATATATTTTTGATGTGTTCATGGAAGGAGGTGAATTTTACATCATCCTACTCTGTTATGGTTCTCAGTTCACATAAGTTGATGGAAGGGACTTATATTCTATATGAATAAATTTATAGCTTTACTGCAACCTTCGTAATCCTAATTGTGGGTTAATAGTGAGTTACTCTTGAAGGACATCTAACCTCAGTATGACATATTTCTGCAATTTATTTATTTTTTTTCTTTTTTGATTAAGGATAGATTCTCCAACTCTACATTCTACAGAAGAGCTCAAGAATATGTAGAAATATTAATACCATTCTCCATGATCTATGCTTCTTCCTCGAATACTGGAGACTTTATTTTTTCTGGTACCATAGCTGCCACTAACAATTTCAGTCCTTTTTTTTTTTTTTTTTTGTGGTACGTGGGCCTCTCACTGCTGTGGCCTCTCCCATTGTGGAGAACAGGCTCCGGACGCACGGGCTCAGCAGCCATGGCTCACGGGCCCAGTCACTCTGCGGCATGTGAGATCTTTCTGGACCAGGGCACGAACCCATGTCCCCTGCATCAGCAGGCAGACTCTCAACCACTGCGCCACCAGGGAAGGCCCTCAGTCCTCTTTTGATATACATTTTAATAAACCTTTTGAATCTGAATATCTTCAATTAAATGTAAATATCAGTCTTTTTTTAAATATCAGTCTTATGGAAACTGTCTTGTATATTTAAAAATCCATATTTCATTAGGACGATATGTTGTATTTAATTCTTCCAAATCAGAGGAATTCTAGGTATCTTTAAGCAAGGTGATTTGTTTTAAACTTATAGAGTGTGTAACTGTTTAAAATACAAGCTTAAAAAGCTTATATTGGCTGAATTTGATACTATGATTCTGAATAACTGTCCTAATATGAAATACTTTTCTTTGAGATATTTTGATTTTGAGGTTAGCATGATGGTAAAAAAAATATGACATTTTGATGCAGTTATTTTGATGCAATTGTTGAACTCTAGTACATTTTAAGCAACCTTAAAACATCAAACCAGTCAGCTTTGTTCTTAAATATTACCATATTAAATTTGAAATAGAAAATATTACCACATCCCCTTGAGCTTTCCTTGCCCTAAGATTGGGTGTGGTTTTGGTACCATATGGCACATAAAGCACATATCACCTAAAGACATATAATTACCATACTTGCTAATCACAGAAAATCTTATTAAGCATTCTAAGTAGTCTCCTTATTCTTTTGGAATTCACTAGTATCAAATCACTTCCCTGATATCTCCCAGAGACACCTGCAAATTTTTTTTTTTACTTTTTAAACAGGGAGTTCATTATATTTGGGAAGAGAAATTAACAAAATAAATCTCCAAAGCAGATATATTCCTGTAAAATTATTTTAAAAGGTGAATTTTAAAATTCTACTAGTATATAGGCAGTAAAGAAAACTGAAAGTCAGAACCGAAAGAACCAAAGTCAGATAGTTTCATGTTTCTCTGCAACAGTAAACATTTATGTGTAAACACAAACAGAAAGATATTCTCAAATAAGCAAAGGCTTTGTGAATATATTACTCACATGGTCTTTATAAAAATAATTACTCAAAAACATATTCCAACTGAATTAGAAATTGATCAAATCTTAATAAGTCAAGAAAAGAAGAGTAGTATAAAAGGACAACTGGTGAGTCTTAAAATCAATGAGTCATATAAGATTAAGTAATAAATTATTATTATATCAAAAATAAATGAATGCTTAAAAAATCCTGAAAAAGAAGAGTCACACGCTAAATTAAATAAATAGCCAAAATTAGTTTACTCCCTGATTGAATGAACAGAACTCAGAAAATGGGGAGGACAGAGTAAAAATAAAAGTACTTTAAATCAGTCATAATAATGAATATAGTAATGACACCTTAAATGCTTTCCTCCAAAATGAGTTGTAATCCAGGTAATTTCTACACAAAACAACTACTTTTGTTTTTAAAATGAAATATATATTTAAAGGATTAGAATCAAGTTTTGGTGGCTCTCAATCTAATGTATTTAGTGTACTTTACTGGAATCAATAAGATTAACAAAGGGCAAGACTTTTGGTATATTCTTGATGGAATTATAGACTCAAAAGCAAACTTGGAGGTCACTCTGTCTCCTATGAGATGTCTAAATTTATCTGTTATTATTTTGTCTTAATAAAATGGAAATTTTATTCCTGTTGGAATAAGTCAACTTGTATATAAATTGTTTGACAGTTGTAGCAATGACATCACTACTGAAAACACTACTAACTGCTTGGGGTTAGTCTTTAATTTGATAGCTTATATAGATAAAGAAGGGGTATTAAATACTTCTCATGTGGTAAAGTTGCCAGCTTGAGGCAAATTGTGTTTTTTCCTAGATTTAATCATGTTAGGCCTGTCTGGAGGTCTCAAGAAAACTGTCACTATTTCCATGCAATAACGACTGCCCCTTTACTGAGAGCAGTATTTCTGAAACTTTGTTTGATCAAAGGATATATTAGAGAGCTAATCTTTTTTTAAATTAATTTTTATTAGTGTATAGTTGCTTTACAATGTTGTGTCAGTTTCTGCTGTACAGCAAAGCGAATCAGCTATACATATACATATATCCCTTCCTTTTTGGATTTCCTTCCCATTTAGGTCACCAAAGAACATTGAGTAGAGCTACCTGTGCTATACAGTAGGTTCTTGTTAGTTATCAATTTTATACATAGTAGTGTATATATGTCAATCCCAACCTCCCAATTCATCCCACTCCCTCTTCCTCCCTTGGTATCCATACATCCATTCTCTATGTCTGTGTCTCTATTTCTGCTGTGTAAATAAGTTCATCTCTATCATTTTTCTAGATTCCACATATAAGCAATATTATATGATATTTGTTTTACTCTTTCCAACTTATTTAACTCTGTATGACAGTCTCTAAGTCCATCCACATCTCTGCAAATTGCACAGTTTTGTTCCTTTTTATGGCTGAGTAATATTCCATTGCATATATGTACTGCATCTTCTTAGAAAGCTAATCTTAAACTAAGACTTTATTTGATTATTATTGCCTTGAGATGTTCCATGGCACCTGTTGATTCTATCATGTCCTCTGCTGCCACTTACTATATATCTTCTACAAATGACTCATGGTAGTTTTCTAGATTATTTTATTTGATTAAAATCATGGGAGTCAACACAGTTCATTGTTTTTAAAATCCGAATTCAAAGAGTCCTCTTATACAGGTTTTGTGCTCTTTCCTTCACTGATTCTTTGAGTTGAGGATTTACCTGAGCATGAATACCCTTATTTTTAATTTTTAGTGTTAGCTTTTCTATATATTATAAGTGGGAAACATGACAAGTACTTTAGTCATTACCCAAAGGTACCTACTAGCCTGCCACACACACTTGATCTAGTTCAACAGGACACTGTTTAAATCATAATGTGTTGAATCTTATAATAGCCCATGAAATATAATGTATGCTTGGCTTGCAATAGAAACAAAAATAGTAAGAGATGATGGAAATGATTGAAATATAGTTTATGTGTTTTCAGAAAATTTATTTCAGAAACAAAAAGCCAAAAATAAGTAAAACAAATGAAAACAGTTTCATTTAAACCCAAATAGATAAAGATAAATGACTGCATTCTCTTAAAATGCTTACTATAAAATATGACATACTTTTGTTTTAAATTATAAAATGTACATTGACTTTAAAAACAATTTTTATGCTTGAAAATAGAATAATATCCTCAATGCAGGTAAAATATCAATTCTACCATTTACTATTATTTCCATGGTATTTTTCACACAGATAGTCATCAAAGTAGAGAGAAATGCAGGAAACACATTTTCCAATATTTGTTTCCTTGAATTAGGCTAATTCAGACTAATCTTTCAGTTCAAGTTTTATAAGAGCTTTGTTTCTGTTTTTAAATTAATTTTTATCAGAGTATAATTGATTTACAATGTTGTGTTAGTTTCTGCTGTACGGCAAATGGAATCAGTTATACATACACATATATACAATCATTTTTAGATTATATTCCCATATAGGTCATTACAGAGTACTGAGTAGAGTTCCTGTGCTATACAGTAGGTTCTTATTAGTTACCCATTTTATACATAGTAGTATGTATATGTCAATACCAATCTCCCAATTTATCCCTCTCCCCCCCTTTACTCCTTGGTAACCATAAGTTTGTTTTCTATACCTGTGACGCTATTTCTCTTCTGTAAACAGGTTCGTTTGTAATTTTTTTTTTTTTTGGCTGCATTGGGTCTTCATTGCTATGCACAGGCTTTCTGTGAACAGACCAGTCACAAGCACTGAAATTGAAACTGTAATTAAAAATCTTCCAACAAACAAAAGTCCAGGACTAGATGGCTTCACCAGTGAGTTCTATCTGACATTTAGAGAAGAGTTAACACCCATCCTTCTCAAACTCTTCCAAAAAATTGCAGAGGAAAGAACACTCCCAAACTCATTCTATAAGGCCACCATCACCCCAATACCAAAACCAGACAAACATAGTACATAAAAGAAAATTACAGACCAATATAACTAATGAATATAGATGCAAAAATCCTCAACAAAATACTAGCAAACTATCCAACAACACATTAAAAGGATAATACACCATGATCCAGTGGGATTTCTCACAGGGATGTAAGAATTCTTCAATATATGCAAAGCAATCAATATGATACACCATATTAACAAACTGAAGAATAAAAACCATATGCAAAACAAGCTTTTGAAAAAATTCAACATTGATTTATGAAAAAAAAAGTGGGCATAAAGGGAACCTAACTCAACATAAGAAAGGCCATGTACGACAAACCCACTGCAAACATCATTCTTAATGGTGAAAAATGGAAGGCATTTCCTCTAAGATCAGGAACAAAACAAGGATGTGCACTCTCAACACTATTATTCAACATAGTTTTGGAAGTCCTAGCCATGGCAGTCAGGGAAGAAAAAGAAATAAAAGGAATACAAATCAGAAAAGAAGAGGTAAAACTGTCACTGTTTGCAGATGACATGATACTGTACATAGACAATCCTAAAGATACCACCAGAAAGCTACTAGTGTTAATCAATGAATTTGGTAAAGTTGCAGGATACAAAATAAACACACAGAAATCTCTTGCATTCCTATACACTAACAACAAAAGATCAGAAAGAGAAATTAAGGAAACAATCCCATTCACCATTGCAACAAAAAGAATAAAATACATAGGAATAAACCTAAGGAAGAAAAACACCTGCACTCAGAAAACTATAAGACAGTGATGAAGGAAATCAAAGATGACCCAAATAGATGGAGAGATGTACCATGTTATTGGATTGGAAGTATCAATATTGTGAAAATGACTATACTACCCAAAGCAAACTCTAGATTCAATGCAATCCCTATCAAATTATCGATAGCATTTTTTACAGAACGAGAACAAAAAAATATTAAAATTTGTATGGAGACAATAAAGACCCAAAATATCTAAAGCAAATTTGATGGAAAAAAATAGAGCTGGAGGAATCAGACTCCCTGACTTTAGACTATAATACAAAGCTACAGTAATCAAGACAATATGGTGCTGGAAAAAAAGCAGAAATATAGATCAATGGAACAGGACAGAAAGCCCAGAGATAAACCCACACACGTATGGTCAACTAATCTATGACAAAGGAGGAAAGGATATACAATGGAGAAAAGACAGTCTCTTCAATAAGCGGTGCTGGGAAAACTGGACAGCTACATGTAAAAAAATGAAATTAGAACACACCCTAACACCATACACAAAAAATAAACTCAAAATGGATTAAAGACCTAAATGTAAGACCAGACACTATGGAACTCTTAGTGAAAAACATAGAAAGGTCACTCTTTGACATAAATCTCAGCAAGATATTTTTTGACCCACCTCCTAGAGTAATGGAAATAAAAACAAAAATAAACAAATGGGACCTAATTGTAAAATAGATAGCTACTGGAAAGCAGCTGCATAGCACAGGGAGATCAGCTTCATGATTTGTGGCCATTAGAGGGGTGATATAGGGAGGGTTGGAGGGAGGGGAAAGAGGGAGGGGATATGGAGATATATGTATACATATAGCTGATTCACTTTGTTATACAGCAGAAACTAACACAACATTGTCAAGTGATTATATTCCAATAAAGATGTTAAAAAAAAACTTACACAGAAAAGGAAACTATAAACAATATGAAAAGGCTTTCCTCAGAATTGGAGAAAACATTTACAAACGAATCAACTGACAAAGGATTAACTTCCGAAATATATAAACAGTTCATGCAGCTCAATATTAAAAAAATAATAATAATAATAAAAAAACTGACAGAAGACCTAAATAGACATATCTCCAAAGAAGACATACTGATGGTCAGAGGCACATGAAAAGCTGCTCAGCATAACTAATTATTAGAGAAATATAAATCAAAAATGCAATGAGGTATCAACTCTCAACGGTTACAATGGGCATCATCAGAAAATCTAAAAACAACAAATGCTAGAGAGGGTGTGGAGAAATGGGAACCTTCTTGCACTGTTGGTGGGAATGTAAATTGATACATCCACTATGGAGAACAGTATGGGGGTTCCTTAAAAACTAAAAACAGAATTACCATACGACCCAGCAATCCCACTACTGGGCATATACCCAGAGAAAACCATAATTCAAAAAGACACATGCACCCCAATATTCATTGCAGCACTATTTACAATAGCCAGGTCATGGAAGCAGCCTAAATGCCCATCGACAGACGAATGGATTGAGAAGATGTGGTACATATATATAACGGAATATTAGTCATAAAAAGGAATGAAATTGGGTCATTTGTAAGGACGTGGATGGACCTTAGGACTATCATACAGAGTGAAGTAAGTCAGAAAGAGAAAAGCAAATATATATTAACGCATATATGTGAAATCTAGAAAAATGGTACAGATGAACCAGTTTGTAAGGCAAAATTAGAGACACAGTTGTAGAGAACAAACATATGGACCCCAAAGGGGGAAAGGGCGGAGGTGGTTGTGGTGGCATGAATTGGGTGATTGGGATTGACATATATACACTAATATGTATAAAATAGATAATTAATAAGAACCTACTGTATAAAAAAATAAAATTCAAAAAAATAGCCTAATGCCTGAAACATCATTGTATTTACAGAAACTGAATATTTCTGTTCTGTATGAAACACCTAAAAGACACTAGTCACCTACTAACATGCATTCATGTACTTGAATATAGTTGAGTCTTTGCATTAGATAACTATATTAAATAACCATAATTCATTTTAAATGATTAAAACCTTTTCAATTAAATAAAAATATTATTACTTCCTAATGCATCAAATATCCACAGTATCTAGCAGTGAAATTTTGAATAATATGAAAAATGAATATTTTCTAAATCTTATAGATTTCAGCAATTTCAAAAGGTAATTTCAAATTCATGTTTGCCTAATTGATACAGAAGGCAAAATAATGATGAGGATTATTTTATTTTATAAAAAGACCAGTTGTTTTTAAGTTTTGAGAGGAAATAAGTATTAAAATGTGTAAACACTTTTAAAAGATTTAATTTTTTTCTATGTGCAATCCAGTCAATGAATATTATCCAACCATCAGTGATAATATACTCACTAACATAAACTCACATTTGCTGAGATTTATAAATAAAAAACAAGATCATTCTTATTTTGAATGATCAAAAATCTTTGTTACATATTAACTTATCTTGATAATTCTCTTTGCTTCAGGAGAAACTGTGATTCATAGCTACTGTGTCTATTTTGTATTATTCTTGATTCAAATGTACAGAAACTGCTGTCAAGACAGCAAGCAAGGTATATACCACACTAAATCCCTCTCCTCTTTCTGCTCTTCTATAGTGTTGATTTTTCTGAAACAATCATTTCCTCTTACATTTAGTGTAATAATTAAAAGCACAGGCTCTGGAATAAAAATCTCAGCTTTTGGCTGTGTGACCCTGACTTAATCATTCTCTGCATCAGTGTCTTCAGCTCTTAGAATGGGGAAAGTGATTATGTCTATATCACAGGGTTATTGTTAGGATCAAATAAGATAACTCATATATAGTGCATAGAAATTATGCTTCACATACAGAAATCAGTCATCACTAATTACAAAAATAAAATAATAAATATTTACTTATATGATTAATCTATGAGCAAGGTCAATGTCACTATTTTGCATTCTCCTCCCCCCGTGAAAAAAGTCTTCTAAAAGCCTTTCTATTTGTTTAATTCACGTAGATAATTTGTGATTAACTTCTCACTTGTAAGCTTAAGGTTTATGTGCTCAATTCCAAAATAAATTTAGAACATAATGCAAATTATAAGAGCCAAATTGTGTAAAATGCTTATTTTTCAATACATTTTACCAGAATAAAAACCATGGCTATCTAGTGTGTCAGTCTGGTGGAAGTTGTAAGTGTTGATCCACTTTAAGAACAAGGTTACCAAGGCTTGTGTTTGCAAGGCTATTAGGAATGCAAGATCTGCTTTTTTTTTTTTTTTTTTTTGCGGTACGCGGGCCTCTCACTGTTGTGGCCTCTCCCGCTGCGGAACACAGGCTCCGGACGCGCAGGCTCAGCGGCCACAGCTCACGGGCCCATCCGCTCCGCGGCACGTGGGATCCTCCTGGACTGGGGCACGAACCCGCGTCCCCTGCATCAGCAGGCAGACTCTCAACCACTGCGCCACCAGGGAAGCCCAAGATCTGCTTTTTTGATAGGCGATCAAGGTCACACACTCCATAAAATTTTCCACAAACCACCTATGTAGTAATGGCTCTTCTGATCTTTGTCAAACTCATGGGCAATATTCCTGGTATAAAAAGAAATGATGATATAAAATAAATATTAGTATTTTAGGATATATAAGATTATTTGTATATTGATATAATTGCTTGCTGGTTATCTTTTCATGCTTAATCTTCCTGTATGTTCTGGTAATCTACTCCTATAATATTCTATTAGGTACAGTAAAATATTATTCTTTATCTGAAATATTCAAGTCTTATAAAAAGCATTATATATATATATATATATATATATATATATATATATATATATACGAAAGGGTCATCACCAGCTTTTCACTTATCTCCTATTTTAATTTTATTTATTCCTCTCATTCTAACCTCCAAGGTTGTTATTAATCAACTTAAGAAGACAAAATTACTCTTCCCTTTGCTCACATAATCAATACACTGCCAATATATTTTTATTACTTTATATAATGATTCAGGTTACTATGAATATGAGGGACGCTATTTAAATTCTTCTTCTGCTATATTATACTTACAGATAACTTGTACATGGAATTTGGATAATTCACCTGTTTGATTTTTCATTCCTATTACTTTGACCCAAACAATTCATGCTCTACTTTTTGCTATGCAACTGTCAGCAATGGTAAACAGACACATCACATTGACTCTTCCACTTTCATGTAGCACCTAAATCAAATGCATCTGTAAATGTATGCTATAAACTATACATCTCTTGCTCAGATAAGATGAAGACTGAGTGATGTTAATGATAATGACATCTACTCTGTAAGAATAAGTAAAATAACTGGACAATGTTTAACTGCAGTACTTGGTATAGACTCACGTTCATTTTATTTGTAGCTTTCAGAATTCTTGATCAACGTATTTTACCAATAGAAAACAGCTAAATCATAAATATAGCATTTCTCCCTATTTGCATCTTCTCACCTACTCAAGAATTATTGCTTGTATTTTACAAGTAAATTGAACTATTCATTTATATTTCAAGCCAAAAATTCCTTTCAGAAAAAAAAATATCTAGTAATAAATAACAATACAAGCAATTCTCGTTTACATAGCCTGTTGGGACCATTTTCCATGGATTATTACAAGCCTTCAATAACAACAATTAAATTAGACATAAATCCATAGAATTTAGGTAAGACAATCATTTTTAGTCTATGCAAAGTTTTATAAGTAATTTTTAAAACTCTCTAGTAATAGGAACACACCAAAATGACAAAATGACACAAGGGCAGAAACTGAAGAGTTTGGCTTTTGGTTAAATACTTATATGTAATTTGTCAGCTCTAACCATAGGCAATTACAAATGCTTTATCTGACAGGCCTCATGGGGGAAGCTACCCTCTCCATAGCAGACTTAGTGTACAGCCAGTGCATTGTAGTTTCTGAAGTGAGTTGCAACCAAGGGCTCAGGCGTCCTTTGCTGGTCATGTTCTTTCATATATTTACATTTTTAACACAGGTGCCTTTATTCCAGGTCTCTTTATCTGAGGATTGGGTTGAAGTCCTCTTCAGGTGTCTTTGCATAGATCTCCTTATAGGTTAATGAGGGGAAAAATTTGAAGACAATTTTCCCCACTCCGATTCAGTCAGTATCCAGTAATCTTCCACTCCTAGAATTTTCCTCTTAACCTTAACTCTCCCTTGAGCCCAGAGTCCATAAAACTCCTGAAGGCTTTTGTTCAGGGCTCCTTCAGCAGTGAGACAACCACCCCATCTATGCTGATCTACTTGATAGCAACCAGTGCACCACTCCACTGGGAAAAATGAAACAGGAGGAGCCTGCACTTCCTCCAGTTTTAGACTCTTGCTTATAACATCACAGGAAGTTATTTCATTTTGTCTAGTTGCTTTAATCAGCTACTCTGACACCTGATAGTTCAGCACTTTCTTCCCAACCTCTGCTGAACTTACAGAAACTGAAGTGACAGGAGAATAAAGAGAAGTGTTTCAAAATTATTTCTACCTAGTCGTATGGGGTAGTTGATAACAAGTAAAATATCTGATTGTAATCAGTAAATTCAGTCAAAAAAGGAAAACCCAATAATACTGTGTAGACACAAAGGGTCTTCAGAAAATGTGGAATATAGTCTATATGCCTGAATTAAGTCATTTGTGTTTCCTGATCATAGGATATCGTCCAACCCATATCTATTCCCATAAGCTTGTTACAGTGCATTTTGTACCCATTATATGGAAAGGGTTTTGAAAAATAGCAGTGAAAAAGGCAGTAATGGCAAGAGATTAAAAGTATGTGTTCTGGTATAGACCTGCCTGTATTTAAATTCCAGCTCCACTGGTTACTGACTTCCAAACTTGGCATAAATTATACTTTCTGTGCCTCATTTTCCTCATTTATAAATTGAGGTAGTAATGGTCCTTATCTTTTAGCATAATTCTGAGGATTAAATGAGATAATGAACATAAGGCCAGTGTCAGACAAATATGATAACCACTGTGCTACAGAAACATGAGGCTGTTTCCAGAGTAATTGATTCAATGTGTGAAACTACAATTAGCAATATTGTGATGGTGTTATATGTTCTTTTATTTTAAAAGTGTTCACGTTTCTCTTAATCTCCTGGGAGTTTTGTAAAAATGCAGTTCCTCAGTTCTTAACACAATGCAATTGAATCAGAAGACCTGGGTGTGAAACCTGGGAATATATATTTTTAACAATATGCCCAGGTGGCTCTTATACACACTCAAGTTTGAGAACCATTACTTCAGCCTCTTTCATTCAGATGTTGTTTTGCCACTGATTTCAATACACTCCTGCTAGTTTAATTCTATTTTTTTGATGTTATATTTATTCCCCTCCCTATAGGTAATCAACATGGGGCACTTACCACTTTCCCCCTTAGACTGTAGATACTTATTTTCATGCTTTATATTTCCAACTTAGTTTTAGCTCCTTGAGATCATGGTTCACATCAGATCTCTTTGAGCCTTTCCCACACTGTTTCACCCATATAATTAGTTAATATTAGCTTACTATATAGTATTATCAGAGTTTACATATTATTTATTAAACCATGTACTATTGAAAGTGCTTACTCCCCTGTTACTTCAATGGAGTTACCAGTCAACAATGAAATGATCAAAAGACTCAAACCAATGTAATTAGAAAGAGAAGCCAAAACACTCAAGAACTAATGAATTTTATATTCTCCATTATGGTTAAGAAGAAAGAAAGAATATTGTAAAATATGGGCTGAGTCAGAAAATATGGTCTTAATGGGATTTAAAGCCCTAGTATAAACTGCTTTTGATGATGATATTTTCTGTCAACAAAAAAACAAAAAAACAAAAAACAGGCAAGTGACAAAAATTAAAGATGGCAGAAATTTTGCCTTTTTTTATCCCAGGATGGTGTCCTTCTAAAAAATGATTAAAAACAAGAAAAAGGTGTTTTGGCTTTGTTCATCTGTTTTGTGTGTTATTTTATAGATGTAAAATGGTTGGAATATGATATAAGAGAAACACCTACCTTCCGTCTGTAAACAAAGCACTTCCTTTAAGAAAATTCACTATCATCCATATAACCACTAAACACCATAGCCTTCTACAATTCTTTTGCCTATTCCAAAAATTAATTGAGAGATCCAGAAGATGCCTAGAGACTGTACAGTAGGAAATTAGGCTTTTTGGATTGTGAGTCTTTAAGCTCTTAATGCATTTTTGAAATTTCATCCGTCATTATAATCAGACAAATTTGATGTGCAGAATTCATATATTTTTATTTTTGTGGTTACGGTCCTATGTAATTCTCATTCTTTTTTCTAACTTTAATAGATTTTAAAGAAAAACAAAGAGATATCAACCATGACATTTTTTTACAGGATAATTAGATAAGAAAAAAATGAATAGGAAATAAGTTCCTTTTTCCTGGAGTGTGTAAGTGCATGTGTACATAAAACATTTTTCATGCAAAATTTCTGAGAAGTTGTGATGTGAAGTACTTTACATCAACAAAAGCTGTAACTACAATTATCTTTTAAATATTTGGTATGAGAAGTATATGCTTGGGTTCATAATTATAAATCATAATTTAGGTAATGCAATGATTAAGTTTAAAGTTTAAAGCTTGCTGGTGGAACCATTAAAATAAACAAGTCTCGGTAATAAAAACACAGACCTACTAGAGAATGGACTTGAGGATATGGGGAGGGGGAAGGGTAAGCTGTGACGAAGTGAGAGAGTGGCATAGACATATACACTACCAAACGTACAATAAATAGCTAGTGGGAAGAAGCTGCATAGCACAGGGAGATCAGCTCTGTTGTTTGTGACCACTTAGAGCAGTGGAATAGGGAGGGTAGGAGGGAGGGAGACACAAGAGGTAAGAGATATGGGAACATATGTATATGTATAACTGATTCACTTTGTTATAAAACAGAAACTAACACACCATTATAAAGCAATTATACTCCAATAAAGATGGTAAAACAAATAAAAACGAACAAGTCTCATATGATAGTAAATAAAAGTTCTTACCATGTCTAGAAGTATAATTGATGTAGCCTGTCTTTTTCACATTTAGTTTTCAAAACAAAGCCCTATAAAAGACAGTAGGAAATTTCATAGCCTTTTGCTTGCCATGGCTCCACACCTTCTTTGGCAGTTCATGTGTGGTTGAGAAGAGACTTCCCAATTCCAGATACCTTCCTTGGAAAGACGATAAAGACTGGAACTTACTTGCAATTCTATTTGTCTGGGGGCTTATTAAGGAAATCACCTCTCAGATTCAGAGCACTAATGGGACCAGTGGCATGGTTTGGATATCAGACTGAAGACCACTGAAAACAATGACAGGCAGCATGGTGCAGTAGAGCTGTAGAAGGTCTTTAGTCTCATGGTGTCTGAGGGCAGATATCATGGGCAAAGGAATACAAAAGAAATCTGAGTCTTCTGAGAATAAGCCAAAGTGAAACATTTAGGGACATCAAGACAGTTTAAAGCAGAATTGTTTACATGGGAACTGTAATGAAAGCATACACACACAGGGCTAGGGAATATCAATCCCCAGAAAATGTTTGAGAGGACTATTTACACTGTGCTGATTAGTAAACGGTTCTGATTCGGCTCAATTCACTGATTAGTGAATTGGCTAGATGAAGCCAATGCAAAAAGACTAGGAGAAGTTGCAGATCTTTCAAATGCCCAAATCTCAATAAAATTTCACAAGTCATACAAACAAACATGGACATCCACCCATGAAACCAACCTTTAAGAAAAATGGAATTTTGAGTTAAATAAAGTCAATGAGCTAAAAAAGAACACAGACACATGACTAGAAAAAGTAAGGAAAACAAATTATAAACAAAATGAGAATATCAACAAAGGTAAAAAATTATTTTTAAAAAGTCCAAACATTAATTCTGAAGCTGAAAAATGCAATAATTGAATTGAGAAATTGAAAAATGTTCTACAGAATATCATGTAAAAAAAAAAAGATTCAGAAAACTTGAAGACAGGTCACTTGTAATTATCAAGTTTAAGGGACAGGAAGAAAAATGAACAAAGCCCAAGGAACTTATTGAACACCTCATGAAGATCAATATATGCATTATTAGAGTTCTAGAAAGATAAGAGAGACAGAGATATATTATCTGAAGAAATAATGGCTGAAAACTTCTCAAATTAGAGAAATAAATGAATATTCAAATACAGGAAGCTCAATAAACTCCAAGCAAGATAAAAACAAAGAGAACCAGGTTGAGAAACACTATACTTAAGCTGTCAAAGACAAATAGGAAATCTTGAAGGCAGCAACAGAAAACTCTTCATGTAAAAGGGATCCTCTATAAGGTTATCAGGGGATTTCCCAGCAGAAATCCTGCAGGCCAAAGGTAACGGGATGATATATTTAAAGTACTGAAAGAAAAATCTGTCAGCTGAGAGTACTGCATTTGGCAACACTGACCTTTAAGAATGAAGGAGAAATGAAGACATTCCCAGGTAAAAGCTGAGGGACATTACCACTATACTCCTCATACAAGAAATCCTAAAAGATGTCTTTTGAGTTGAAACAAAAGGACACTAGACAGTAACTCAAATCCAGTAAAAGTAAATATTTGTAAAAATATAAAATTTGTTATTGTTCTTCTAGTTTATAACTCCACTTTTAATTTTTTAAGGGTTTAAAAGACAAAAGCAAAAAAAAACTATAAATCTACATTAATAAGTACATAATATGAAAAGAGGTAATGTGCAACATCAATAGCGTAAAGTGTGTAGGGGATGGAGAGCTCTAAAGAGGTAGAATTTTTTGTATGAAATTGAAGTTGAATTGTTATCAGTTTAAAATAGACTATTATATTTTAAGATTTTTCTTTTGTAATCCTTGTGGTGACCACAAATAAAATATCTGTAAATTGTACCAAAAAAGATTAGACAATTAAACTGTGTCACTTTGGAAAAAAACAACTAAATACAAGGGTGGACAGTAAGAGAGAAAATGAGGAAGGGAAAGCTATAAGACTATTATAGAAAGATTATTCACATTGCCCCCAAATTCATATGTTGAATCAAGTCATACCACCACAGAAGCTCATAAATTCACTAAGAAAGACAGCAAGGTATGAGAAAGGAACAAGAAATCTACAAATATCCAGAAAACAGTGAGACAACATGAGTAATTCCTTACCTATCAATAATTATGTTAAATATAAATGAATTATATTCTCCAATCAAATGGCATAAAGTGACTGTGTGGATTAAAAAAAAACAGGATCCAATTATATGTTGCCTACAGGATGCTAATTTCAATTTCAAGGACACACATATGCTTATAGTAAATAGATCATAAAGATATTTCACACAGTGGAACACAAAAGAGAGCAGGGGTAATCTATACTTATATCATAAAAAATAGACTTGAAGTCAAAAACTGTAATGAGGCAAATAATGTCATTATATAATGATAATGTCAAAAACATTATCATTATTTAATGATAATGTCAAAAACAAGAGAATATAACAATTGTAAATATACGTGTATGTGTGTGTGTGTGTATATATACTATATATATAAGTATAGTATACACACACACACACACACACACACACACACACATCTCCATGATTGAAGCATCTAAATATATTAAGCAAAATCTAACACATCTGAAGGGAGCAATAGATAATAATGCAATAACAGATTGAAACTTTAACACCCCCACTTTGAACAATGGATATATCATCCAGACAGAAAATCAATCAAGGAACATTGGACTTGAACGATAAGTTAGACCAAATGAACCTAACAGACATCTATAGAAGTTTCCATCCAAAGGCAGCAGAATATACATTTTTCTCAAGTGCACATAGAATATTCTCTAGGATAGATCTTAGGTCACAAAACAAGTTTTAGGCAATTTAAGAAGACTGAGGTCATATCAAGTATCTTTTCTAAACACAGTGAGGTGAGAGTAGAAATAAATAATAGGGAAAAAACTATAAAATTCACATGTTATGTCAAAATTAAAACTCACAATCCTGAACAATGGGTAACATCTTCAAATAATTGAAAATGGAAACAGATATACCAAAATTTATGGGATGTTGCAAAAGTAGTGCTAAGAGAGAAGTTTATGGCAATAAATGCCTACATTAAAAAAACAAAACAAATAAACTACTTAACTATACAACTCAAGTTAATAGAAAAAGAATGAACTAAGCCTAAAATTAACAAAAGGAAGAAATAAACAGAGCAGAAATAAATGAAATAGGGAATCAAACACGATAGAAAATATCAAAGAAAATAAGACTTAGTTTTTTGAAAATATAAACAAAATTGACAAACTTTAGCCAGACTTACCAAGAAAAGGGGGAAGACTCAAGTAAATAAAATTATAAAAGAGAAGACGTTACAACGACTTGGACAATCTAGAAGAAATGGATAAACTGGAAGAAACAAAAAACCTATCAAGACTGAATCATGAAGGTAAAAGGTCTGAGCAGTCTTATGACCAGTGAGGAGATTGAATCAGTAATCACAAACTTTGCAACAAAGACAAAAGCCCGTCATCAGACATCTTCAATACTTTATTCTACCAAACATTTAAAGAGAATTAATGCCAATCCTTCTCAAACTCTTCCAAAACTTGAAGAAGATGCTACATTTTCAAAATGTTTTTATGATGCCAGAATTACCCTGATAACAAAGCCAGATAAGGCCACTCCAAGAAAAGAAAACTATTTTATTCTTGTTAATAAATAAAGATATTAAAGATTATAACTTCATTTCCTATAGGACCTAGAATTACTTTTAAAAGCCCTGGAACCTCATCCTCAATTTTTTACATACGTTTCTAATTATTCCAATTTCCCTAGAGGTATGCAGACAAAGTCAACTTGAGTTAGCATAAAACTAGACAATACTTTTGTAAATATCTTTTTGCCTCTGTTAAATCATTGGAAATAATATTAATGCCTGATAACTTGTTATTGATTAATTGAACTTACTTGTTTTTATCAAGTTAGTGACATAATTTGTAGGAGAGAGAGGATGCAACTGTTTTCCAAAGGAAAATATATTTCCTTTTAACTGCTCAATAGAGAGAAAAATGAGGTGTACATTTTAGTTTGGATAAGGACTCATCTATTCAGAATATTGGCTACACTTATTTCAAATTAATTCAGTTATTAATTAATGTGTTGCTAATGTTTATCACTAATTTTAAAGCTTAATCAATCTCATTAAAACCACACGCCTATATGAATACATCAATATTTTTATTGAATAAATTTGTTACAAAATGTAACATTTTGTAAGCTTAAGGTATACAGCATTTTACTTTGATCAATTTATATATTATAACTTCATTGCTGTTGTCACAGTATTTATCACATTATATGTATAATATTACTCTCTATTTTTATTATGCTGTGCATTAGATTTTTGTGGCTTATTTACCACCCATTACAAGTTTGTACGTTAAGCACCATCAACCTTATCCTCCCTCTCTGCCTCCAATAATACCCTGGTACCACCATTTTACTCTGTTTTTTATATTTTTGACTTTTTTAGATTCAAGTGATATCATGCAGTATTTTCTTTGTCAGTGTGACTAATCTTGCTTAGCATCATGTGCTCAGGGTTCATTTATGTTGTTGCAAATGGTGGGATATTCTCCTTCCTCTTGGTTGAATAATATATAATTGTGTATATGTATCACTTCTTTCTATCCATTCATCCATTGATGGGCATTTGGGTTATTTCAATAACTTGGCTATTGTAAATATTGCTGTGATAAACATGGGAATGCATGTATCTTGTCAAAATCCTCTTTTCATTTCCTTTGTATATATACCCAGAAATGAAATTGATAGATCATGTGGTAGATCTATTTTTAATTTTTTGAGGAACCTCCATATGGTTTTCAATAGTGGTTGGACCAATTTACATTCCCACCAACAGTGTATAAGTGTTCTCTTTTATGTTATCCTTGCTAGCACCTGTTGTGCCTTGTCTCCTTGATGATAGCTATTCTCGTTGTGGTTATGATTTGCATCTCCCTGATTATTAATGATGTTGAGCATCTTTTCCTCTGTCTGTTGCTCATTTTGATGTTCTCTTTGGAAAAATGTCGACTTACTTCTTTTTCCCATTTTAAAATCAGATTGTTGATATTTTGTTATTGAGTTATATGAGTTCTTTATATATTTTGGATATTAACCCCTTATCTGATATATGGTCTGCACAAATTTTCTCCCATACTGTATGTTGTATTTTCATTTTGTTAATTGTTCCTGTCTCTGGGCAGAAGGCTTTGAGTTTGATGTAGTCCCATTTGTTGATTTTTGCTTTTGTTGTTTTTGCTTTTGGTGTCATGTCCAAAATATCATTGCCAAGACAAATATCAATAATTTTCTTCCCCTAAGTTTTCTTCTAGTAGTTTTATGGTATCAGGTCTTACGTTTAAGCCCTTGATCCATTCTGAGTTAATCATTTTTTAAGTGGTGTGAGATAAGAGGTCCAATTTCATTGTTCTGCATGTGTTTCTCCAATTATCCCAGCACCACTTGTTGAAGACACTATCCTTTTCCCATTGGATGTTCTTGGCTCCCTTTTTGAATATTAGTGGACCATATATGCTAGGATTTAAATCTGTGCTCTCTGTTCTGTTTGATTGATCACTATATCTATCTGTATGCCAGTACCATACTGTTTTTATTACTATGGTTTTGTAGTATTGTTTGAAATCTGGAACTGTGATACTTGTAGGCTTTTGTGGGTCTATGAGTGTTGGGACTTCTACAGTCAGCCATTTCACTGATATAACTCCTCAAGTTTTATTTGATGCCTATTCAACATCCTTAATCTCTTCAGTCATATTGTTATGACATTTTTATTAATATAATTGATGTGTAACATTGTGTAATTTTAAAGTATACAACATGTTGATTTGATACATTTATATATCGTAACATTATTACCACTGTAGCATTAGCCAACAACTCCATTATGTCCCAAAATTACCATTTCTTTTTTGTGCTGAGAACACTTAAGACCTAGTGTCTTAGAAACTTTGAAGTATATAACATGGTATTATTATCTATAATCACAGTGCTGTGCATTATCTCTTATTTTCTAGGTGGAAATTTGTACCCTTTCACCAACATCTTCCCAATTGTGCCACCCCCAGCCACTGGTTCCTACCATTCTTCACTGGGCATGTCCAGCTTCCATAGATTCCACATATAAATGATACCACGCAGTAATTGTCTTTCTCTTTCTGACTTATCTCACTAGCATAATGTCCCTAAGGTCTATCCATGCTGTTGCAAATGGCAGGATGTCCTTCTTTCTCAGAGCTAAATAAAATTATCTATCTATCTATCTATCTACCTATCTATCTATCTATCTGTTTATTTCTATTTCTATTCATCGGTTGACTGATACTCTGATTGTTTTTATATCTTGGTAATTGAGAATAGTGCTGTAATAAACAGAGGAGTGCATATACCACTTCAAAATTCTGTTTTCATTTAATTTGGATGTACACCCAGAAATGGAAATCCTGGATCTTATGGCAATTATATATTCAGCTTTTTGAGAATCCACAATCCTGTTTGTATAGAGGTTGAATAAATTTGCATACCCACCAAAAGTTCACAGGCATTACATTTTATCCACAGCCTTGTTAACACTTGTTATCTCTTGTCTTCTTGATGATAGTCATTCTAACAAGGGTGAGGAAATGAACATATATCTTTTCAAGTTACTGTTTTTATGTGCTTTGGATAAATATCCAGACGTGGAATTACTGGATCATATGATAATTTACATTTTGTTTTTAGAGGAACCACCATAATGTTTTCCATAGTGGTTGCACAAATTTACATTCTCACCAAAATGCATAAGCATATACTTTTCTTCATATCCTAGACAACAGATGTTATTTCTTCCTTTTTTAAAAATTAAATTTTATTAGAGTATAGTTTCTTTAAAGTGTTGTGTTAGTTTCTACTGTATAGAAAAATGAATCATCTATATGTAAACATATATCCCCTCTATTTGGATGTCCTTATCATGTAGGTCACCACAGTACATTAAGTAGAGCTCCCTGTGCTATACAGTATAATCTCATTAGTTAACTATTTTATACATAGTATCAATAGTGTATATGTGTCAATATCAATCTCCCAATTCATCCCACGCCCACTTTCCCCCTTGGTATCCATACATTTGTTCTCTATGTCTGTGTCTCTATTTCTGTTTTGCAAATAAGATCATCTATAACATTTTTCTAGATTCCACATATATATGTTAATATAAAATATGTGTTTTGTTCTTTCTGACTCACTACATGCTGTATGACACTCTACTGGCCCATCCACGTCTCTACAAATGACCCAATTTGGTTCCTTTTTATGGCTGAGTAATATTCCATTATATATATGTACGACATCTTCTTTATCCATTGTTCTGTTCATGGACATTTAGGTTGCTTCCATGTCCTGGCTATTGTAAATAGTGCTGCAATCAATATTGGGGTGCATGTGTCTTCTTCAATTATGGTTTTCTCTGAGTTTATGCCCATTAGTGGGATTGTTGGGTCAGGTGGTGGTTCTATTTTTATTTTTTAAGGAACCTTCATGATGTTTTCTATAGGGGCTGTATCAATTTACATTCCCACCAACAGTGCATGAGAGTTCCCTTTTCTCCACACCCTCTCCAGAATCTGTTGTTTGTAGATTTTTTGATGATGGCCGTTCTGACTGGTGTGAGATGATACCTCATTGTACTTTTGATTTACATTTCTCTAATAATTAGTGATGGTGAGCATCTTTACATGTGTCTGTTGGCCACCTGTATGTGTTATTTGGAGAAATATCCATTTAGATCTTCTGCCCATTTTTGGATTGTGTTATTTGTTTTTTTGTTTGTTTTTTTGTTTGTTATTGAACAGCATGACCTGCTTGTATATTTTGGAGATTAATCCCTTGTCAGTTCCTTCATTTGAAAATATTTTCTCCCATTCTGAGGGTTGACTTTTCATCTTGTTTCTGTATTCCTTTGCAGTGCAAAAGCTTTTAAGTTTAATGAGGCCTGATGTGTTTATTTTTGTTTCTTATTTTCATTAATCTAGGAGGTGCATCAAAAAAAATCTTGCTGTGATTTATGTCAGAGTGTTCTTCCTACATTTTCTTCTAAAATTTTTATACTGTCTGTCCTTATATTTAGGTCTTTAATCCATTTTGAGTTTATTTTTGAGTACAGTGTTAGGGAGTGTTCTAATTTCATTCTTTTACATGTAGCTGTCCAGTTTTCCCAGCACCATTTATTGAAGAGGTTTTCTTTTCTCCTTTGTATTGTCTTGGCTACTTTGTCATAGATTAGGTGACCATAGGTGCATGGGTTTATCTCTGGGTTTTCTATACTATTCTATTGATCTATATTTGTGTTTTTGTGTAAGTACCATGCTGTCTTAATTACCATAGCCCTGTAGTACAATCTGAAGTCTGGGAACCTGATTCCTCCAGCTCTGTTTTTCTATCAAGATTCCTTTGGCTATTCAGGGTCTTTTGTGCTTCCTTACAAATTGTAAAAATTTTGTTCTAGTTCTGTGAAAAATGACATTGATAATTTGATAGGAATTGCATTGAATCTGTTTGTTGCTTTGGATAGTATAGTCATTTTCACAATATTGATCTTCCAGTCCATGAAAATGGTATATCTCTCGATCTGTTTGTGTCAGCTTTGATTTCTTTCACCAGAATCTTATAGTTTTCTGTTTACAAGTCTTTTGCATCCTCCAGTAGGTTTATTTCTAGGCATTTTACTCTTTTTGGTCCAGTGGTAGATGGATTTTTTCCCTTAATTTGTCTTTCTTATCTTTCATTGTTGGAGTATAGGAGTGAAGATTTTTGTGTATTAATTTTGTATCCTGTGACTTTACTAAATTCATTGATTAGCTCTAGCAGTTTTCTGGTGGCATCTTTAGGGTTTTCTATGTATAGTATCAAGTCATCTGCAAAAACTGACAGTTTTACTTCTTATTTTCTAATTTGGATTCATTTTATTTATTTATTTTTTCTGACTGATGTGGCTAGGACTTCCAAAGCTATGTTGAATAACAGTGGTGACAGTGGACTCCCCTGTCTTGTTCCTGATCTTAGAGGAAATGCTTTCAGTTTTTCACCATTGAGAATAATGTTTGCTGTGGGTTTGTCATATATGGCCTTTATTATGTTGAGGTAGGTTCCCTCTATATCCAAATTTTTGAGAGAGTTTACCATAACTGTTTGTTGAATTTTGTTGAAAGCTTTTTCTGCATCTATTGAGAATATTTTATGGTTTCTATTCTACAATTTGGTAATATGGTGTATCACATAGATTGATACGTGTGTATTGAAAAATCCTTATATACCTGGGATAACTCCCACTTGACCATTGTATATGATCCTTTTAATGTCTTCTTGGGTTCGTTTTGCTAGTATTTTGTTGAAGATTTTTGCATGTATGTTCATCAGTGATATTAGCCTTTAGTTTTCTTTTTTCGTTTCATATTTTTGTCTGGTTTTGGTAACAGGATGATGGTGGCCTTGTAGAATGAGTTTAGGAGTGTTGCACCCTCTGCAATTTTTTTGGAAGAGGTTGAAAAGGATAGGTGTTAGGTCTTCACTAAATGTTTGACAGAATTCGCCTGATATGCCATCTGGTCCTGGACTGATGTTTGTGGGAATAATTTTAATCACACTTTCAATTACATTACTTGTGATTAGTCTGTTCATAGTTTCTGTTTCTTCCTGGTTCAGTCGTGAATGGTTGTACTTTTCTAAGAATTTGTCAATTTTTTTCCAGATTGTCCATATTTTTGGCACATAGTTGCTTGTAGTAGTCCCTTATGATCCTTTGTATTTCTGGGATGTTAGTTGTTAACTCCTTATTTTTTATTTCTAATTTTATTGACTTGTGTAATCTCCCATTTTTTCTTGATCAGTCTGGTTAAAGTTGTATCAATTTTATGTTCTCAATGAACCATCTTTTAGTTTTATTGATCGTTGCTATTGTTTTCTTTGTTTCTATTTCATTTATTTCTTCTCTGATCTTTATGATTTCCTTCCTTGTACTATCTTTGGGTTTTGTTTGTTCTTCTTCTCTAGTTCCTTTAGGTGTGAGGTTAGATTGTTTATTTCAGATCTTTCTTGTTTCTTGAGGTAGGATTGTATTATTATAAACTTCCCTCTTCGAACAGCTTTTGCCGCATCCCATAAGTTTTGGATCATTGTGTTTTTGTTGTCATTTGTTTCCAGGTAATTTTTGATTTCTTCTTTAATTTCTTCAGTGATCTCTTGGTTATTTAGTAGCATACTGTTTTGCCTCAATGTGTTCTTAGTTTTGACAGTTTTTTCATTTAATTGATTTCTAATCTCATAGCTTTGTGATTGGAAAAGGTGCTTAATATGATTTCAATTTTCCTATTTTACCAAGGCTTGATTTTTGACCCAGGATACGATCTACCCTGGAGAATGTTCCAGGAGCACTTGAGAAGAAAGTGTATTCTGCCACTTTCAGGTAGAATGTCCTGGAAGCATGAATTAATTCTATTTGTTCTCTTGTGTCACTTAAAGCTAGTGTTTCCTTATTTATTTTCTGTTTGGATGATGTGCCCATTGGTGAAAGTGGGGTGTTAAAGTTCCCTATTATTATTGTGTTACTCTTGATTTCCCTTTTTATGGCTGTTAGCATTTGCCTTATGTATTGAGGTGCTTCTATGTTGGGTGCATAAATATTTACAATTTTTATATTTCTTCTTGGATTGATATATTGATCATTACGCTGTGTCCTTCCTTGTCTCTTATAATAGTCTTTATTTTAAAGTCCACCTTGTCTGATATGTGTATTGCCACTCCAGTTTACATTTGATTTCCATTTGCATGGAATATCTTTTTTCATCCCCTCACTTTCAGTCTGTATGTGTCCCTAGGTTTAAAGTGGGTCTCTTGTAGACAGCGTATATAAGGGTCTTGCTTTTGTATCCATTCAGCTAGTCTATGTCTTTTGGTTGGAGCATAATCCATTTACATTTAAGGTAATTATTGATATGTATGTTCCTATTACCATTTTCTTAATTGCTTTTGGTTTGTTCTTGCAGGTCTTTTTCTTCTCTTGTGCTTCCTGCTTAGAGAAGTTTTTTTTAGCATTTATTGTAAAGCTGGTTTGGTGGTACTGAATTCTCTTAACTTTTGCTTGTTTATCAAGCTTTTGATTTCTCCATTGAATCTGAATGGGAACCTTGCTAGGTAGGGTAATCTTGATTTTAGTTTTTTCCCTCTCATCACTTTAGATATGTCCTGCCACTCCCTTCTGACCTGCAGAGTTTCTGCTGAAAAATCAGTTGATAACCCTATAGGGATTTCCTTTTAATTTATTTGTTGCTTTTCCCTTGCTGCTTTAAATATTTTTTCTTTGTATTTAATTTTTGTTTGTTTGATTAATATGGGTCTCAGCATGTTTCTCCTTGACTTTATCCTGTATGGGACTCTCTGTGCTTCCTCAAGTTGATTGACTCTTTCCTTTCCCATGTTAAGGATGTTTTCAACTGCTATCTCTTCAAATATTTTCTCAGGCCCTTTCCCTTTCTCCTCTTCTTCTGGGAGCCCTATAATTTGAATGTTGGTGCATTTAGTGTTGTTCCCAAGGTCTCTGAGACTGTCTTCATTTCTTACCATTCTTTTTTCTTTATCCTGCTCTTCAGCAGTTATTTCTACCATTCTATCTCCTATTCACATATTCGTTCTTTTGCTTCAGTTATTCTGCTATTGATTCCTTCTAGTGTAATTTTCATTATCATGGTTGTGTTGCTCATCACTGATTTTTTTTCTTTAATCGTTTTATTTTGTTATTAAACATTTCTTGTATCTTCTCAATACATGTCTCCATTCTATTTCTTAGATCTTGGGTCATCTTTACTATCATTACTCTGAATTCTTTTTTAAGTAGATTGATTATTTCCCCTTCATTTATTTGGTCTTTTTGGATTTTATCTTTGTCCTTCATTTGCAACTTATTTCCCTGTCATCTAATTTTTTTCTAAGCTACCGTGTTTATAGTCTCCTTTCCTCAGGCTGAAGTGTCATAGTTCCTCTTGTTTCTGTTGTCTTCCCTCTGGTGAGTGAGATTGGTCCATGGGCTTGTGTAAGTTTCCAGGAGTGAGGGACTGGTGTCTGTGTTCTGGTGGGTGGTGCTGAGTCTTTTCCCTCTGAAGGGCAGGTCACATTAGGTGGTGTATTTTGGGATGTCTCTGAGCTTAGTATGACTTTAGGCAGCCTGTCTGCTATTGGGTGGGATGTGTTCCTGTCTTGCCTAGTTCAGCACTGGACCCTGAAGGCAGTTGTGTGGGACCAGGTCTTGTTGATATGGATATATCTGAGAGCTCACATGCTGTTTAATATTCCTTGGGCCTGGGAATTCTCTGGTGGTCCATCATCTTGGACTCAGTGCTCCACCCTAGAAACACAGGCCTGACCCCTGGCCAGTAACCAAGAGCCTGGAAGCTGCACAGTGCAGCCAGAGGAAAAAGACAGAAAATAAATGAATTGAAAAGAAGAGAATATAGACAATCAAAACCCAAGACAAGTAGCAGAAACAACAGCAAACAAACAGCAGCAATGACACACACACACACAGAAGAAGAAAGAAAAAAAAGCAGTAAACAAAGAATTCAAAAGTGAGAACATTCAATAAGGACCAAACTAACAAAAACAAAAAATTAAAAAAGTAAAATAAAAACAGAAAGCAAACAAACAAAAAAAGAAAGAAAACATAAGATATATGCATAAAAGCAATAAAAAAATTAAAAAATAGTATAAAAAGCAAAGAACACCAAGAAAAAACCACAAAACTACAAAAAGTAATATATATATATATATATATATATATATATATAATTTTAAAATAAAAGATAAAAAATAATAAAATGAAGAACACCAACAACTGAACAAAACAAAACAAATGAAAAAGAATAATAGTAATAAGAATATTTTTCTTGGAGTCTCTTCTGTCAGTGTCCTTGCTCCCACAGTGCACCAGAGCCAATCCCCATCTCCCCAGGAGGCCTTCCAATACCTCTAGGTAGGTCTCAGAACCTGCTGTGGGCACCTTGGGACTAGCTCAGACTCTGACCTGGCCCTACTCCCATGTGTACTTGTCCCCAAAGTCCACTGCTGCAAAGGCTAGAGTGGTCTCAATTGTGGGAACACTTACTGTCTATTAAGGTATTCCACAGATACAGGATTTACGAAGCTGATCTCAGGGATTTAATCTGTGGCTTGTGCACCTGCACAGAAAGATTTCCATTCCTCTTCCTTAGTAACATGGCCCTTGAGCTCAGCTTTGATTTTGATCCCACATCGGCATATGGCCACCCTCAGGCATCAGTTCCTTGCCCAGGCAAGTAGAAGCAAAAGCAGTGGTTGCTTGAGGAACACTTACTAAATCAGGCTGGGGAGGGATATGGCAGCCACAATTGTGTTGTGTGCAAGTTGCCTGTGGCAGCAGGGAGCTGCAGGCATTTGCAACAGGCTGAGGTGCGCTCGCTCTGGTGGGAGTCCCTCCCAGTGCCTGAAAAGGAAGGAGCAGGAGTGTGGATGGTGTGGTGGCTCCACCCCTGCATGCCTCTCAACAATGGTACCTTGCTTTCCAGGTAGACCACACTTCCTCTAGGTGCATTCCCATCTGTGCATAACCTCATTCCCATTCCCACTGCTGTATCCACACTTCCAACAGCACTCCTCTCCCCAGATCCATTCTCCCAACTCCACGCTTTAGCACTCATCCCTTGCCAGCATTGGTAGAGTCTCGTCCCAGGCAGGGGTACAAAGTGCTCTTTCCCAAGGCAGCTTTGGTATGGGGGGTGCTCAAGTCCCTGGAACCCATGTGGGCAGAAGAGACTCTGGTCTGAGGTGCAGGCATGCCCACTCAGATGGGAGCCCCTCCCAGTGCGCATGGAAGCTGAAGAAGCTGGTGGGTGGGGAAAGGGGTTGCAGTGGCTTCTCCACCACTTGCATGTCACAACAATGACGCCTTGCTTCTATGGTGTTCTGGGCCTTTTCCTCAGACTTTCCTGGTGGTGGAGCCCCTTGCTCATGTCCTTTCAGGCTATCTTTTCACAGCCAACATCAGTCCCCTTCTCAGGTCTGCACTCCAAACCCCACTTTACAACAGCCAGCCTCTCTTCACAATAGGCGATTCAGGACTCAGACTGGAATGAGTGCACAGAGCTGCCGTGTAGACCATGTGTGCAGTTCTTACTGTGTCCTGTCTTCCACAGACCATCTGCTGAATTCTTCTTTGATCCCCTGTAGGTCCTTTTCTGCCCCAGCTGATTTCCCCACCATGAGGGAGTTTTTCTGAGTGCAGGGACCGCCCCATACCTTCAGCTTCCCATCAGTGTTGCTGGTCCCTTTTTAGATTCTTTTTTTCTTCTTTCTTTTGTCCTACCCAGTTGTGACAGGATTTTTTTCCTTTTAGGTCTCCAAAGTTTTTGGCTAATGTTATTTATTTATTTATTTATTTATTTATTTATTTATTTATTTATTTATTTATTTATTTATTTATTTATTTATTTATTTATTTATTTATTTATTTATTTATTTATTTATTTATTTTTGGCTGCACTGGGTCTTCATTGTTGGGGGCAGGTTTACTCTAGTTGCAGTGAGAAATGGCTACTCTTTGTTGTGGTGTGAGGGCTTCTCATTGTGGTGGCTCTTCTTGTTGCAGAGCATGGGCTCTAGGCACGTGACCTTCAGTAATTGTGGTGCGTGGGCTCTAGAGCACAGGCTCAGTAGTTGTGATGCATGGGTTTAGTTGCTCCAAGGCATGTGTGATCTTCCTGGACCAGGGATAGAACCCATATCCCCTGCATTGGCAGGCAGATTCTTAACCACTGTACCACCAGGAAAGTCCCTGTAGATGTATTCTTGATGCACTTGTGAGGAGTGACCAATTCCATCCCCTCCTATTCCACCATCTTGACTCCTCTTCCTATATATTGCCTTTATGAGAATAGCCATTCAAACAGGTATGAGATGGTAGCTCATTGTGATATTGGTTTGTACTTCCTTGATGATTAGTGATGTTGAACACCTTTTCATATACCTGGCTGTCATTTGCATGTCTTCTTTGGAAAATTTACTATTCAGATCCTCTGCTCATTTTATAATTGGATTATTTGTTTATCTGTTTTCTGTTGAGCTTTACGAGCCCCTTATATAATCTTAATATTAACCCCTTATCAAATACATGATTTGCAAATACTTTCTCCCATTTATTAGATTGTTAAAAAAATTTATTGGAGTATAGTTGCTTTGCAATGTTGTGTTAGTTTCTGCTGTATAGCAAAGTGAATCAGCTATACATATACATATATCCCTTCTTTTTGGATTTCCTTCCCATCTAGGTCACCACAGAATATTGAGTAAAGCTGCCTGTGTGATACACTAGGCTCTCATTAGTTATCTATTTTATACATATTATCAATAGTGTATATATATGTCAATCCCAATCTCCCACAGCATCCCACCCCTTCCTTTCCCCTAGGTAGCCATACGTTTGTTCTTTAAGTCTGTGTCTCTATTTCTCCTTTGCAAGGAGAAATAAGATCATCTATACAATTTTTCTAGATTCCAGATATATGCATTAATATAAGATATTTGTTTTTCACTCTCTGACTTACTTTACTCTGTATAACAGTCTCTAGGTCCATCCACGTCTCTGCAAATGACCCAATTTCATTCCTTTTTATGGCTGAGTAATATTCCATCATATATGTGTACCACATCTACTTTATCTATTCCTCTGTTGATGGACACATGAAAAGATGTTCAAAATCACTAATTATTAGAGAAATGGAAATCAAAACTACAATGAGATATCACCTCACACCAGTCAGAATGGCCATGATAAAAAAATCTACAAACAACAAATGCTGGTGAGGGTGTGGGGAAAAGGGAACCCTCTTACACTGTTGGTAAGAATATAAATGATACAGCCACTATGGAGAACAGTATGGTGGTTCTTTAAAAAAACTAAAAATAGAACTACCATATGACCCAGCAATCCCACTCCTGGGCATATACCCAAAGAATATCATAATTCAAAAATACACATTCACCCCAATGTTCACTGCAGCACTATGTACAATAGCCAGGACATGGAAGCAACCTAAATGTTCATCAGCAAAGGAATAAAGAATATGTGACAAATATACACACTGGAATATTAGTTAGCCATAAAAAAGGAACAAAAGAGTGCCATTTGCAGAGATGTGGATAGATCTAGAGACTCATGCAGAGTGAAGTAAGTCAGAAAGAGAAAAACAAGTATCATATAATATTGCTTATAAATGGAATTTAGAAAAATGGTAAAGATAAACTTATTTGAAAAGCAGAATAGAGACACAGACATAGAGAGCAGATGTATGGATACTAGGGTGGGGGAAAGGAGGTGGGATGAATTGGGAGATTTCTATTGACATATATACACTACTATGTATAAAATAGATAACTAATGAGAACCTATTGTATAGCAGAGAGAACTCTACTCAATGCCCTGTGGTGATCTAAAAGGGAAGGAAATCTAAGAAAGAGGGGATATGTGTATATGTATAACAAATTCACTTTGTTGTACAGCATAAACTAACACATCGTAAAGCAACTATACTCCAATAAAAATTAAAAAAAAAAAACAAAGATGAAAAACCAATGCGTTCTTTCATAGCCTAAGATATTCATATATAATTGGTAATTGGTGAGGTTGGAATTTTAATTTTGCTATTTATAAGGTTAGATAAAGGTCATATTATGAAAGTGCTAAAATATTTAGTTTACTACTGCCTTTTCTCCGTTCGTCACAAAAAGAGTGCAGCCTACACTATCATATGCATATGAAGAGCTCTTACATATCTTCACAGAGTTATGTATGGAATAGAAAACACATCTTTCTTTCTGCACATCTTCATTACTAGGAGGATATCGTTCTAGCTACAATCTATACAAAAAAGGATGTGTCAAATATGTCCTATTTTGTTTCAAACCATTAAGCAAACATATTGTTCTCTATTAGCTACAAACTTTGCTATTCAGAAATTTAAATATTTTGGTAAAAGTTACCAAGGTTTTGAGGTCACCGCTTTTGTTAAAGTTTTTGGTATTAAATAGGGAAATCACTTTACTTGATACAAGTAAACCAGTATTTGTATATAGGGGTTTAATTTGAGATGATACCATTATAATAATGTGTATGGGTGAAAATATAGCAATCTATCACCCAGTGAATCTAATTTTTATTTCTAAGGAAGCCAGAGTACAAACATTTTAGGGTATAGAGAGATTACTGTTAGACATTTCAATTTTAGAGAAACAAAATTAAATGAAATTTCCCCAAACTACAAATAAATAATTTTCTTTGTTAAATGAAACAAAGACCATTTTACCAATGTCTTTCAGAATTTAGTTGGTTATAGGTGAATAACAAAGAAATAATACAGACTTACTAGAGAATGGACTTGAGGATATGGGGAGGGGGAAGGGTAAGCTGTGACAAAGTGAGAGAGTGACATGGACATATATACACTACCAAACGAAAATAGATAGCTAGTGGGAAGCAGCTGCATAGCACAGGGAGATCAGCTCGGTGCTTTGTGACCACCTAGAGGGGTGGGATAGGTAGGGTGGGAGGGAGATGCAAGAGGGAGGGGATATGGGGATATATGTATACGTATTACTGATTCACTTTGTTATACAGCAGAAACTAACACACCATTGTAAAGCAATTATACTCCAATAAAGATGTTAAAAAAATGAAGTAATTTTTAAAAAGCTAAATTTTATAGTTTTCTGTCTCTAAGCAACATCACTGAAAACATAAATCATTCCATTTTTAATTAACATGGCTTACTAGCTCATTTCTGATTTGAAATATGCATAAATGGTAGTCTTTCATCTTCTCCTGTGGACCATTATTACAAGGGGATTATCAATATTTCTAAGCAGTCTTGTGTAGTGGAAATTTCATGCTAATATATTTTAATCAAAACTTATTTTGCTATTCTATTGCTGAATGAATATTTAATACCATTTAAATTTTTCCAAATCTTATATGTTAAGCTTCATCACTACTCTTCTCCATTTCTTGCCTAACTGCTGGTTGAGAAACTTCTCGATGTGTTGTATACTGCTGTGGATAGAAATTTAGATAACATGAAAGTTCATTGATCAGAGAATTGAGAGTAATGAATAGAAGAGATGACATGTTAATAACAACTTTCATGATAAAGATGATTGAAATCATTAACATGAATATTGTCTGAGAATAATTTACAGTATTCATTGGGGTGAAAAGTACATGATGATTTTTGGGTATAACATAGTTAAATAGAAATGCCTTCTAAACAAGGGAGAGAATTGAAAGCGGGGGATTGGGTGGTAGAAATAGTTTTTTGACCCATCATGTCATCATTTCTCACCATAAAATTATCATGAGAGAAAATATAGATATATGAGAAAAAAGAAAAAAATAAAGAATGGCCAGTTGAGGGAGGTGGAGAGAGAGAGAGAGAGGCAAACAAACAAATCCATTTTAAGAGATTAAGTCAAATTAATATTTTGTAAGGTGAGTTTAACAAAGGGATTTTTCAAATGAATCAGAATTTTATAAAACACCAACAAAAAGAATAAAATTTGGCCTCATATTAAAATACTGTAAATCATCTTTTGTACTGAATTATCTTCAAAGGGTTAATTAACAACAGATTTCTTATCACTAATGTCAACTTCAGAATTGGAAAACTGATAAGTTCCTCCCTTGTCAAAAGGGAAAACATTTTTTTTTAATCTCTCTATTCTTTTTGTTTTTTGGGTCATTTCAGGAGCTAAAGAATATAAATAGGAGTTTATAAAGCACATTTCTGAAATTAAAGTGCACTCACAATTCAAAAACCATATGTGAATCTATGCTAAATTTGAAAGGAGATTTATAATTATAAATAATTTTGAAATGCGTTTTTCCCACTTTTAAAAGCTATAAGTAAAAAATGACTCATTAGTATGAATAAATACAGAATTGTGGAGTTGTTTGTATTCAGGCGTATCTTAACTCAGATTTGGGTCTTATATAGTGGTTTCAAAATTAGTAGCCCCTCTGCCGCTTATTATTGACTAATAAGCTTGAGTTATTTTGTTGATGGTGCCTCCACAAAATGAAAGTTTATAAAAACGAGGACAATTATCATGAAAGCAACATTTAATGACACCATTACATTCAATATAACAAGAAAAATTACATAATGTTTTTATTTTCAAGTCTACCAAACTAGTCAATCAGAAGTTTTAATTTAGATAACTTCACTGAGATTTATTATTGTTAAGGTCAAATGTGGAAGGTATATATTTATCTGAGAAGAGTGAACATTTTTACCATCAGAACTTCATTTCTGGATTAAAGTGTTCATTATGAAGCTAGGAATAATATTTTATTCTTATCAAAGTCTTTAAAACTCCAGTTCTTCTTCCTCCTAAATAAAATTCTAGTACTAGAGACCACCATTTTTTCTTTGATTATTTACAAAGCAAGCATTCCTTTTGAGATGAGACTTCGCTGCATTTTTGTCACCTTGAAATTTGAGGACTATTTTATTTTATTTTATTTTATTTTATTTTTTTGCGGTATGCGGGCTTCTCACTTTTGTGTTGTCTCCCGTTGCGGAGCACAGGCTCCAGATGTGCAGGCTCAGCGGCCATGGCTCACGGGCCCAGCTGCTCCACGGCATGTGGGATCTTCCCGGACTGGGACACGAACCCATGTCCCCTGCATCGGCAAGTGGACTCTCAACCACCGCACCGCCAGGGAAGCCCGAGGACTATTTTAAACCTATGCATAGCATATTTCACTTCTGTTTGACAGGCTAAGGAACCATTCCAGCACCAGATAGAAACTACCTGGCTGGAGAGACTAAGGTAGAAAAACAAAGTAATTAAATCAAACACGGGAAATAAATACCAGAACAGTTATGTCTACTTTGATGAAAGTATTAATTATCATTATATTAAATGTTTTCTTCTATTTTTGAAATTTATTTATTCATCGAGTTTTGCCACTTCTACAAAGCCTACCTGACTTCACACGTTCTTCTTCATCTTCTCTTTTTATAGCATATAGGAAACAATAAGTATCTGTCTTTATTATTTATCCTTTATAGTATTTAGTAATATTAAACAGAGTAGGTTCTTCATGCATTTTTAGCTCTTTAATAATATAAATGATGCCAGAAGAGTGAAATATACTGACTCCAAGGGTGATATACACCCACTAAAGTCATAACATTTGTTTCAGACTAATTCCAGAAGATACTTTTGAAGAACTTGGCTGAAATCTGCTTTCCCAAAAGAATATCTGTAGAATTACATTAAATTATAAACTCAACATTTTAAGGTAGACATAGTTATTCTAGAGAAGATTCAGAAAAGATTAAGATGGTGAGGAGCCTGAAACCCATGCTTTACAGGAACAATTAAAGAACCTAAGGTTATTTTCTCACAGGAGACATAGAACTTTCTTCAAATATTTGGTGAAGTATCATATTGATGAAACAGGAAAACTATAGTATATTTTTCCCACAAGTAAAACTAGAAAATTAATTTATAAGAATGAGGATATCTTCTCACTTTGACATAAAAGCCTCTATAAAGAAAACAAATGGAATAACTAATTTTCTGTCACTGAAGATGTTTAAGCATAGACTGAATAATGACTCTTTGTAAATAACATCAGACAATATGATGGACCTGGTAAACACCTGTTTCCTAAAATTTGATTTTATTATCAATGATGAAAACTTTAGTTTAAAATTATAAGCAGAGTAAATTTCAGGGGCCAAGATATTACCGCACATATACAAGAAGCAACACACTCCTTGAGTTCTTGGTCAGGGGAAGGAAGGCACAAAGACTTTCCCTAATATAAACGTTGCCTAGACCTTATCTTGCATCTTGTACTGAAACACATTTCTAAGAAAATATATTTATTGGTATAATAAAATATCTTTAATCTGTAATTTAATATATAAAATTATTTCATTAGTAACAATGGAAGAGAATAATAAATGGCATTAATATAATAGATATCAAAGAATATTTGTAAAATTAATGTAAAATATTTGCACAAATTGAGTGATTCAATGTTCTAATTCATTGTAAGAGTGGATATTACTGCTGATAGTTGAAATTTAAACACAATTATGGTGAAATTTCAAATATTTCTATTCTAGAAAAGACCACGTATATGAGCTCAAAAAGTAAAAACAATACAATTATATGAAACTATAAATAAACATGTTTATAGTTTAAATAACCAATGCTATTTGCTATATCGTCTACATAACAATGTATTCCTAGAAAATTATACATTTACTTCAATATAACCATCATTTGAAAAATTTATACTACATAAACAAGCTGCTTTTATGACCAGTGCAGCTATTTCCTATCAAGAAACTATGCTTTACCTGTAATTTACAGTGTGTTAAAAAATTCCTTCCATATACTTAAAGCCCGTGCTATTATAGTCTATTCTGTTGCATTACAGTTGGGGAGCTATTTTTCTTGCTTTAATCCTTCCAGAAATATTTTATACTGTTTTCTATTTTAAAACTTATATAAGCCAATTAGGGCAGGGCTACACAGTAGAAAGGTAAGAGGGAGGTTCCAAGAATCTTGTAAATTGGGACGGTATAGACATAATCTAAAAATCATTTAGGGTGTTAAAAAATATCATTAGCCTAAATTATCCATATCAGCTTCTTTCCAATTTCTTCAGGTAAGTACTATAGTATTATTTTTGCTTTGAAATGAAATAACTTGATCTAGTGGCCATTGTAGGCCTAGATTATAATTTTTCTTAGGTAAATTTATTTTTAAAGAATCTTGAAAAATTTATATTTCAAAAAAATACATAGCCTTAAATCTCTTGAGATTTATGAAAATTGTCATTTTAAAATTACATACTTCTTTATTTCTTAATATATTTTCTTTGCTACCCATTTGGAGGTCTAAATTTGAGCATGTGTGTGTGCACACACACACACATTAACACACAGGAAAAGTCGTATTAACAATATATAACATCATTAATATCTTATTAGTGTATCTATCGGCCTGTACCAAGTTTACAGCTCTGGATAAATCTCCTGTCTCATCTTAATGAATATTTCTGGAAATAAACAAGAGATGTCTTACTGTCAGTCATAATCATCATTAGATATCTCTGTTGTTGTTTCCTGCCTCCAGTTTCCAGATATGTAAACTCCAATAAACTGAATGGTATGAAATTCATTTATGTGCATTTATTATATTGAATATTATAATTAAGTAATTGTATTCACCTAAGTAATTTAATAACATTGCTCACTTTAATTTGTATACTAATAGTTTATATTAATAAAATGGCATTTCATTTGGTTTTAAGATATAAAAATTATTTCCACTGTGAAATTATTTGAAGAAAAATATAAATAATTTTAAGATAAAATGTTATGTGAGAAACTGAATTTTGCATACAGAAAAAGTAAAAGTGATTACAGCATTATGAAATTGCTATTCAGTCTGCCACAATTTATTTTAGTTTTAACTGATTGACTTTGATTGCTTGGATAAGCATTTATTACAATTTTATATTTTGAAAATCTAGGATTCAAATCCACCTCTACTTTTGGGTACTTCACAATTATGTAACCTTGGTATGAGGCAGATCCAGCTTCTCGAGACAGAAACTAAATGGGTCACCCTGATCACTTTTGACTAGCATATGGACATATTTCCTAGGCACAGCTTACTGGATATTCCCATATGGGATATGTGGTTTTCAGGTAGTAATGCAAAGGCAAGATAAATTTAGGAATTTCTCATAGTGGCATAAATTGCCTTAAGGTTTTATTGACAGTGAGATTTTGTGTCCACTGGCAGCAGTGGCCAACAGTTGTGGTCCTACTCTAGCAAGACAGATATTGCTGTTTTTCTTGAACCTTGCCTCCATTGTTGTCTGTTAGTTTTCTAAATCTAGTTCTTTAATCTCACACAGATCACGTGAGTTTTCAATTATTCTTCCATTTAAATCAATTGTCTGCTCAAGTTAGCTAGATTTCATTTTTTTGTGTGTGTGGTCTAAACCAAAATATTCGACTAATACCTAAGGATCTATCAGATGTGGATACCTCCAACATACACTAAGGGAGGAAATAGAGAAATGAGGCTTGGTTAAGTGACTACAGTAGAGATAACGACTGTGAAAATACCATTTTGTGTTCAGGTATAAAACATGGTAGACTACAATACACAGTGATGATGCAGTTAGTTTATCATCCATATTTAACTGGAATAAAGTGTTCATTGAATGTAAGACTATTCCAGTGACACAAAAGAGTACACAGGGCATAAAAATTCAAGGACTACAGATTGGGGTAGCTGCTTTTGATAGCATTGCACAGCTTAAAGAAAAAGAAATAACAAGCTCAAATAATTAAATTCTCATTTAAAGGCAGAAATTGAAACCCTGGGAATTCCTATGAACAAAGCAAAAGAACTATTTCTCTTTCATCACAGGGTTAAGTTTGCTAAAATCTAAACTTAATGTGTAATTCCACATTTTACTACATTATAACATCAGCTGAATCCATCCATAGCCTTCCAAGATATTTAAGGTTAAAAGTAACTGATCAGAAAAAAATGTGATCTTTCAATATAACTGTTATGCTTCTGTATGTCTTCTTTGAAGAAATATCTAGTCAAGTCCTTTGGCCATTTTAAAATTAGGTTTATTTTGTTTTGTTTTGTTTTGTTTTGTTTCTTGCCATTGAGTTATACATTTTGGATGTTAGCACACTACCAGATATATGGCCTGCAAATACTTTCTCCCATTTTGTAAGCTATTTTATCACTCTGTTGATAGTTTCCATTGCTGTGCAGAAACTTTTTAGTTTTGATGTATTCCCAGTTGTCTATTTTTCCTTTTGTTGCTCTGTTTTTGATGTCGTATACAAGAAATCATTTCCAATACTCAGGAAAATTCAAATCAAAATCATAGTGGGTTATCTCTCACCTTATAGGATTACAATTATCAATTTTTTCTTTAAAAGATAAGTTGTGGCGAGGATGTGGAGAAATTGGAACCCCTGTACAATGTTGGTGGGAAGGTAAAATGCTGCAGCCACTGTGGAAACAGTGTGGAAGCTACTCAAAAATATTTTTTTAAATATGCCAAAAATTACAGTTAACATCATACTTAGTGGTTAGAAACTCAAAATTTTCCCATTTAGATCAGGTACAAGGCAAGAATGTCCTCTTTCAGAACTCCTTATCAACATCATGGTGGAAGTCATTGCTCAGGCAATAAAACAAGAAAAAGTAATAAAAATTGAACAGGTTGGGAAGGAAGATAAAAAAAACTGTCTTTTCTCACAGATAACATAACTGTCTGTGTAGAAAGTCCAGAAGAATTGACAAAAAAAACCTCCTGGAACTAATATGCAATTATAGCAAGATGCAAGATACATACAACATTAATATCAAAAGACGATTCTGAAATTAAATAAACAATACCATTTACACGATCATCCCCCATAAAAGAAATGCTTAGATATAAATCTAAATCTAGAACATGAGGGGAGCTTCAAGATGGCAGAAGAGTAAAAAGTGGAGATCACCTTTCTCCCCACAAATACATCAGAAATATATCTACATGTGGAACAACCCCTTCAGAACACCTACTGAACGCAGGCAGAAGACCTCAGACCTCCCAAAAGGCAAGAAACTCCCCACGTACCTGGATAGGGCAAAAGAAAAAAAGAAAAAAAACAAAACAAAACAAAACAAAAGCATAGGGATGGAACCTACACCTCGAGGAGGGAGCTGTGAAGGAGGAAAGCACACCAGGAAGCCCCTTCATGGGTGGAGACTGTGGGTGGTGGAGTGGGGAAGCTTTGGAGCCACAGAGAAAAGTGAAGCAACGGGCGTATTAAGGGCAAAGCAGAGAGATTCCCGCAAAGAAGATCAGTGCTGACCAGCACTCACCATCCCCAGAAGCTTGACTGCTCACGCGCCGGGAAAGGTGGCGGCTGGGAGCCGAGGCTCCAGCTATGGAGGTCAGAACCCAGGGAGAGGACTGGGGTTGGCTGCATGAACACAGCCTGAAGGGGGCTAGTGCACCACAGCTAGCAGGGAGAGAGTCTGGGAAAAGGTCTGGAGTTGACCGAAGAGGCAAGAGACATTTTCTGCCTCTTTGTTTCATGGTGCGTGAAGAGATGGGATTAAGAAAGCTGCCTAAAGGAGCTCCAGAGACTAGATCGAGCCACAGCTATCAGCATGGACGTCAGAGATGGGCATGAGATGCTAAGGCAGCTGCTGCTGCACCAAGAAGCCTGTGTGCAAGCACAGGTCACTATCCACACCTCCCCTCCTGGAAGCCTATGCAGTTCCCCACTGTCGGGGTCCCGTGATCTAGGGACAATTTCCCTGGAGAACACAGGTGCCTCAGGCTGGTTCAAGGTCATGATGGCCTCTGCCACCACAGCCTTGCCCCACACCCCATACCCCTCCCTCCCCCTAGCCTGAGTTCTGTCCTGCCTGAGTGGAAACAGACGCTCTCAGGTGACCTACATGCAGAGGCAGGGCGAAATACAGGGTTGAACGCCAGGAGCTATGTGAATAAAGAAGAGAAAGGGAAATCTCTCCCAGCAGCCTCAGGAGCAGCACATTAAATCTCCACAATCAACTTGATATAGCCTGCATCTGTGGAATACATGAATAGACAATGAATCATCCCAAATGGAGGAGGTGGACTTAGGGAGCAACAATATATATATATATATTTTTCCCCCCCTTTTCCTCTTTTTGTGTGTGTGTAAGTGTATGCTTCTGTGTGTGATTTTGTCTGTACAGATTTGCTTTTACCATTTGTCCTAGCATTCTGTCTGTCCATTTTAGTTTTCTTTTTTTAGTATAGTTTTATCACTTGTTATCATTGGTGGATTTGTCTTTTGGTTTGGTGGCTCTTTTCTTTCTTTCTTTTTTTATTAATTTAAATTTTTTTAATAATTATTTTTTACTTTAAAAATTTTATTTCAATTTATTTTATTTTATTTATTTCTTTTTTTCTCCCTTTTATTCTGAGCCATGTGGATGACAGGATCTTCGTGCTCTGGCCAGGCATCAGGACTGTGCCTCTGAGGTGGGACAGCCAAGATTAGGACATTGGTCCAGCAGAGACCTGCCAGCTCCACATAACATCAAATGGTGAAAATCCCCAAGAGATCTCCATCTCAATGCTAAGACACACCTACACTCAATGACCAGCAAGCTACAGTGCTGGACACCCTTTGGCAAACAACTAGCAAGAGAGGAACACAAACCCATCCATTAGCGGAGAGGCTGCTTAAAATGATAAGGTCACAGACAGCCCAAAACACACCATCAGATTCGGACCTGCCCACAAGAAAGAGAAGATCCAGCCTTATCCATTGGAACACAGGGACTAGTCCCCTCCACTAGGAAGCCTATACAACCCACTGAACCAACCATAGCCACTGGGGGAAGACAACAAAAACAACAGGAACTACAAATCTGCAGACTGCTACAAGGAGATGTCCAAAACAGTAAGTTTAGAAAAATGAGAAGACAGAGAAACACACAAGAGATGAAGGAGCAAGGTAAAAACCAACCAGACCTAACAAATGGAGAGGAAATAGGCAGTCTACCTGAAAAAGTATTCAGAATAATGATAGCAAAGATGATTAAAAATCTTGGAAATAGAATGGAGAAAGTACAAGAAAAGTTAAACCAGGACCTAGGAGAACTAAAGAACAAAGAAACAATGATGAACAACACAGTAAATTAAATTAAAAATTCTCTAGAAGGAATCAACAGCAGAATAACTGAGGCAGAAGAATGGATAAATTACCTGGAAGATAAAATATTGGAAATAACAAATGTAGAAAAGAATAAAGAAAAAAGAATGAAAAAAATTGAGGACAGTCACAGAGACCTCTGGGAGAATATAAAACGCACCAACATTCGAATTATAGGGGTCTGAGAAGAAGAAGAGGAAAAGAAAGGGACTCAGTAAATATTTGAAGAGATTAGACTTGAAAATTTCCCTAGTAAAAGAAAAAGAAAGGGTTAAACAAGTCCAGGAAGCACAGAGAGTCCCATACAGGATAAAACCAAGGAGAAACACGCCAAGGCACATATTAATCAAACTATCAAAAATTAACTACAAAGAAAAAATATTAAAAGCAGAAAGGGATAGACAAAAAATAACAAACAAGGGAATCTCCATAAGGTAAACAGCTGACCTTTCAGCAGAAATTCTTCAAGCCAGAAGGGAGTGGCAGGACATATTTAAAGTGATGAAAGCAGAAAAACTACAACCAAGATTACTCTACTCAGCAAAGATATCATTCAGATTTGACAGAGAAATTAAAACCTTTACATAGAAGTAAATGCTAAGAGATTTCAGCACCAACAAACCAGCTTTACAACAAATGCTAACTTCTCTAGGTAGGAAAACAAGGGAAGGAAAAGACCTACAATAACAAAGCCAAAACAATTAAGAAAATGGTAATAGGAACATACATATCAATAATTACCTTAAATGTAAATGGATTAAAAGCTCCAACCAAAAGACATAGACTCACTGAATGGACACAAAAACAAGACCCATATATATGCTGTCTACAAGAGACCCACTTCAGACCTAGGGACACATACAGACTGAAAGTGAGGGGAGGGATAAAGATATTCCATGCAAATGGAAACCAAAAGAAAGCTGGAGTAGCAATTCTCATATCAGACAAAATAGACTGTAAAACAAAGACTGTTATAAGAGACAAAGATGGACACTACATAATGATCTAGGGATCAATACAAGAAGATATAACAATTGAAAATATTTATACACCCAACATAGGAGCACCTCAGTACATACAGCAAATACTAACAGACATAAAAGGGGATATCCACAGTAACACAATCACAGTAGGGGACTTGAACACCCCACTTTCACAAATTGACAGATCATCCAAAATGAAAATAAATAAGGAAACACAAACTTTAAATGATACATTGAACAAGATGGACTTAATTGATATTTATAGGACATTCCATCCAGAAACAACAGAATACACTTTCTTCTCACATGCTCATGAAATATTCTCCAGGATAGATCATATCTTGGGTCACAAATGAAGACTTGGTAATTTTAAGAAAATTGAAATCATATCAAGTATCTCTTCTGACCACAAGGCTGTGAGACTAGATATCAATTTCAGGAAAAAATCTGTAAGAAATAGAAACACATGGAGACTAAACAACACACTAGTTAATAACCAAGAGATCACTGAAGAAATCAAAGAGGAAATCAAAAATACCTAGAAACAAATGACAATGAAAACAAGACGAACCAAAGCCTATGGGATGCAGCAAAAGAAGTTCTAAGAGGGAAGTTTATAGTAATACAATCCTACCTTAAGAAAAAGGAAACATCTCGAATAATGAACCTAAACTTACACCTAAGGCAATTAGAGAAAGCAGGACAAAAACACCCCAAGGTTAGCAGAATGAAAGAAATCATAAAGATCAGATCAGAAACAAATGAAAAAGAAATAAAGGTAACGATAGCAAATATCAATAAAACTAAAAGTGGTTCTTTGAGAAGATAAACAAAATTCATAAACCATTATCCAGACATATTAAGAAAAAAAGAGAGAAGATTCAAATCAATAGAATTATAAATGAAAAAGGAGAAGTAACAACAGTCACTGCAGAAATAATAAAGATCATGAGAGATTGCTATAAGCAACTACATGCCAATAAAATGGACAACCTTCAAGACATGGACAGATTCTGAGGAAAGCACAGCCTTCTGAGACTGAACCAGGAAGAAATAGAAATTAGAACAGACCAATCACAAGAAATGAAATTGAACCTGTGATTAAAAGTCTTCCAACAAATGAAAGCCCAGGACAAAATGGCTTCACAGGCGAATTCTATCAAACATTTAGAAAAGAGCTAAAACATATGCTTCTCAAACTCTTCAAAAATATAGCAGAGGGAGGAACACTCCCAAGCTCATTCTACAAGGCCACCATCACCCTGATACCAAAACCATACAAAGATGTCACAAAGAAAGAAAACTACAGGCCAATACCACTGATGAAAATAGATGCAAAAATTCTCCACAAAATACTAACAAACAGATTCCAACAGCACTTTAAAAGGAACATACACCATGATCAAGTGGAGTTTATTCCAGGAATGCAAGGATTCTTCAATATATGCCAATAAAACAATGTGATAGGGGCTTCCCTGTTGGCGAAGTGGTTGAGAGTCTCCCTGCTGGTGCAGGGGATGCAGGTTTGTGCCCCAGTCTGGAAAGATCCCACATGCCATGGAGCAGCTGAGCCTGTGAGATAAGGCCACTGAGCCTGTGCATCCGGAGCCTGTGCTCTGCAACAGGAAAGGCCACAGCAGTGTGAGGCCTGTGTATTGCAAAAAACAAAACAAAGAAAACAATGTGATATACCATATTGAAAAAGTGAAGGAGTAAAATTATATGCTATCTCAATAGAGGCAGAAAATGTTTTCAACAAAATTCAACACTGATTTATGTTAAAAAGCTTCCAGAAAGTAGGCATAGACAGAACTTACCTCAACATAATAAAGGCCATAAATGAAAAACCCACATCCAATATCATTCTCAATTTTGAAAAATTGACGCCATTTCCACTAAGATCAGGCACAACACAGGGTTCCCCACTCTCACCACTATTATTCGACATTATTTTTGAAGTTTTCACTGCTGCAATCAGAGAAGAAAAAGGAATAAAAGATTCCAAATCAGAAAAGATGACATAAAGATGTCACTGTTTGCAGATGACATGATACTATGCATAGAGAATCCTAAAGATGCTACCAGAAAACTACTAGAGACAGTCAGTTAATTTGGTAAAGTAGCAGGATACAAAATTAATGCACTGAAATCTCTTGCATTCCTAAACACTCATGATGAAAAATCTGAAAGTGAAATTAAGAAAACACTCCCATTTACCATTGCAACAAAAATAATAAATCACCTAGGAATAAACCTACTAAGGAGATGAAAGACATGTATGCAGAAAAGTATGACACTGATAAAAGAAATTAAAGATGATACAGATAGATGTAAAGATATACCATGTTCTTTGATTGGAAGAATCAACATTGTGAAAATGACTATACTACCCAAAGCAATCTACACAGTCAATGCAATCCCTATCAACCTACCACTGGCATTTTTCACAGAATTAGAATAAAAATGTAACATTTTGTATGGAAACACAAAAGACCCTGAATAGCCAATGCATTCTGGAGAAAGAAAAATGGAGCTGGAGTAATCAGGGTCCCTGACATCAGACTATATTACAAAGCTACAGTAATCAAGACCGTATGGTACTGGCACAAAAACAGAAATATAGATCAATGGAACAGGATAGAAAGCCCAGAGATATAGCCAAGCACATATGGTCACCTTAACTTTGATAAAGGAAGCAAGAATATACAATGGAGAAAAGACAGCCTCTTCAATAAGTGGTCCTGGGAAAACTGGACAGCTACATGTGAAAGAATGAAATTCGAGCACTCCCTTACACCATACACACAAAAAAACTCAAAGTGGATTAAGGACCTAAATCTATGGCCAGACACTATCAAACCCTTAGAGGAAAACATAGGCAGAACACTCTGACATAAATCACAGCAAGATCCTTTTTGAACCACCTCCTAAAGTAATGGAAATAGAAACAGAAAATAAACAAATGGACCCTAATGAAACTTAAAAGCTTTTGCACCACAAAGGAAACCAAAAACAAGACGAAAAGACATGCCTCAGCATGGGAGAAACTATTTGAAATGAAGCAACTGACAAAGGATTAATCTCCAAAATTTACAAGCAGCTCAAGCAGCTCAATATCAAAAAACAAACAATCCAATCCAAAAATGGGCAGAAGACCTAAATAGACATTTCTCCAAAGAAGATATACAGATTGCCAGCAAACACATGAAAGAATGCTCCACATCATTAATCATTAAAGAAATGCAAATCAAAACTACCATGTGATATCATCTCACAGCAGCCAGAATGGCCGTCATAAAAAATCTACAACACTAAATGCTGGAGAGTGTGTGGAGGAAAGGGAACCCTCTTGCACTGCTCGTGGGAATGTAAAATGTTACAGTCACTATGAAGAATAGTATGGAGGTTCCTTAAGAAACTACAAATTGAACTACCATACGACACAGCAATCCCACTACTGGACATATACCCTGAGAAACTATAATTCAGAAAGAGTCATGTGCCACAATGCTCATTGCAGCTCTATTTGTAATAGTCAGGACATGGAAGCAAGGTAAGTGTCCATCAACAGATGAATGGATAAAGAAAATGTGGCACATATATACAATGGAATATTACTCAGCCATAAAAAGAAATGAAATTGAGTTATTTGTAGTGAGGTGGATGGACATAGATTCTGTCATACAGAGTGAAGTAAATCAGAAAGAGAAAAACAAATACTGTATGCTAACACATATATATGGAATCTAAAAAAAAAGAAAAAGAAAACCGTCATGAAAAACCTAAGGGCAAGACTGGAATATAGACGAAGACCTACTAGAGAATGGACTTGAGGACTTGGGGAGGGGAAGGGTAAGCTGCGACAAGGTGACAGAGTGGCATGGACATATATACACTATCAAATGTAAAATAGATAGTTATTGGAAAGCAGCCACATAGCTCAGGGAGATTAGTTTGGTGCTTTGTGACCACCTAGAGGGGTGGGATAGGGAGAGTGTGAGGGCGGGAGATGCAAGAGAGAGGAGATATAGGGATATATGTATATGTATAGCTGATTAACTTTGTTATAAAGCAGAAAATAACACACCATTGTAAAGCAATTATACTCCAATAAAGATGTTTAAAAAAATCTAAATCTATGTGAGAAAATTTATGTGAGAAAAACTTCAAAACTCAGATGAGTGAAATGAAAGAACAGCTAAATAAATGGAGAGATTTTCCATGCTCATGGTGAGGAAGGATCAATATTGTCAAGATGTCAATTCAAATTATGTTTTAGGTATCAACAAACTGATTCTGAAGTGTAGGTGAGAGACCAAAGACCCATACTAACCAATATAATATTGAAGGAGAAGAATAATATTGGAGGGTTCATGCCACCAGACTTCAAGGCTTACTATAAAGCTACAGTACTTGACAGAATAGTATTGGCAAAAGAATAGACAAATAAATCAATGGTACACAATATGCAGTCCAGAAATAGGTCCCCAAATATATAGTAAACTGATTTTGGTCAAAGGAGCAGAAAAAATACAATGGAGCAAAGAGAGTCTCTTTAACAATTGGTGCTGAAAAAAATGGATATCCGCATGCAAAAAAAGAAAATAATCTAGACATAGATGTTACATCTTTCACAAAAATTCACACAAAATTAATCATGGACCTAAGTGCAAAATGCAAAACTATAAAAATCTTAGAAAATGACATAAGAAAACATAGGTAACCTTGAGTGTGATACTTTTTTAGATACAACCTCAAAGACATGATTCATGAAAGAATCCTTGATAAACAGGGCTTCATTAAAATTTAAAAACTTCTACTTATGAAAGACAATGTCAAGAGATCAAAAAAAAGTAACAGACTAGGAGAAAATATTTCTAAAAGACACATTTGATAAAGGACAATTATCCGAAATATACAAAGAACTCCTAAAATACAACAATAAGAAAACAAACAACATAATTAAAAATTGGGCCAAAGACCTTAACAGATACCTCAGCAAAGAAGATATACAGATAAGAAATAACTATGTGAAAAGATGCTTCATATTTTTCATCAGGGAAATGGAAATTAAAACAATAATGATATATCACTACATATCTATTAGAATGGCCAAAATCCAGAATTCTGACAACATCAAAAGCTGATGAGTATGTGGAACAAAAGGAGCTTTCATACATTGCTGGTTCGGAAATCAAAATGGTCCTGACATTTTGAAGGACAGTTTTGTCGTTTTGTATAAAACTACAAACATTCTTACCACACAATCCAGCAACCACACTCCTCAGTATTTACCCAAAACAGTTTAAAACCTACATCCACACAAAAACCTGTACATGGATGCTTATAGAAACTTTATTCTTAATTGTCCAAACTTGGGAACAAGATATCCTTTAGTAGGTGAAGGATAAATAAATCATGGTGCATTCAGACAATGGGATATTATTCAGTGATAAAAAATGTGGTATCAAACTATGAAAAGACATGGAGGAACATTAAATACATATGCCTAAGTAAAATAAGCCTATCTGAGACAGCTACATACTGTTTGATTCCACTGACATGACATTCTGAAAAGGCAAAACTGTGGAGACAATACAAAAATCAGTGGTTTCTGGGTGGGGGGCATGGGCGAGGGGAGGGGAACAGGCAGATCACAAAGGATCTTAGAGCAATTTAAATATTCTATGATATTACAATGATGTATACATGTTTATATACATCTTTCCAAACCCATAGAATATACAACACCAAGAATGAACCCTAGAGTAAACTGGACTTGGGGTGATCATGATATATTAATACAGTATCATCCTTGATCAAAAATGTATCATACTGGTGAGTGATACTGGTAACAAGGGAGGCTATATTATAGATTATAAAACTGTCGGTCAGGTAAGAACATTGCTGCTCATGTTACCTCTCCAGTCTCTTCATGCTCCAACTCCAGAGTGTTAGGAAAGCAAGAACAGTCACTAGGGTAGAAGGATTATAAATACTATGCAAATATGGAAGTAGCCACTGTGCATACCCCTAGCCCCTTTGCAAGTATTGAGATTTTATCAGGCCCGTTTAGACTATTATATTGGACTGGGTATTTTAATTATTGACTAAAAGTCCTACAACTGAAGAATGATCAAAAAATTTGTTGCTGGCTTGAAGTTTCTGTCCAAATGAATAAAATAGAAAGGGTCAGGGGTTATAAAAATAAAATTACTTTATGATTATATACCATTTATCATGTTTGTTCAATATATCACATTTATATGTAGTGTTTATTTTACAAAAGTACTATAGATAATGTTCTGTAACTTGCTTTATTTCTCTTAAAAATCTACAATGGCCATTTTCTCATCTCTCTTCTTATTTTAGTATATACAGCTCTACCTCATTCTTTTAGTTGCTGTATATTGCCCCATTGTATAGCCATACTGTAATTAATTTAACTGCTTTAATGGTGAACAGTAAAGTCATATCCAATTCTTTACTACTACAAATGCTGCTGCAAGTCTCTCTCCTCTCATCTCTCTCTCTCTCTCTCTCTCTCTCTCTCTATATATATATATATATATATATATATATATATATATATATATATATAAAATACATGTTCTTGTGCATCTATGTGGTAAGATACATTTCTAGAAGTGAAATTTTTGGATAAAGTGGCATGCATATTTTAACTTTTTCCAGATATTGCTACGTTCCATTCTGAAAAATGTTTACCAATCCACAATGTCAAGATTTTAAAATATGTCTACAAATTTTTGCTACCCACTCTTTGAAAGAAAGGAGCCGACTTTCACAGCTTTGAGTGTGGGCTATATTTAGTACCTCCTTCAAATAAACAGAACATGGCAAAAGGGCTGATGTTTGATTTCTGGAGCTATACAATAAAAGGCATTGGGATTTTCTCCTCCTCCTCTAATATCACACTTTCTGGGGGATGTCAGCTGCCATGTTATAAGGATGCTTAAGGAAATCAATGGAGAGGTTCTAGTTTTGTGAAAATGAGGCTTCCTGCCAATAGCCAGCAAGGAACTGAGAACTTCTAGTAACCCCTCTTGGAAGTGAATCCACCAAGAGCCCTAGTAAATGTCATCGCTGTTACCTCATGAGAAACTTCAAGGCATAAGTAACCATCTAAACGACTCCTGAATTCCTAACCAACAAAAACAGATAAAAAATGCATGTTGTTTTAAGTTGTCAAATTTTGAGGAAATTTTCTACACAACAGTAGATAACTAATATAAACATTTCACCAACAGTGTGTAAATGTACTCTTTTCCTAATACCCAGGGTAATATCAACCCTTATTTTATTATTGTGTTTTAAATTTAATAAGTGGAACCTATATAAACATTATTCTGCTCATCTTTCCAACCTCTAATTAGTGGGGTTTCTAATGCTTAGATTTTGTTATTCTTTTCTTTACATTCCCTTCCATGGAAATTTATTTGATCTCATGGCTTGGATATTTAATTATATACTTGTAAATCTCAAATTTATATCTCTTGTCTCAACCTCATCTAGTCAACTGCCTATGCAGTGCCTTTACTTGGATGTTTAATAAATATCTCTAAAGTATTCTAAGTCAAAATTTTAATCCTCCCCTTAATCCTATACACCTGCAGTTCCCCACCCTCCTCAGTAAATGGCAACTTCATCTTTCCAGTTGATTAGGTCAAAAATCTTGAAACCACCTTTGTTTTCTCTCATAGACTACATTTCCTCTATCAGCAAAACTTGCTGGCTACAACTTCAGAAGATATCCAGAATCCACTTACTTTTCACCTCTTCCTCTGCTGTTTTCATTGTCCCAGTTACTACTATCCTAAAAAATCTACTCTACCTCCTTCCACCCTTGCTTCCTACAGTTTATACTCTGCATAACGAGCAATATGATCTTTCAAAAAAGGGCAAATCATGTAAATTCTCTATTGAAAATCTTCTAATATCTTCCTATTCTAAGCAGAATAAAAACCAAAGTCTTACAAGGACCTAAGATGCTTTCTCTAATTTTGTCTCCTACTATAAGCCACCATCCTTACTTAGCTCAGCCACACTAGCCTTTTACTTATTATTGCAAACTGTCATGCAATTTACTGCCTCAAGACCTTTTGATGAAGTTGTTTGTCTCTTTTTACTCTGTGAGAGTATGTGCATGTGTGTGTGGTTGTGTGTATAATTTGACTTCAAATACAAATCAAAATATTTTAAAGAGATAACATTAATTGCAACAAAAATTTCCAGAATTTTGATTCTTAATAGATTCCAGAAGAATTGTACAGCTTTTAAAAAGCTATGATAGAATAGAAAACTCTAGTTTAATTGTAATTCTTGTATACTAAAAAATTGTAATGATATATGTTGGGAGTGACCTGCAGAGGGATATGACTCATCCTGCTAGAAAAGATTCTAGTTGTCTTTATTGTAGCTTATTAATTACTTTAGCAGACATGTTTTGTTCCTTTAGTACCTATGGAGGTTTAAGTATCACAAAACATATATTAGATTTTGGCAAACTTATGTTGACAGAAGTTTAAAAATATTTTGAGTAGTTGCACATACAATTGTCTCCCATGAGAGGAAATGCTAACAAAGTTTTAACCAAAGAAAACTGCTTTTTATCAACACATTTTTATATCCCAAATAGCTTCTGAATTAACTAACAGATGTAAAATCTTACTTAATTTGGATTTTAAAAATATGATGTACAAAAATATTATATATAAGGACATATTAGCACAGAAAAACCAAAAATAGAAAACAATCAATAATGTTTTGCTTGGGAAAGTTAGAGTTTTTGCTTAGGAAAGTGAAAGACATTTACTAAAATTGTACAGATATGTGACTATGATAAGGAGATATATATATATACACACACACACACACACACACACACACACACACCTAAAAGCTAGCAAGCTATTTGATCACAAGTCATTTAATGGGAAAATTGCTTAATGAGAGGAGCTTCAAGATGGTGGAAGAGTAAAACGTGGAGATCACATTCCCCCCCAACAAATACATCAGAAATACAGCTACATGTGGGACAACTCCTACAGAACACCTACTGAACACTGGCAGAAGATCTCAGACATCCCCAAATGCAAGAAACTCCCCACATACCTGGGTAGGGCAAAAGAAAAAAGGAAAAACAGAGACAAAATAATAGGGACAGGACCTGCACCAGTGGGAGGGAGCTGTGAAGGAGGAAATGTTTCCACACACTAGGAAGCCCCTTCACAGGCAGAGACTGGGTGGTGGAGAGGGGGAAACTTCAGAGCCATGGAGAAGAGCGCAGCAACAGGGGTGCAGAGGGCAAAGTGGAGAGATTCCCACACAGAGGATCAGTGCCAACCAGCACTCACAAGCCTGAGAGGCTCGTCTGCTCACTGGCCGGAACACGTTGGGGCTGGGAGCTGAGGCTCGGGCTTCGGTCGGATCCCAGGGAGAGGACTGGGGTTGGCTACGTGAACACAGCCTGAAGAGGGCTAGTGCACCACAGTTAGCTGGTAGGGAGTCCAGGAAAAAGGCTGGAGCTGCCGAAGACACAAGAAACTTTTTGTTGCATCTTTGTTTCCTGGGGCACAAGGAGAGGGCATTAAGAACATGCTCAAAGGAGCTACAGAGACGGGCGGGAGCCATGGCTATCAGTGTGGACCCCAAAGACGTGCATGAGATGATAAGCCTGCTGCTGCAGCCACCAAGATGCCTGTGTGCAAGCACAGGTCACTGTACACACCGTCCTCCTGGGAGACTGTGCAACCCACCACTGCCAGGGACCTGTGATCCAGGGACACTTTCCAGGGAGAACGCATGGTGCACCTCAGGCTGGTGCAATGTCCTGCCGGCCTCTGCCACCACAGGTTCGCCCCGCATCCAAACCCCTCCCTTCCCCAGGCCTGAGTGAGCCAGAGTCCCCGAAGCAGCTGCTCCTTTAACCTGTCTGAGCGAAGAACAGATGCCCTGTCGACCTATATGCAGAGGCGCGTCCAAATCCAAAGGTGAACACTGGGAGCTGAGGGAACAAAGAAGAGAAAGGGAAATTTCTCCCAGCAGCATTGGGAGGGGTGAATTAAATCTTCTCAATCAACTTGATGTACCTTCCATTTGTGGAATACCTGAATAGACAACGAATCATCCCAAATTGAGGAGGTGGATTTTGGGGGCAATGATATATATTTTTTCTCCTTTTTCTCTTTTTGTGAGTGTGTATGTGTATGCTTGTGTGTGTGATTTTGTCTGTATAGCTTTGCTTTTACTTGTCCTAGTGTTCTGTCTGTCCGTATTTTTCTTTTTTTTATTACTTAAAAACATTTTTTTTCTTAATAATTATTTTTAATAACTATTTTATTTTATTTTCTCTTTCTTTCTTTCTTTCTTTCTTTCTTTCTTTCTTTCTTTCTTTCTCCCTTTTATTCTGAGCCATGTAGAGGACAGGCTTTTGGTGCTCCAGCCAGGTGTCAAGGCTGTGCCACTGAGGTGGAAGAGATAAGTCCAGGACACTGGTCCACAAGATACCTACCAGCTCCACGTAATATCAAACAGCGAAAATCTCCCAGATATCTCCATCTCAATGCCAAGACCCAGTTCCACTCAACAAGCAGCAATCTACAGTGCTGGACACCCTTTGTCAAACAACTAGCAAGACAGGAACACAAACCCATCCATTAGCACAGAGGCTGCCTAAAATCATAATGAGGCCACAGACACTCCAAAACACACCACCAGACGTGGGCCTGCCAACCAGAAAGACAAGATCCAGCCTCATCCACCTGAACACAGGCAGTAGTCCCCTCAACCAGAAACCTAAACAACCCACTGAAGCAAACTTAGCCACTGGGGACAGACACTAAAAACAAAGGGAACTACGAACTTGCAGCCTGCAAAAATGAGACCCCAAACACAGTAAGTTAAACAACATGAGAAGACAGAGACACACACAGCAGATGAAGGAGCAAGGCAAAAACACACCAGAACTAACAACTGAAGAGGAAATAGGCAGTCTACCTGAAAAATAATTCAGAATAAGGATAGTAAAGATGATCCCAAAATCTTGGAAATAGAATGGAGAAAATACAAGAAAAGTTTAACAAGGAGCTAGAAAAACTCAAGAGCAAACAAACAGGGATGAACAACAAAATAAAAGAAATTAAACATTACCTAGAAGGGATCAATAGCAGAATAAGTGAGGCAGAAAAACGGGTAAGTGACCTAGAAGATAAAATAGTGGATATAACTACTGCAGAACAGAATAAAGAAAAAAGAATGAAAAGAACTGAGGACAGTCTCAGAGACTGCTGGGACAACATTAAATGCACCAACATTCGAATCATATGGGTCCCAGAAGAAGAAGAGAAAAAGATAGGGACTGAGAAAATATTGGAAGAGATTATAGTTGAAAACTTCCCTAATATGGGAAAGGAAAGAGTTAATCAAGTCCAGGAAGCACAAAGAGTCCCATACAGGATAAATCCAAGGAGAAACAGGCCAAGGCATATATTAATCAAACTATCAAAAATTTTAAAAAAGAACAATATTAAAAGTAACAAGGGAAAAATAACAACTAAATATAAGGGAATCCTCATAAGGTTAACAGTTGATCTTTCAACTGAAACTCTGCAAGCAAGAAGGGAGTGGCAGTACATATTTAAACTGATGGAAGACAAGCACCTACAACCAAGATTACTCTACACTGCAAGAATCTCCTTCAGATTTAACAGAGAAATTTTAAATGTTACAGACAAGCAAAAGCTAAGAGAATTCAGCACCACCAAACCAGCTTTACAACAAATGCTAAAGGAACTTCTCTAGGCAGGAAAAACAAAAGAATGAAAAGACCTATAATAATAAATCCAAAACAATTAAGAAAATGGTGATAGGAACATACATATTGATAATTACCTTAAATGTAAATGGATTAAATGCTCCAACTAAAAGACACCGTTTGGCTGAATGGATACAAAAACAAGATAGTATATATACTGTCTACAAGAGACCCACTTTAGACCTAGGGACACATACAGACTGAAAGAGAGGGGATGGAAAAAATATTCTTTGTAAATGGAAAACAGAAGAAAGCTAGAGGTTCCTTAAACTACTAAAAACAGAATTACCACATGACCCAGCAATCCCACTGCTTGGCATATTCCCTGAGAAAACCACAATTCAAAAAGAGTCATGTACCAAAATGTTCATTGCAGCTCTATTTACAATAGCTGGAAAATGGAAGAAACCTAAGTACCCATCAAAAGATGAATGGATAAAAAAGATGTGGCACATATATACAATGGAATATTACTCAGCCATATAATGAAATGAAACTGAGTTATTGGTAGTGAGGTGGATGGACTAAGAGTATGACATACAGAGTGAAGTAAGTCTGAAAGAGAAAAAAAAATAAACTGTATGTGAACACATATATATGGAATCTAAGAGAAAAAAAAAGGTCAAGGAGAACCTAGGGGTAATACAGGAATAAAGACACAAACATACTAGAGAATGGACTTGAGGATATGTGGAGGGGGAAGGGTAAGCTGTGAGAGAGTGGCATGGACATATATGCACTACCAAATGTAAAATAGATAGCTACTAGGAAGCAGCTTCATAGCACAGGGATATCAGCTCAGTGGTTTGTGACCACCTTGTGGGGCGGGATAGGGAAGGTGGGAGGGACGGAGATGAAAGAGGGAAGAGATATGGGAACATATGTGTATGTATAACTGATTCACTTTGTTATAAAGCAGAAACTAACACACCATTATAAAGCAATTATACTCCAATAAAGATGTTTAAAAAATAATAATATATTTTAGTTAAGTCAGTAATACCTAATATATTATTAGCCAAATATGTGTCACTAGCCACTTTTCAGGAGCTAAATAGCCACATATGTTTAGTGGCTATAGTACGGGACAATAAAGCTTTAAATCTTACAATCTGAGTAACCCAAAGGAAAGGATCTTAATGAAATTACTATTTGAATCCGATACTAACATTTATGTGACAGTAAAAGTTCAGAAAGTTATGACATCAGAGTACTTTCTAAAGGATTATGGGATTCAAAATGAATCTCAACTTATGGATAAGATGTGTAAATAAAGGACATTTTCCTTTTGGTACTGAATAAAAAAAGATCATCAATTTATATTAGGTGCAGCAAACTTATTGGCAGGGTAAGTATCACTTTTGCCTTTGCTTTTTAAGATCAGTAGCATTAACACAAGTTTTTGCTACAGAATTACCGTCTCATTCTTCATTTCTATGTGCTAGGCTGGTAAAAACTCAAGTTTAACATGTATCCTTTCTAGTGATCTGGTTCTGAAAATGAAAAATTTCTTATTGAGAATACAAAAACATATTATATAATCAAAGTTCAGAATGCAAAACATTGAAGTTCCCTTTTTAAAAGAGCTGTATTGAGGTATAATTTACATGTAATAAACTGTATATATTAAGAACATACAAATTGGTAATTTTATATACTTATACCCATGAAATTATCATGACAATAAAGATAATAAGTATATTCATCACCTACAAAAGTATTTTAGTACCCCTCTATAATTCCACCCTCCTTTTCTTCTCTGCCCTCTCCCCGAGGCAACACTGATTTTCATTTGTCACTAAAAACTAGGTTGCATTTTCTAGAGTTTTATATAAATAGAAGCATAAAGTATATATGCTTTTTTTGTCTGGCTTCTTTCACATAATAATTATTTTGAGAATCATACTCATTGAAAGTGTCATAGTTATTTTCTTTTATTGCTAATTGTACTACATTTTATGGATATATCACAGCTTGTTTATCAATTCCTTGACTGATGAGATTTGAGTTGTTCCTGGTTTTAGGCTACTATGATAAAGCTGCTGTGAATATTCACATGACAGTCTTGAAATTAAATACACTTTTGTTCCTCTTGACTGAATATCTAGGAGTGGATCATATAAGACATGTATGGATGTATTTTTTTTTTTTTTTTTTTTTTTTTTT